>NW_026974957.1:0-371667 GCF_030014295.1 Loxodonta africana
CATAGAGAGATAGTATTGTTTACAGCATGCAAAGCAGCAGCAGAATTATTCTTCCCCAGAGGTTGCATCTGCCCACAAGCTCCACCTGGCCAGGGTCCGCCCCTACGGTATTGCCCATGGTCAATCAACAGAAGCTAAGACCTTCCAGAGAGACTAACTGCTATTCTCTACCCACGGGGAAGCGGTACAGCCAGAAGCCTCCCTGTTTCATCTCCAGGCTCTCTCTCAGGCCCCTCATGGCTGTGATTTGTCTCAGGGGTAGAACGGAGAGATTTCTCTGAATGAACACATACAGAGAGGGGCCATAGAGCTGAGGAAGGGCGCCTTGCCTACTGATATCCCAGCGTAAGTGGAAAAGAGGTACCTGCCTGCTGTCCAGTATGTCGAACCTGTCCACATCAGGGGTTGCCTACTGTGAAGTTATTCCCTGGGTGCCCTCGATTTTGTGGCCAAGGACAGAAGGGGCCGTTGTGTGTCCATGGGTAAAAGGAGGCCTCTGTGGAACTGGCCCTGTTAGGCTGGACCTCTCCTATTGGCTCAGAGTTTGTGACCCGTCCCCGTCAGAAGTTCCGCCCAGCCTTCCAGTGGCTGTCTCCATGGTGATTGAGAAAGAAGCCTTAGGCCCCGCACTCAGCCTTCACCTGGCCTACCTGGCCTCTTTACCCTCGTACAGACCGCTGTGTGGATGAAAGAAAGGATGTCGGCCAGTGACCACGTGTCCTCATTTCCTTTGAAGGATTAGGCTCCTTGCCTGGGCAGAAGACAGCCAAGGTCAGCCTGAGCCTAGACTCCTAGTGACCTGTGACACTGCAGGCAGTGATAGATGTTCACGTCCACGCTGAGGTATCCGCAGGTGGCAGATTCAGAGTGGTCGGAGGTGATGTGTAACTAGAGATCACACACTCACGGGGGCACGGGCCAAAGGTCAGGGAAAATAGCTGAGGTCGTGGAGCTCTAGCGGAGCCAGGCTAGGGCCCAGGCCTCCCTCCTGTACGTGGCAAAGAGGTGATCCATATGCCGCCATCCGCAGACTCTGGACTGCTAGGGCCCTGGATGCCCGAATTTCGGCTTGTCTTCGGAGAAGTGACGCACATGGAGTGTGCCACGGAGGCCGTGGACCAGCACAGGGAAAATCTTGAAAATGCAGGCTTCAGTTGACTTTGCCTGTGCTCTCCTTTGGCTGAGGGACATCCTGTGTTTCCTAGCAGGAGAAGGCATTTGTGGAGAGAGGCGGATTCCATGTGTGCAGGCAAAGTGTGTGCTGAGATGATGAGTCGCTGGAGACCAGGGTGGACTCTTCAGACCCAGAATAGGCCTCTGGCAGGTATGTGTCAATGTTTTCTACCCTTCGCTCTCAGCTGGGTATTTGCATACAACGTTAGCAGCGGAATTAGTTGTCTCCGGAGAGGCTGCCACGTGTCAGCAAGCTTCACCTGGCCAGGGTCGCCCGTGATGTAGCTCCCCAATCAATCACCACTCTCTAGACCTTCCAGAAAGACTAGCAGATCTTGTCTGCCCGTGGGCAACCAGTAGAGCCAGAGGCCTTCCCCCTTTGCTCTTCCGTCTCTAGGCACTCTGTCAGGCACTCCAAGCTGTGAAGTGACTCAGGGGGAGAAGGAAGAGATTTCAGAGAACGAACACATCCAGAGAGAGACAGAGAGAGGCAAGAGATGCTGAGTGGGGTTGCATTGCGTACTGATATCCTGTGGAAAGTGGGAAAGAGGTACCTGGCCTGTTGTAGCAATGCCCTGAAACAGTCGGAACCAGAAGCTCCCCTGTGCCTGCGTAGGCTTTCCCGGGGTGTGCTCAAATCCTGTGGCCACTAGGTGTCATAGGTCGTAATGGAGGGCCCTGTTTCATCTGCCTGGCGGGCCAGATCTCTGCCATTGGCTCAGTCTTGTCACCAGGCCCATCATAAGCTCCACCCACTCTTCCGGTGGTGGGACTGTCTCCATGGTGATGGCAAAGGAGCCTTAGTCCCGCCCACCTGGCCTTGACTTCACCTCGCTGGCCTGCTGACCCTCACTCAGACCTCTGTGTTGATAAAAATGAATATCCGCCAGTGCCCAGGTGTCAGCATCTGGGATAAAGGATTCGGGACCTTGCCTGGGGCAGAAGGCAGCCTAGGCCAGCTAGTACCTGGAAGTCTAGTGACTTGTGACACTGCTGCCAGTGACAAATGGTGACTCCCACTCTCACATATCCCCTGGTGGCAGAATGATAGCGATGGGTGGAGAAACATCGCTCCGGAGCACACGTTAAATGGGGCACCGGCCAAAGGCCAGGGCCAGTAAGTGGACGTGGCCGAGCCGAAGGGCGAGCCAGTGAAGGGCCCAAGGATTCCTCCTGTATGTGGGAAACATGTCCTCCGGGTCCCCACGTCCATAAACCATTGGATTGCTGGGGCCCAGGATGCCTGGATTTCGGCCTTGCCTTGGCTGCCTGGCCACATACGCAGCCTTCCACCGGAGGCGGGGATATGTAGGCAGCAAAAATTGGGAAAATGGCAGTGTCTCCTCGATTTCCCTGACATCGGCCTTTTTGAGCGGCATGCTTTTTTCCTAGTAGGATCAGGCAGTGACGGAGAAAGCAGGATTATGTGTGCAGGACAGGTATGTGCTGAGAAGGCGACAAGGTTGAGACCAGGTTGGGATCTTTAGTCCCAGGAAAGGCCCCTGGCAGTTGTGGGTCAATGTTCTCTGCCCATCCCACCTGGCGTGGGGAGGTTTACAGCATGCAAAGCAGCAGCAGAATTATTCTTCCCCCAGAGGTTGCATCTGCCCACAAGCTCCACCTGGCCAGGGTCCGCCCCTACGGTATTGCCCATGTCAATCAACAGAAGCTAAGACCTTCCAGAGAGACTAACTGCTATTCTCTACCCACGGGGAAGCGGTACAGCCAGAAGCCTCCCCTGTTTCATCTCCAGGCTCTCTCTCAGGCCCCTCATGGCTGTGATTTGTCTCAGGGGTAGAACGGAGAGATTTCTCTGAATGAACACATACAGAGAGGGGCCATAGAGGCTGAGGAAGGGCGCCTTGCCTACTGATATCCAGCGTAAGTGGAAAAGAGGTACCTGCCTGCTGTCCCAGTATGTCGAACCTGTCCACATCAGGGGTTGCCTACTGTGAAGTTATTCCCTGGGTGCCCTCGATTTTGTGGCCAAGGACAGAAGGGGCCGTTGTGTGTCCATTGGTAAAAGGAGGCCTCTGTGGAACTGGCCTGTTAGGCTGGACCTCTCCTATTGGCTCAGAGTTTGTGACCCGTCCCCGTCAGAAGTTCCGCCCAGCCTTCCAGTGGCTGTCTCCATGGTGATTGAGAAAGAAGCCTTAGGCCCCGCACTCAGCCTTCACCTGCCTACCTGGCCTCTTTACCCTCGTACAGACCGCTGTGTGGATGAAAGAAAGGATGTCGGCCAGTGACCACGTGTCCTCATTTCCTTTGAAGGATTAGGCTCCTTGCCTGGGCAGAAGACAGCCAAGGTCAGCCTGAGCCTAGACTCCTAGTGACCTGTGACACTGCAGGCAGTGATAGATGTTCACGTCCACGCTGAGGTATCCGCAGGTGGCAGATTCAGAGTGGTCGGAGGTGATGTGTAACTAGAGATCACACACTCACGGGGGCACGGGCCAAAGGTCAGGGAAAATAGCTGAGGTCGTGGAGCTCTAGCGGAGCCAGGCTAGGGCCCAGGCCTCCCTCCTGTACGTGGCAAAGAGGTGATCCATATGCCGCCATCCGCAGACTCTGGACTGCTAGGGCCCTGGATGCCCGAATTTCGGCCTTGTCTTCGGAGAAGTGACGCACATGGAGTGTGCCACGGAGGCCGTGGACCAGCACAGGGGAAAATCTTGAAAATGCAGGCTTCAGTTGACTTTGCCTGTGCTCTCCTTTGGCTGAGGACATCCTGTGTTTCCTAGCAGGAGAAGGCATTTGTGGAGAGAGGCGGATTCCATGTGTGCAGGCAAAGTGTGTGCTGAGATGATGAGTCGCTGGAGACCAGGGTGGACTCTTCAGACCCAGAATAGGCCTCTGGCAGGTATGTGTCAATGTTTTCTACCCTTCGCTCTCAGCTGGGTATTTGCATACAACGTTAGCAGCGGAATTAGTTGTCTCCGGAGAGGCTGCCACGTGTCAGCAAGCTTCACCTGGCCAGGGTCCGCCCGTGATGTAGCTCCCCAATCAATCACCACTCTCTAGACCTTCAGAAAGACTAGCAGATCTTGTCTGCCCGTGGGCAACCAGTAGAGCCAGAGGCCTTCCCCCTTTGCTCTTCCGTCTCTAGGCACTCTGTCAGGCACTCCAAGCTGTGAAGTGACTCAGGGGGAGAAGGAAGAGATTTCAGAGAACGAACACATCCAGAGAGAGACAGAGAGAGGCAAGAGATGCTGAGTGGGGTTGCATTGCGTACTGATATCCTGTGGAAAGTGGGAAAGAGGTACCTGGCCTGTTGTAGCAATGCCCTGAAACAGTCGGAACCAGAAGCTCCCCTGTGCCTGCGTAGGCTTTCCGGGGTGTGCTCAAATCCTGTGGCCACTAGGTGTCATAGGTCGTAATGGAGGGCCCTGTTTCATCTGCCTGGCGGGCCAGATCTCTGCCATTGGCTCAGTCTTGTCACCAGGCCCATCATAAGCTCCACCCACTCTTCGGTGGTGGGACTGTCTCCATGGTGATGGCAAAGGAGCCTTAGTCCCGCCCACCTGGCCTTGACTTCACCTCGCTGGCCTGCTGACCCTCACTCAGACCTCTGTGTTGATAAAAATGAATATCCGCCAGTGCCCAGGTGTCAGCATCTGGGATAAAGGATTCGGGACCTTGCCTGGGGCAGAAGGCAGCCTAGGCCAGCTAGTACCTGGAAGTCTAGTGACTTGTGACACTGCTGCCAGTGACAAATGGTGACTCCCACTCTCACATATCCCCTGGTGGCAGAATGATAGCGATGGGTGGAGAAACATCGCTCCGGAGCACACGTTAAATGGGGCACCGGCCAAAGGCCAGGGCCAGTAGTGGACGTGGCCGAGCCGAAGGGCGAGCCAGTGAAGGCCCAAGGATTCCTCCTGTATGTGGGAAACATGTCCTCCGGGTCCCCACGTCCATAAACCATTGGATTGCTGGGGCCCAGGATGCCTGGATTTCGGCCTTGCCTTGGCTGCCTGGCCACATACGCAGCCTTCCACCGGAGGCGGGGATATGTAGGCAGCAAAAATTGGGAAAATGGCAGTGTCTCCTCGATTTCCCTGACATCGGCCTTTTTGAGCGGCATGCTTTTTTCCTAGTAGGATCAGGCAGTGACGGAGAAAGGCAGGATTATGTGTGCAGGACAGGTATGTGCTGAGAAGGCGACAAGGTTGAGACCAGGTTGGGATCTTTAGTCCCAGGAAAGGCCCTGGCAGTTGTGGGTCAATGTTCTCTGCCCATCCCACCTGGCGTGGGGAGGTTTACAGCATGCAAAGCAGCAGCAGAATTATTCTTCCCCAGAGGTTGCATCTGCCCACAAGCTCCACCTGGCCAGGGTCCGCCCCTACGGTATTGCCCATGTCAATCAACAGAAGCTAAGACCTTCCAGAGAGACTAACTGCTATTCTCTACCCACGGGGAAGCGGTACAGCCAGAAGCCTCCCCTGTTTCATCTCCAGGCTCTCTCTCAGGCCCCTCATGGCTGTGATTTGTCTCAGGGGTAGAACGAGAGATTTCTCTGAATGAACACATACAGAGAGGGGCCATAGAGGCTGAGGAAGGGCGCCTTGCCTACTGATATCCCAGCGTAAGTGGAAAAGAGGTACCTGCCTGCTGTCCCAGTATGTCGAACCTGTCCACATCAGGGGTTGCCTACTGTGAAGTTATTCCCTGGGTGCCCTCGATTTTGTGGCCAAGGACAGAAGGGGCCGTTGTGTGTCCATGGGTAAAAGGAGGCCTCTGTGGAACTGGCCTGTTAGGCTGGACCTCTCCTATTGGCTCAGAGTTTGTGACCCGTCCCGTCAGAAGTTCCGCCCAGCCTTCCAGTGGCTGTCTCCATGGTGATTGAGAAAGAAGCCTTAGGCCCCGCACTCAGCCTTCACCTGGCCTACCTGGCCTCTTTACCCTCGTACAGACCGCTGTGTGGATGAAAGAAAGGATGTCGGCCAGTGACCACGTGTCCTCATTTCCTTTGAAGGATTAGGCTCCTTGCCTGGGCAGAAGACAGCCAAGGTCAGCCTGAGCCTAGACTCCTAGTGACCTGTGACACTGCAGGCAGTGATAGATGTTCACGTCCACGCTGAGGTATCCGCAGGTGGCAGATTCAGAGTGGTCGGAGGTGATGTGTAACTAGAGATCACACACTCACGGGGGCACGGGCCAAAGGTCAGGGAAAATAGCTGAGGTCGTGGAGCTCTAGCGGAGCCAGGCTAGGGCCCAGGCCTCCCTCCTGTACGTGGCAAAGAGGTGATCCATATGCCGCCATCCGCAGACTCTGGACTGCTAGGGCCCTGGATGCCCGAATTTCGGCCTTGTCTTCGGAGAAGTGACGCACATGGAGTGTGCCACGGAGGCCGTGGACCAGCACAGGGGAAAATCTTGAAATGCAGGCTTCAGTTGACTTTGCCTGTGCTCTCCTTTGGCTGAGGGACATCCTGTGTTTCCTAGCAGGAGAAGGCATTTGTGGAGAGAGGCGGATTCCATGTGTGCAGGCAAAGTGTGTGCTGAGATGATGAGTCGCTGGAGACCAGGGTGGACTCTTCAGACCCAGAATAGGCCTCTGGCAGGTATGTGTCAATGTTTTCTACCCTTCGCTCTCAGCTGGGTATTTGCATACAACGTTAGCAGCGGAATTAGTTGTCTCCGGAGAGGCTGCCACGTGTCAGCAAGCTTCACCTGGCCAGGGTCCGCCCGTGATGTAGCTCCCCAATCAATCACCACTCTCTAGACCTTCCAGAAAGACTAGCAGATCTTGTCTGCCCGTGGGCAACCAGTAGAGCCAGAGGCCTTCCCCCTTTGCTCTTCCGTCTCTAGGCACTCTGTCAGGCACTCCAAGCTGTGAAGTGACTCAGGGGGAGAAGGAAGAGATTTCAGAGAACGAACACATCCAGAGAGAGACAGAGAGAGGCAAGAGATGCTGAGTGGGGTTGCATTGCGTACTGATATCCTGTGGAAAGTGGGAAAGAGGTACCTGGCCTGTTGTAGCAATGCCCTGAAACAGTCGGAACCAGAAGCTCCCCTGTGCCTGCGTAGGCTTTCCCGGGGTGTGCTCAAATCCTGTGGCCACTAGGTGTCATAGGTCGTAATGGAGGGCCCTGTTTCATCTGCCTGGCGGGCCAGATCTCTGCCATTGGCTCAGTCTTGTCACCAGGCCCATCATAAGCTCCACCCACTCTTCCGGTGGTGGGACTGTCTCCATGGTGATGGCAAAGGAGCCTTAGTCCCGCCCACCTGGCCTTGACTTCACCTCGCTGGCCTGCTGACCCTCACTCAGACCTCTGTGTTGATAAAAATGAATATCCGCCAGTGCCCAGGTGTCAGCATCTGGGATAAAGGATTCGGGACCTTGCCTGGGGCAGAAGGCAGCCTAGGCCAGCTAGTACCTGGAAGTCTAGTGACTTGTGACACTGCTGCCAGTGACAAATGGTGACTCCCACTCTCACATATCCCCTGGTGGCAGAATGATAGCGATGGGTGGAGAAACATCGCTCCGGAGCACACGTTAAATGGGGCACCGGCCAAAGGCCAGGGCCAGTAGTGGACGTGGCCGAGCCGAAGGGCGAGCCAGTGAAGGGCCCAAGGATTCCTCCTGTATGTGGGAAACATGTCCTCCGGGTCCCCACGTCCATAAACCATTGGATTGCTGGGGCCCAGGATGCCTGGATTTCGGCCTTGCCTTGGCTGCCTGGCCACATACGCAGCCTTCCACCGGAGGCGGGGATATGTAGGCAGCAAAAATTGGGAAAATGGCAGTGTCTCCTCGATTTCCCTGACATCGGCCTTTTTGAGCGGCATGCTTTTTTCCTAGTAGGATCAGGCAGTGACGGAGAAAGGCAGGATTATGTGTGCAGGACAGGTATGTGCTGAGAAGGCGACAAGGTTGAGACCAGGTTGGGATCTTTAGTCCCAGGAAAGGCCCCTGGCAGTTGTGGGTCAATGTTCTCTGCCCATCCCACCTGGCGTGGGGAGGTTTACAGCATGCAAAGCAGCAGCAGAATTATTCTTCCCCCAGAGGTTGCATCTGCCCACAAGCTCCACCTGGCCAGGGTCCGCCCCTACGGTATTGCCCATGTCAATCAACAGAAGCTAAGACCTTCCAGAGAGACTAACTGCTATTCTCTACCCACGGGGAAGCGGTACAGCCAGAAGCCTCCCCTGTTTCATCTCCAGGCTCTCTCTCAGGCCCCTCATGGCTGTGATTTGTCTCAGGGGTAGAACGGAGAGATTTCTCTGAATGAACACATACAGAGAGGGGCCATAGAGGCTGAGGAAGGGCGCCTTGCCTACTGATATCCCAGCGTAAGTGGAAAAGAGGTACCTGCCTGCTGTCCCAGTATGTCGAACCTGTCCACATCAGGGGTTGCCTACTGTGAAGTTATTCCCTGGGTGCCCTCGATTTTGTGGCCAAGGACAGAAGGGGCCGTTGTGTGTCCATGGGTAAAAGGAGGCCTCTGTGGAACTGGCCTGTTAGGCTGGACCTCTCCTATTGGCTCAGAGTTTGTGACCCGTCCCCGTCAGAAGTTCCGCCCAGCCTTCCAGTGGCTGTCTCCATGGTGATTGAGAAAGAAGCCTTAGGCCCCGCACTCAGCCTTCACCTGGCCTACCTGGCCTCTTTACCCTCGTACAGACCGCTGTGTGGATGAAAGAAAGGATGTCGGCCAGTGACCACGTGTCCTCATTTCCTTTGAAGGATTAGGCTCCTTGCCTGGGCAGAAGACAGCCAAGGTCAGCCTGAGCCTAGACTCCTAGTGACCTGTGACACTGCAGGCAGTGATAGATGTTCACGTCCACGCTGAGGTATCCGCAGGTGGCAGATTCAGAGTGGTCGGAGGTGATGTGTAACTAGAGATCACACACTCACGGGGGCACGGGCCAAAGGTCAGGGAAAATAGCTGAGGTCGTGGAGCTCTAGCGGAGCCAGGCTAGGGCCCAGGCCTCCCTCCTGTACGTGGCAAAGAGGTGATCCATATGCCGCCATCCGCAGACTCTGGACTGCTAGGGCCCTGGATGCCCGAATTTCGGCCTTGTCTTCGGAGAAGTGACGCACATGGAGTGTGCCACGGAGGCCGTGGACCAGCACAGGGGAAAATCTTGAAAATGCAGGCTTCAGTTGACTTTGCCTGTGCTCTCCTTTGGCTGAGGGACATCCTGTGTTTCCTAGCAGGAGAAGGCATTTGTGGAGAGAGGCGGATTCCATGTGTGCAGGCAAAGTGTGTGCTGAGATGATGAGTCGCTGGAGACCAGGGTGGACTCTTCAGACCCAGAATAGGCCTCTGGCAGGTATGTGTCAATGTTTTCTACCCTTCGCTCTCAGCTGGGTATTTGCATACAACGTTAGCAGCGGAATTAGTTGTCTCCGGAGAGGCTGCCACGTGTCAGCAAGCTTCACCTGGCCAGGGTCCGCCCGTGATGTAGCTCCCCAATCAATCACCACTCTCTAGACCTTCCAGAAAGACTAGCAGATCTTGTCTGCCCGTGGGCAACCAGTAGAGCCAGAGGCCTTCCCCCTTTGCTCTTCCGTCTCTAGGCACTCTGTCAGGCACTCCAAGCTGTGAAGTGACTCAGGGGGAGAAGGAAGAGATTTCAGAGAACGAACACATCCAGAGAGAGACAGAGAGAGGCAAGAGATGCTGAGTGGGGTTGCATTGCGTACTGATATCCTGTGGAAAGTGGGAAAGAGGTACCTGGCCTGTTGTAGCAATGCCCTGAAACAGTCGGAACCAGAAGCTCCCCTGTGCCTGCGTAGGCTTTCCCGGGGTGTGCTCAAATCCTGTGGCCACTAGGTGTCATAGGTCGTAATGGAGGGCCCTGTTTCATCTGCCTGGCGGGCCAGATCTCTGCCATTGGCTCAGTCTTGTCACCAGGCCCATCATAAGCTCCACCCACTCTTCCGGTGGTGGGACTGTCTCCATGGTGATGGCAAAGGAGCCTTAGTCCCGCCCACCTGGCCTTGACTTCACCTCGCTGGCCTGCTGACCCTCACTCAGACCTCTGTGTTGATAAAAATGAATATCCGCCAGTGCCCAGGTGTCAGCATCTGGGATAAAGGATTCGGGACCTTGCCTGGGGCAGAAGGCAGCCTAGGCCAGCTAGTACCTGGAAGTCTAGTGACTTGTGACACTGCTGCCAGTGACAAATGGTGACTCCCACTCTCACATATCCCCTGGTGGCAGAATGATAGCGATGGGTGGAGAAACATCGCTCCGGAGCACACGTTAAATGGGGCACCGGCCAAAGGCCAGGGCCAGTAGTGGACGTGGCCGAGCCGAAGGGCGAGCCAGTGAAGGGCCCAAGGATTCCTCCTGTATGTGGGAAACATGTCCTCCGGGTCCCCACGTCCATAAACCATTGGATTGCTGGGGCCCAGGATGCCTGGATTTCGGCCTTGCCTTGGCTGCCTGGCCACATACGCAGCCTTCCACCGGAGGCGGGGATATGTAGGCAGCAAAAATTGGGAAAATGGCAGTGTCTCCTCGATTTCCCTGACATCGGCCTTTTTGAGCGGCATGCTTTTTTCCTAGTAGGATCAGGCAGTGACGGAGAAAGGCAGGATTATGTGTGCAGGACAGGTATGTGCTGAGAAGGCGACAAGGTTGAGACCAGGTTGGGATCTTTAGTCCCAGGAAAGGCCCCTGGCAGTTGTGGGTCAATGTTCTCTGCCCATCCCACCTGGCGTGGGGAGGTTTACAGCATGCAAAGCAGCAGCAGAATTATTCTTCCCCCAGAGGTTGCATCTGCCCACAAGCTCCACCTGGCCAGGGTCCGCCCCTACGGTATTGCCCATGTCAATCAACAGAAGCTAAGACCTTCCAGAGAGACTAACTGCTATTCTCTACCCACGGGGAAGCGGTACAGCCAGAAGCCTCCCCTGTTTCATCTCCAGGCTCTCTCTCAGGCCCCTCATGGCTGTGATTTGTCTCAGGGGTAGAACGGAGAGATTTCTCTGAATGAACACATACAGAGAGGGGCCATAGAGGCTGAGGAAGGGCGCCTTGCCTACTGATATCCCAGCGTAAGTGGAAAAGAGGTACCTGCCTGCTGTCCCAGTATGTCGAACCTGTCCACATCAGGGGTTGCCTACTGTGAAGTTATTCCCTGGGTGCCCTCGATTTTGTGGCCAAGGACAGAAGGGGCCGTTGTGTGTCCATGGGTAAAAGGAGGCCTCTGTGGAACTGGCCTGTTAGGCTGGACCTCTCCTATTGGCTCAGAGTTTGTGACCCGTCCCCGTCAGAAGTTCCGCCCAGCCTTCCAGTGGCTGTCTCCATGGTGATTGAGAAAGAAGCCTTAGGCCCCGCACTCAGCCTTCACCTGGCCTACCTGGCCTCTTTACCCTCGTACAGACCGCTGTGTGGATGAAAGAAAGGATGTCGGCCAGTGACCACGTGTCCTCATTTCCTTTGAAGGATTAGGCTCCTTGCCTGGGCAGAAGACAGCCAAGGTCAGCCTGAGCCTAGACTCCTAGTGACCTGTGACACTGCAGGCAGTGATAGATGTTCACGTCCACGCTGAGGTATCCGCAGGTGGCAGATTCAGAGTGGTCGGAGGTGATGTGTAACTAGAGATCACACACTCACGGGGGCACGGGCCAAAGGTCAGGGAAAATAGCTGAGGTCGTGGAGCTCTAGCGGAGCCAGGCTAGGGCCCAGGCCTCCCTCCTGTACGTGGCAAAGAGGTGATCCATATGCCGCCATCCGCAGACTCTGGACTGCTAGGGCCCTGGATGCCCGAATTTCGGCCTTGTCTTCGGAGAAGTGACGCACATGGAGTGTGCCACGGAGGCCGTGGACCAGCACAGGGGAAAATCTTGAAAATGCAGGCTTCAGTTGACTTTGCCTGTGCTCTCCTTTGGCTGAGGGACATCCTGTGTTTCCTAGCAGGAGAAGGCATTTGTGGAGAGAGGCGGATTCCATGTGTGCAGGCAAAGTGTGTGCTGAGATGATGAGTCGCTGGAGACCAGGGTGGACTCTTCAGACCCAGAATAGGCCTCTGGCAGGTATGTGTCAATGTTTTCTACCCTTCGCTCTCAGCTGGGTATTTGCATACAACGTTAGCAGCGGAATTAGTTGTCTCCGGAGAGGCTGCCACGTGTCAGCAAGCTTCACCTGGCCAGGGTCCGCCCGTGATGTAGCTCCCCAATCAATCACCACTCTCTAGACCTTCCAGAAAGACTAGCAGATCTTGTCTGCCCGTGGGCAACCAGTAGAGCCAGAGGCCTTCCCCCTTTGCTCTTCCGTCTCTAGGCACTCTGTCAGGCACTCCAAGCTGTGAAGTGACTCAGGGGGAGAAGGAAGAGATTTCAGAGAACGAACACATCCAGAGAGAGACAGAGAGAGGCAAGAGATGCTGAGTGGGGTTGCATTGCGTACTGATATCCTGTGGAAAGTGGGAAAGAGGTACCTGGCCTGTTGTAGCAATGCCCTGAAACAGTCGGAACCAGAAGCTCCCCTGTGCCTGCGTAGGCTTTCCCGGGGTGTGCTCAAATCCTGTGGCCACTAGGTGTCATAGGTCGTAATGGAGGGCCCTGTTTCATCTGCCTGGCGGGCCAGATCTCTGCCATTGGCTCAGTCTTGTCACCAGGCCCATCATAAGCTCCACCCACTCTTCCGGTGGTGGGACTGTCTCCATGGTGATGGCAAAGGAGCCTTAGTCCCGCCCACCTGGCCTTGACTTCACCTCGCTGGCCTGCTGACCCTCACTCAGACCTCTGTGTTGATAAAAATGAATATCCGCCAGTGCCCAGGTGTCAGCATCTGGGATAAAGGATTCGGGACCTTGCCTGGGGCAGAAGGCAGCCTAGGCCAGCTAGTACCTGGAAGTCTAGTGACTTGTGACACTGCTGCCAGTGACAAATGGTGACTCCCACTCTCACATATCCCCTGGTGGCAGAATGATAGCGATGGGTGGAGAAACATCGCTCCGGAGCACACGTTAAATGGGGCACCGGCCAAAGGCCAGGGCCAGTAGTGGACGTGGCCGAGCCGAAGGGCGAGCCAGTGAAGGGCCCAAGGATCATAGAGAGATAGTATTAACATGTCCTCCGGGTCCCCACGTCCATAAACCATTGGATTGCTGGGGCCCAGGATGCCTGGATTTCGGCCTTGCCTTGGCTGCCTGGCCACATACGCAGCCTTCCACCGGAGGCGGGGATATGTAGGCAGCAAAAATTGGGAAAATGGCAGTGTCTCCTCGATTTCCCTGACATCGGCCTTTTTGAGCGGCATGCTTTTTTCCTAGTAGGATCAGGCAGTGACGGAGAAAGGCAGGATTATGTGTGCAGGACAGGTATGTGCTGAGAAGGCGACAAGGTTGAGACCAGGTTGGGATCTTTAGTCCCAGGAAAGGCCCCTGGCAGTTGTGGGTCAATGTTCTCTGCCCATCCCACCTGGCGTGGGGAGGTTTACAGCATGCAAAGCAGCAGCAGAATTATTCTTCCCCCAGAGGTTGCATCTGCCCACAAGCTCCACCTGGCCAGGGTCCGCCCCTACGGTATTGCCCATGTCAATCAACAGAAGCTAAGACCTTCCAGAGAGACTAACTGCTATTCTCTACCCACGGGGAAGCGGTACAGCCAGAAGCCTCCCCTGTTTCATCTCCAGGCTCTCTCTCAGGCCCCTCATGGCTGTGATTTGTCTCAGGGGTAGAACGAGAGATTTCTCTGAATGAACACATACAGAGAGGGGCCATAGAGGCTGAGGAAGGGCGCCTTGCCTACTGATATCCCAGCGTAAGTGGAAAAGAGGTACCTGCCTGCTGTCCCAGTATGTCGAACCTGTCCACATCAGGGGTTGCCTACTGTGAAGTTATTCCCTGGGTGCCCTCGATTTTGTGGCCAAGGACAGAAGGGGCCGTTGTGTGTCCATGGGTAAAAGGAGGCCTCTGTGGAACTGGCCTGTTAGGCTGGACCTCTCCTATTGGCTCAGAGTTTGTGACCCGTCCCCGTCAGAAGTTCCGCCCAGCCTTCCAGTGGCTGTCTCCATGGTGATTGAGAAAGAAGCTTAGGCCCCGCACTCAGCCTTCACCTGGCCTACCTGGCCTCTTTACCCTCGTACAGACCGCTGTGTGGATGAAAGAAAGGATGTCGGCCAGTGACCACGTGTCCTCATTTCCTTTGAAGGATTAGGCTCCTTGCCTGGGCAGAAGACAGCCAAGGTCAGCCTGAGCCTAGACTCCTAGTGACCTGTGACACTGCAGGCAGTGATAGATGTTCACGTCCACGCTGAGGTATCCGCAGGTGGCAGATTCAGAGTGGTCGGAGGTGATGTGTAACTAGAGATCACACACTCACGGGGGCACGGGCCAAAGGTCAGGGAAAATAGCTGAGGTCGTGGAGCTCTAGCGGAGCCAGGCTAGGGCCCAGGCCTCCCTCCTGTACGTGGCAAAGAGGTGATCCATATGCCGCCATCCGCAGACTCTGGACTGCTAGGGCCCTGGATGCCCGAATTTCGGCCTTGTCTTCGGAGAAGTGACGCACATGGAGTGTGCCACGGAGGCCGTGGACCAGCACAGGGGAAAATCTTGAAAATGCAGGCTTCAGTTGACTTTGCCTGTGCTCTCCTTTGGCTGAGGGACATCCTGTGTTTCCTAGCAGGAGAAGGCATTTGTGGAGAGAGGCGGATTCCATGTGTGCAGGCAAAGTGTGTGCTGAGATGATGAGTCGCTGGAGACCAGGGTGGACTCTTCAGACCCAGAATAGGCCTCTGGCAGGTATGTGTCAATGTTTTCTACCCTTCGCTCTCAGCTGGGTATTTGCATACAACGTTAGCAGCGGAATTAGTTGTCTCCGGAGAGGCTGCCACGTGTCAGCAAGCTTCACCTGGCCAGGGTCCGCCCGTGATGTAGCTCCCCAATCAATCACCACTCTCTAGACCTTCCAGAAAGACTAGCAGATCTTGTCTGCCCGTGGGCAACCAGTAGAGCCAGAGGCCTTCCCCCTTTGCTCTTCCGTCTCTAGGCACTCTGTCAGGCACTCCAAGCTGTGAAGTGACTCAGGGGGAGAAGGAAGAGATTTCAGAGAACGAACACATCCAGAGAGAGACAGAGAGAGGCAAGAGATGCTGAGTGGGGTTGCATTGCGTACTGATATCCTGTGGAAAGTGGGAAAGAGGTACCTGGCCTGTTGTAGCAATGCCCTGAAACAGTCGGAACCAGAAGCTCCCCTGTGCCTGCGTAGGCTTTCCCGGGGTGTGCTCAAATCCTGTGGCCACTAGGTGTCATAGGTCGTAATGGAGGGCCCTGTTTCATCTGCCTGGCGGGCCAGATCTCTGCCATTGGCTCAGTCTTGTCACCAGGCCCATCATAAGCTCCACCCACTCTTCCGGTGGTGGGACTGTCTCCATGGTGATGGCAAAGGAGCCTTAGTCCCGCCCACCTGGCCTTGACTTCACCTCGCTGGCCTGCTGACCCTCACTCAGACCTCTGTGTTGATAAAAATGAATATCCGCCAGTGCCCAGGTGTCAGCATCTGGGATAAAGGATTCGGGACCTTGCCTGGGGCAGAAGGCAGCCTAGGCCAGCTAGTACCTGGAAGTCTAGTGACTTGTGACACTGCTGCCAGTGACAAATGGTGACTCCCACTCTCACATATCCCCTGGTGGCAGAATGATAGCGATGGGTGGAGAAACATCGCTCCGGAGCACACGTTAAATGGGGCACCGGCCAAAGGCCAGGGCCAGTAGTGGACGTGGCCGAGCCGAAGGGCGAGCCAGTGAAGGGCCCAAGGATTCCTCCTGTATGTGGGAAACATGTCCTCCGGGTCCCCACGTCCATAAACCATTGGATTGCTGGGGCCCAGGATGCCTGGATTTCGGCCTTGCCTTGGCTGCCTGGCCACATACGCAGCCTTCCACCGGAGGCGGGGATATGTAGGCAGCAAAAATTGGGAAAATGGCAGTGTCTCCTCGATTTCCCTGACATCGGCCTTTTTGAGCGGCATGCTTTTTTCCTAGTAGGATCAGGCAGTGACGGAGAAAGGCAGGATTATGTGTGCAGGACAGGTATGTGCTGAGAAGGCGACAAGGTTGAGACCAGGTTGGGATCTTTAGTCCCAGGAAAGGCCCCTGGCAGTTGTGGGTCAATGTTCTCTGCCCATCCCACCTGGCGTGGGGAGGTTTACAGCATACAAAGCAGCAGCAGAATTATTCTTCCCCCAGAGGTTGCATCTGCCCACAAGCTCCACCTGGCCAGGGTCCGCCCCTACGGTATTGCCCATGTCAATCAACAGAAGCTAAGACCTTCCAGAGAGACTAACTGCTATTCTCTACCCACGGGGAAGCGGTACAGCCAGAAGCCTCCCCTGTTTCATCTCCAGGCTCTCTCTCAGGCCCCTCATGGCTGTGATTTGTCTCAGGGGTAGAACGGAGAGATTTCTCTGAATGAACACATACAGAGAGGGGCCATAGAGGCTGAGGAAGGGCGCCTTGCCTACTGATATCCCAGCGTAAGTGGAAAAGAGGTACCTGCCTGCTGTCCCAGTATGTCGAACCTGTCCACATCAGGGGTTGCCTACTGTGAAGTTATTCCCTGGGTGCCCTCGATTTTGTGGCCAAGGACAGAAGGGGCCGTTGTGTGTCCATGGGTAAAAGGAGGCCTCTGTGGAACTGGCCTGTTAGGCTGGACCTCTCCTATTGGCTCAGAGTTTGTGACCCGTCCCCGTCAGAAGTTCCGCCCAGCCTTCCAGTGGCTGTCTCCATGGTGATTGAGAAAGAAGCCTTAGGCCCCGCACTCAGCCTTCACCTGGCCTACCTGGCCTCTTTACCCTCGTACAGACCGCTGTGTGGATGAAAGAAAGGATGTCGGCCAGTGACCACGTGTCCTCATTTCCTTTGAAGGATTAGGCTCCTTGCCTGGGCAGAAGACAGCCAAGGTCAGCCTGAGCCTAGACTCCTAGTGACCTGTGACACTGCAGGCAGTGATAGATGTTCACGTCCACGCTGAGGTATCCGCAGGTGGCAGATTCAGAGTGGTCGGAGGTGATGTGTAACTAGAGATCACACACTCACGGGGGCACGGGCCAAAGGTCAGGGAAAATAGCTGAGGTCGTGGAGCTCTAGCGGAGCCAGGCTAGGGCCCAGGCCTCCCTCCTGTACGTGGCAAAGAGGTGATCCATATGCCGCCATCCGCAGACTCTGGACTGCTAGGGCCCTGGATGCCCGAATTTCGGCCTTGTCTTCGGAGAAGTGACGCACATGGAGTGTGCCACGGAGGCCGTGGACCAGCACAGGGGAAAATCTTGAAAATGCAGGCTTCAGTTGACTTTGCCTGTGCTCTCCTTTGGCTGAGGGACATCCTGTGTTTCCTAGCAGGAGAAGGCATTTGTGGAGAGAGGCGGATTCCATGTGTGCAGGCAAAGTGTGTGCTGAGATGATGAGTCGCTGGAGACCAGGGTGGACTCTTCAGACCCAGAATAGGCCTCTGGCAGGTATGTGTCAATGTTTTCTACCCTTCGCTCTCAGCTGGGTATTTGCATACAACGTTAGCAGCGGAATTAGTTGTCTCCGGAGAGGCTGCCACGTGTCAGCAAGCTTCACCTGGCCAGGGTCCGCCCGTGATGTAGCTCCCCAATCAATCACCACTCTCTAGACCTTCCAGAAAGACTAGCAGATCTTGTCTGCCCGTGGGCAACCAGTAGAGCCAGAGGCCTTCCCCCTTTGCTCTTCCGTCTCTAGGCACTCTGTCAGGCACTCCAAGCTGTGAAGTGACTCAGGGGGAGAAGGAAGAGATTTCAGAGAACGAACACATCCAGAGAGAGACAGAGAGAGGCAAGAGATGCTGAGTGGGGTTGCATTGCGTACTGATATCCTGTGGAAAGTGGGAAAGAGGTACCTGGCCTGTTGTAGCAATGCCCTGAAACAGTCGGAACCAGAAGCTCCCCTGTGCCTGCGTAGGCTTTCCCGGGGTGTGCTCAAATCCTGTGGCCACTAGGTGTCATAGGTCGTAATGGAGGGCCCTGTTTCATCTGCCTGGCGGGCCAGATCTCTGCCATTGGCTCAGTCTTGTCACCAGGCCCATCATAAGCTCCACCCACTCTTCCGGTGGTGGGACTGTCTCCATGGTGATGGCAAAGGAGCCTTAGTCCCGCCCACCTGGCCTTGACTTCACCTCGCTGGCCTGCTGACCCTCACTCAGACCTCTGTGTTGATAAAAATGAATATCCGCCAGTGCCCAGGTGTCAGCATCTGGGATAAAGGATTCGGGACCTTGCCTGGGGCAGAAGGCAGCCTAGGCCAGCTAGTACCTGGAAGTCTAGTGACTTGTGACACTGCTGCCAGTGACAAATGGTGACTCCCACTCTCACATATCCCCTGGTGGCAGAATGATAGCGATGGGTGGAGAAACATCGCTCCGGAGCACACGTTAAATGGGGCACCGGCCAAAGGCCAGGGCCAGTAGTGGACGTGGCCGAGCCGAAGGGCGAGCCAGTGAAGGGCCCAAGGATTCCTCCTGTATGTGGGAAACATGTCCTCCGGGTCCCCACGTCCATAAACCATTGGATTGCTGGGGCCCAGGATGCCTGGATTTCGGCCTTGCCTTGGCTGCCTGGCCACATACGCAGCCTTCCACCGGAGGCGGGGATATGTAGGCAGCAAAAATTGGGAAAATGGCAGTGTCTCCTCGATTTCCCTGACATCGGCCTTTTTGAGCGGCATGCTTTTTTCCTAGTAGGATCAGGCAGTGACGGAGAAAGGCAGGATTATGTGTGCAGGACAGGTATGTGCTGAGAAGGCGACAAGGTTGAGACCAGGTTGGGATCTTTAGTCCCAGGAAAGGCCCCTGGCAGTTGTGGGTCAATGTTCTCTGCCCATCCCACCTGGCGTGGGGAGGTTTACAGCATGCAAAGCAGCAGCAGAATTATTCTTCCCCCAGAGGTTGCATCTGCCCACAAGCTCCACCTGGCCAGGGTCCGCCCCTACGGTATTGCCCATGTCAATCAACAGAAGCTAAGACCTTCCAGAGAGACTAACTGCTATTCTCTACCCACGGGGAAGCGGTACAGCCAGAAGCCTCCCCTGTTTCATCTCCAGGCTCTCTCTCAGGCCCCTCATGGCTGTGATTTGTCTCAGGGGTAGAACGGAGAGATTTCTCTGAATGAACACATACAGAGAGGGGCCATAGAGGCTGAGGAAGGGCGCCTTGCCTACTGATATCCCAGCGTAAGTGGAAAAGAGGTACCTGCCTGCTGTCCCAGTATGTCGAACCTGTCCACATCAGGGGTTGCCTACTGTGAAGTTATTCCCTGGGTGCCCTCGATTTTGTGGCCAAGGACAGAAGGGGCCGTTGTGTGTCCATGGGTAAAAGGAGGCCTCTGTGGAACTGGCCTGTTAGGCTGGACCTCTCCTATTGGCTCAGAGTTTGTGACCCGTCCCCGTCAGAAGTTCCGCCCAGCCTTCCAGTGGCTGTCTCCATGGTGATTGAGAAAGAAGCCTTAGGCCCCGCACTCAGCCTTCACCTGGCCTACCTGGCCTCTTTACCCTCGTACAGACCGCTGTGTGGATGAAAGAAAGGATGTCGGCCAGTGACCACGTGTCCTCATTTCCTTTGAAGGATTAGGCTCCTTGCCTGGGCAGAAGACAGCCAAGGTCAGCCTGAGCCTAGACTCCTAGTGACCTGTGACACTGCAGGCAGTGATAGATGTTCACGTCCACGCTGAGGTATCCGCAGGTGGCAGATTCAGAGTGGTCGGAGGTGATGTGTAACTAGAGATCACACACTCACGGGGGCACGGGCCAAAGGTCAGGGAAAATAGCTGAGGTCGTGGAGCTCTAGCGGAGCCAGGCTAGGGCCCAGGCCTCCCTCCTGTACGTGGCAAAGAGGTGATCCATATGCCGCCATCCGCAGACTCTGGACTGCTAGGGCCCTGGATGCCCGAATTTCGGCCTTGTCTTCGGAGAAGTGACGCACATGGAGTGTGCCACGGAGGCCGTGGACCAGCACAGGGGAAAATCTTGAAAATGCAGGCTTCAGTTGACTTTGCCTGTGCTCTCCTTTGGCTGAGGGACATCCTGTGTTTCCTAGCAGGAGAAGGCATTTGTGGAGAGAGGCGGATTCCATGTGTGCAGGCAAAGTGTGTGCTGAGATGATGAGTCGCTGGAGACCAGGGTGGACTCTTCAGACCCAGAATAGGCCTCTGGCAGGTATGTGTCAATGTTTTCTACCCTTCGCTCTCAGCTGGGTATTTGCATACAACGTTAGCAGCGGAATTAGTTGTCTCCGGAGAGGCTGCCACGTGTCAGCAAGCTTCACCTGGCCAGGGTCCGCCCGTGATGTAGCTCCCCAATCAATCACCACTCTCTAGACCTTCCAGAAAGACTAGCAGATCTTGTCTGCCCGTGGGCAACCAGTAGAGCCAGAGGCCTTCCCCCTTTGCTCTTCCGTCTCTAGGCACTCTGTCAGGCACTCCAAGCTGTGAAGTGACTCAGGGGGAGAAGGAAGAGATTTCAGAGAACGAACACATCCAGAGAGAGACAGAGAGAGGCAAGAGATGCTGAGTGGGGTTGCATTGCGTACTGATATCCTGTGGAAAGTGGGAAAGAGGTACCTGGCCTGTTGTAGCAATGCCCTGAAACAGTCGGAACCAGAAGCTCCCCTGTGCCTGCGTAGGCTTTCCCGGGGTGTGCTCAAATCCTGTGGCCACTAGGTGTCATAGGTCGTAATGGAGGGCCCTGTTTCATCTGCCTGGCGGGCCAGATCTCTGCCATTGGCTCAGTCTTGTCACCAGGCCCATCATAAGCTCCACCCACTCTTCCGGTGGTGGGACTGTCTCCATGGTGATGGCAAAGGAGCCTTAGTCCCGCCCACCTGGCCTTGACTTCACCTCGCTGGCCTGCTGACCCTCACTCAGACCTCTGTGTTGATAAAAATGAATATCCGCCAGTGCCCAGGTGTCAGCATCTGGGATAAAGGATTCGGGACCTTGCCTGGGGCAGAAGGCAGCCTAGGCCAGCTAGTACCTGGAAGTCTAGTGACTTGTGACACTGCTGCCAGTGACAAATGGTGACTCCCACTCTCACATATCCCCTGGTGGCAGAATGATAGCGATGGGTGGAGAAACATCGCTCCGGAGCACACGTTAAATGGGGCACCGGCCAAAGGCCAGGGCCAGTAGTGGACGTGGCCGAGCCGAAGGGCGAGCCAGTGAAGGGCCCAAGGATTCCTCCTGTATGTGGGAAACATGTCCTCCGGGTCCCCACGTCCATAAACCATTGGATTGCTGGGGCCCAGGATGCCTGGATTTCGGCCTTGCCTTGGCTGCCTGGCCACATACGCAGCCTTCCACCGGAGGCGGGGATATGTAGGCAGCAAAAATTGGGAAAATGGCAGTGTCTCCTCGATTTCCCTGACATCGGCCTTTTTGAGCGGCATGCTTTTTTCCTAGTAGGATCAGGCAGTGACGGAGAAAGGCAGGATTATGTGTGCAGGACAGGTATGTGCTGAGAAGGCGACAAGGTTGAGACCAGGTTGGGATCTTTAGTCCCAGGAAAGGCCCCTGGCAGTTGTGGGTCAATGTTCTCTGCCCATCCCACCTGGCGTGGGGAGGTTTACAGCATGCAAAGCAGCAGCAGAATTATTCTTCCCCCAGAGGTTGCATCTGCCCACAAGCTCCACCTGGCCAGGGTCCGCCCCTACGGTATTGCCCATGTCAATCAACAGAAGCTAAGACCTTCCAGAGAGACTAACTGCTATTCTCTACCCACGGGGAAGCGGTACAGCCAGAAGCCTCCCCTGTTTCATCTCCAGGCTCTCTCTCAGGCCCCTCATGGCTGTGATTTGTCTCAGGGGTAGAACGGAGAGATTTCTCTGAATGAACACATACAGAGAGGGGCCATAGAGGCTGAGGAAGGGCGCCTTGCCTACTGATATCCCAGCGTAAGTGGAAAAGAGGTACCTGCCTGCTGTCCCAGTATGTCGAACCTGTCCACATCAGGGGTTGCCTACTGTGAAGTTATTCCCTGGGTGCCCTCGATTTTGTGGCCAAGGACAGAAGGGGCCGTTGTGTGTCCATGGGTAAAAGGAGGCCTCTGTGGAACTGGCCTGTTAGGCTGGACCTCTCCTATTGGCTCAGAGTTTGTGACCCGTCCCCGTCAGAAGTTCCGCCCAGCCTTCCAGTGGCTGTCTCCATGGTGATTGAGAAAGAAGCCTTAGGCCCCGCACTCAGCCTTCACCTGGCCTACCTGGCCTCTTTACCCTCGTACAGACCGCTGTGTGGATGAAAGAAAGGATGTCGGCCAGTGACCACGTGTCCTCATTTCCTTTGAAGGATTAGGCTCCTTGCCTGGGCAGAAGACAGCCAAGGTCAGCCTGAGCCTAGACTCCTAGTGACCTGTGACACTGCAGGCAGTGATAGATGTTCACGTCCACGCTGAGGTATCCGCAGGTGGCAGATTCAGAGTGGTCGGAGGTGATGTGTAACTAGAGATCACACACTCACGGGGGCACGGGCCAAAGGTCAGGGAAAATAGCTGAGGTCGTGGAGCTCTAGCGGAGCCAGGCTAGGGCCCAGGCCTCCCTCCTGTACGTGGCAAAGAGGTGATCCATATGCCGCCATCCGCAGACTCTGGACTGCTAGGGCCCTGGATGCCCGAATTTCGGCCTTGTCTTCGGAGAAGTGACGCACATGGAGTGTGCCACGGAGGCCGTGGACCAGCACAGGGGAAAATCTTGAAAATGCAGGCTTCAGTTGACTTTGCCTGTGCTCTCCTTTGGCTGAGGGACATCCTGTGTTTCCTAGCAGGAGAAGGCATTTGTGGAGAGAGGCGGATTCCATGTGTGCAGGCAAAGTGTGTGCTGAGATGATGAGTCGCTGGAGACCAGGGTGGACTCTTCAGACCCAGAATAGGCCTCTGGCAGGTATGTGTCAATGTTTTCTACCCTTCGCTCTCAGCTGGGTATTTGCATACAACGTTAGCAGCGGAATTAGTTGTCTCCGGAGAGGCTGCCACGTGTCAGCAAGCTTCACCTGGCCAGGGTCCGCCCGTGATGTAGCTCCCCAATCAATCACCACTCTCTAGACCTTCCAGAAAGACTAGCAGATCTTGTCTGCCCGTGGGCAACCAGTAGAGCCAGAGGCCTTCCCCCTTTGCTCTTCCGTCTCTAGGCACTCTGTCAGGCACTCCAAGCTGTGAAGTGACTCAGGGGGAGAAGGAAGAGATTTCAGAGAACGAACACATCCAGAGAGAGACAGAGAGAGGCAAGAGATGCTGAGTGGGGTTGCATTGCGTACTGATATCCTGTGGAAAGTGGGAAAGAGGTACCTGGCCTGTTGTAGCAATGCCCTGAAACAGTCGGAACCAGAAGCTCCCCTGTGCCTGCGTAGGCTTTCCCGGGGTGTGCTCAAATCCTGTGGCCACTAGGTGTCATAGGTCGTAATGGAGGGCCCTGTTTCATCTGCCTGGCGGGCCAGATCTCTGCCATTGGCTCAGTCTTGTCACCAGGCCCATCATAAGCTCCACCCACTCTTCCGGTGGTGGGACTGTCTCCATGGTGATGGCAAAGGAGCCTTAGTCCCGCCCACCTGGCCTTGACTTCACCTCGCTGGCCTGCTGACCCTCACTCAGACCTCTGTGTTGATAAAAATGAATATCCGCCAGTGCCCAGGTGTCAGCATCTGGGATAAAGGATTCGGGACCTTGCCTGGGGCAGAAGGCAGCCTAGGCCAGCTAGTACCTGGAAGTCTAGTGACTTGTGACACTGCTGCCAGTGACAAATGGTGACTCCCACTCTCACATATCCCCTGGTGGCAGAATGATAGCGATGGGTGGAGAAACATCGCTCCGGAGCACACGTTAAATGGGGCACCGGCCAAAGGCCAGGGCCAGTAGTGGACGTGGCCGAGCCGAAGGGCGAGCCAGTGAAGGGCCCAAGGATTCCTCCTGTATGTGGGAAACATGTCCTCCGGGTCCCCACGTCCATAAACCATTGGATTGCTGGGGCCCAGGATGCCTGGATTTCGGCCTTGCCTTGGCTGCCTGGCCACATACGCAGCCTTCCACCGGAGGCGGGGATATGTAGGCAGCAAAAATTGGGAAAATGGCAGTGTCTCCTCGATTTCCCTGACATCGGCCTTTTTGAGCGGCATGCTTTTTTCCTAGTAGGATCAGGCAGTGACGGAGAAAGGCAGGATTATGTGTGCAGGACAGGTATGTGCTGAGAAGGCGACAAGGTTGAGACCAGGTTGGGATCTTTAGTCCCAGGAAAGGCCCCTGGCAGTTGTGGGTCAATGTTCTCTGCCCATCCCACCTGGCGTGGGGAGGTTTACAGCATGCAAAGCAGCAGCAGAATTATTCTTCCCCCAGAGGTTGCATCTGCCCACAAGCTCCACCTGGCCAGGGTCCGCCCCTACGGTATTGCCCATGTCAATCAACAGAAGCTAAGACCTTCCAGAGAGACTAACTGCTATTCTCTACCCACGGAGAAGCGGTACAGCCAGAAGCCTCCCCTGTTTCATCTCCAGGCTCTCTCTCAGGCCCCTCATGGCTGTGATTTGTCTCAGGGGTAGAACGGAGAGATTTCTCTGAATGAACACATACAGAGAGGGGCCATAGAGGCTGAGGAAGGGCGCCTTGCCTACTGATATCCCAGCGTAAGTGGAAAAGAGGTACCTGCCTGCTGTCCCAGTATGTCGAACCTGTCCACATCAGGGGTTGCCTACTGTGAAGTTATTCCCTGGGTGCCCTCGATTTTGTGGCCAAGGACAGAAGGGGCCGTTGTGTGTCCATGGGTAAAAGGAGGCCTCTGTGGAACTGGCCTGTTAGGCTGGACCTCTCCTATTGGCTCAGAGTTTGTGACCCGTCCCCGTCAGAAGTTCCGCCCAGCCTTCCAGTGGCTGTCTCCATGGTGATTGAGAAAGAAGCCTTAGGCCCCGCACTCAGCCTTCACCTGGCCTACCTGGCCTCTTTACCCTCGTACAGACCGCTGTGTGGATGAAAGAAAGGATGTCGGCCAGTGACCACGTGTCCTCATTTCCTTTGAAGGATTAGGCTCCTTGCCTGGGCAGAAGACAGCCAAGGTCAGCCTGAGCCTAGACTCCTAGTGACCTGTGACACTGCAGGCAGTGATAGATGTTCACGTCCACGCTGAGGTATCCGCAGGTGGCAGATTCAGAGTGGTCGGAGGTGATGTGTAACTAGAGATCACACACTCACGGGGGCACGGGCCAAAGGTCAGGGAAAATAGCTGAGGTCGTGGAGCTCTAGCGGAGCCAGGCTAGGGCCCAGGCCTCCCTCCTGTACGTGGCAAAGAGGTGATCCATATGCCGCCATCCGCAGACTCTGGACTGCTAGGGCCCTGGATGCCCGAATTTCGGCCTTGTCTTCGGAGAAGTGACGCACATGGAGTGTGCCACGGAGGCCGTGGACCAGCACAGGGGAAAATCTTGAAAATGCAGGCTTCAGTTGACTTTGCCTGTGCTCTCCTTTGGCTGAGGGACATCCTGTGTTTCCTAGCAGGAGAAGGCATTTGTGGAGAGAGGCGGATTCCATGTGTGCAGGCAAAGTGTGTGCTGAGATGATGAGTCGCTGGAGACCAGGGTGGACTCTTCAGACCCAGAATAGGCCTCTGGCAGGTATGTGTCAATGTTTTCTACCCTTCGCTCTCAGCTGGGTATTTGCATACAACGTTAGCAGCGGAATTAGTTGTCTCCGGAGAGGCTGCCACGTGTCAGCAAGCTTCACCTGGCCAGGGTCCGCCCGTGATGTAGCTCCCCAATCAATCACCACTCTCTAGACCTTCCAGAAAGACTAGCAGATCTTGTCTGCCCGTGGGCAACCAGTAGAGCCAGAGGCCTTCCCCCTTTGCTCTTCCGTCTCTAGGCACTCTGTCAGGCACTCCAAGCTGTGAAGTGACTCAGGGGGAGAAGGAAGAGATTTCAGAGAACGAACACATCCAGAGAGAGACAGAGAGAGGCAAGAGATGCTGAGTGGGGTTGCATTGCGTACTGATATCCTGTGGAAAGTGGGAAAGAGGTACCTGGCCTGTTGTAGCAATGCCCTGAAACAGTCGGAACCAGAAGCTCCCCTGTGCCTGCGTAGGCTTTCCCGGGGTGTGCTCAAATCCTGTGGCCACTAGGTGTCATAGGTCGTAATGGAGGGCCCTGTTTCATCTGCCTGGCGGGCCAGATCTCTGCCATTGGCTCAGTCTTGTCACCAGGCCCATCATAAGCTCCACCCACTCTTCCGGTGGTGGGACTGTCTCCATGGTGATGGCAAAGGAGCCTTAGTCCCGCCCACCTGGCCTTGACTTCACCTCGCTGGCCTGCTGACCCTCACTCAGACCTCTGTGTTGATAAAAATGAATATCCGCCAGTGCCCAGGTGTCAGCATCTGGGATAAAGGATTCGGGACCTTGCCTGGGGCAGAAGGCAGCCTAGGCCAGCTAGTACCTGGAAGTCTAGTGACTTGTGACACTGCTGCCAGTGACAAATGGTGACTCCCACTCTCACATATCCCCTGGTGGCAGAATGATAGCGATGGGTGGAGAAACATCGCTCCGGAGCACACGTTAAATGGGGCACCGGCCAAAGGCCAGGGCCAGTAGTGGACGTGGCCGAGCCGAAGGGCGAGCCAGTGAAGGGCCCAAGGATTCCTCCTGTATGTGGGAAACATGTCCTCCGGGTCCCCACGTCCATAAACCATTGGATTGCTGGGGCCCAGGATGCCTGGATTTCGGCCTTGCCTTGGCTGCCTGGCCACATACGCAGCCTTCCACCGGAGGCGGGGATATGTAGGCAGCAAAAATTGGGAAAATGGCAGTGTCTCCTCGATTTCCCTGACATCGGCCTTTTTGAGCGGCATGCTTTTTTCCTAGTAGGATCAGGCAGTGACGGAGAAAGGCAGGATTATGTGTGCAGGACAGGTATGTGCTGAGAAGGCGACAAGGTTGAGACCAGGTTGGGATCTTTAGTCCCAGGAAAGGCCCCTGGCAGTTGTGGGTCAATGTTCTCTGCCCATCCCACCTGGCGTGGGGAGGTTTACAGCATGCAAAGCAGCAGCAGAATTATTCTTCCCCCAGAGGTTGCATCTGCCCACAAGCTCCACCTGGCCAGGGTCCGCCCCTACGGTATTGCCCATGTCAATCAACAGAAGCTAAGACCTTCCAGAGAGACTAACTGCTATTCTCTACCCACGGGGAAGCGGTACAGCCAGAAGCCTCCCCTGTTTCATCTCCAGGCTCTCTCTCAGGCCCCTCATGGCTGTGATTTGTCTCAGGGGTAGAACGGAGAGATTTCTCTGAATGAACACATACAGAGAGGGGCCATAGAGGCTGAGGAAGGGCGCCTTGCCTACTGATATCCCAGCGTAAGTGGAAAAGAGGTACCTGCCTGCTGTCCCAGTATGTCGAACCTGTCCACATCAGGGGTTGCCTACTGTGAAGTTATTCCCTGGGTGCCCTCGATTTTGTGGCCAAGGACAGAAGGGGCCGTTGTGTGTCCATGGGTAAAAGGAGGCCTCTGTGGAACTGGCCTGTTAGGCTGGACCTCTCCTATTGGCTCAGAGTTTGTGACCCGTCCCCGTCAGAAGTTCCGCCCAGCCTTCCAGTGGCTGTCTCCATGGTGATTGAGAAAGAAGCCTTAGGCCCCGCACTCAGCCTTCACCTGGCCTACCTGGCCTCTTTACCCTCGTACAGACCGCTGTGTGGATGAAAGAAAGGATGTCGGCCAGTGACCACGTGTCCTCATTTCCTTTGAAGGATTAGGCTCCTTGCCTGGGCAGAAGACAGCCAAGGTCAGCCTGAGCCTAGACTCCTAGTGACCTGTGACACTGCAGGCAGTGATAGATGTTCACGTCCACGCTGAGGTATCCGCAGGTGGCAGATTCAGAGTGGTCGGAGGTGATGTGTAACTAGAGATCACACACTCACGGGGGCACGGGCCAAAGGTCAGGGAAAATAGCTGAGGTCGTGGAGCTCTAGCGGAGCCAGGCTAGGGCCCAGGCCTCCCTCCTGTACGTGGCAAAGAGGTGATCCATATGCCGCCATCCGCAGACTCTGGACTGCTAGGGCCCTGGATGCCCGAATTTCGGCCTTGTCTTCGGAGAAGTGACGCACATGGAGTGTGCCACGGAGGCCGTGGACCAGCACAGGGGAAAATCTTGAAAATGCAGGCTTCAGTTGACTTTGCCTGTGCTCTCCTTTGGCTGAGGGACATCCTGTGTTTCCTAGCAGGAGAAGGCATTTGTGGAGAGAGGCGGATTCCATGTGTGCAGGCAAAGTGTGTGCTGAGATGATGAGTCGCTGGAGACCAGGGTGGACTCTTCAGACCCAGAATAGGCCTCTGGCAGGTATGTGTCAATGTTTTCTACCCTTCGCTCTCAGCTGGGTATTTGCATACAACGTTAGCAGCGGAATTAGTTGTCTCCGGAGAGGCTGCCACGTGTCAGCAAGCTTCACCTGGCCAGGGTCCGCCCGTGATGTAGCTCCCCAATCAATCACCACTCTCTAGACCTTCCAGAAAGACTAGCAGATCTTGTCTGCCCGTGGGCAACCAGTAGAGCCAGAGGCCTTCCCCCTTTGCTCTTCCGTCTCTAGGCACTCTGTCAGGCACTCCAAGCTGTGAAGTGACTCAGGGGGAGAAGGAAGAGATTTCAGAGAACGAACACATCCAGAGAGAGACAGAGAGAGGCAAGAGATGCTGAGTGGGGTTGCATTGCGTACTGATATCCTGTGGAAAGTGGGAAAGAGGTACCTGGCCTGTTGTAGCAATGCCCTGAAACAGTCGGAACCAGAAGCTCCCCTGTGCCTGCGTAGGCTTTCCCGGGGTGTGCTCAAATCCTGTGGCCACTAGGTGTCATAGGTCGTAATGGAGGGCCCTGTTTCATCTGCCTGGCGGGCCAGATCTCTGCCATTGGCTCAGTCTTGTCACCAGGCCCATCATAAGCTCCACCCACTCTTCCGGTGGTGGGACTGTCTCCATGGTGATGGCAAAGGAGCCTTAGTCCCGCCCACCTGGCCTTGACTTCACCTCGCTGGCCTGCTGACCCTCACTCAGACCTCTGTGTTGATAAAAATGAATATCCGCCAGTGCCCAGGTGTCAGCATCTGGGATAAAGGATTCGGGACCTTGCCTGGGGCAGAAGGCAGCCTAGGCCAGCTAGTACCTGGAAGTCTAGTGACTTGTGACACTGCTGCCAGTGACAAATGGTGACTCCCACTCTCACATATCCCCTGGTGGCAGAATGATAGCGATGGGTGGAGAAACATCGCTCCGGAGCACACGTTAAATGGGGCACCGGCCAAAGGCCAGGGCCAGTAGTGGACGTGGCCGAGCCGAAGGGCGAGCCAGTGAAGGGCCCAAGGATTCCTCCTGTATGTGGGAAACATGTCCTCCGGGTCCCCACGTCCATAAACCATTGGATTGCTGGGGCCCAGGATGCCTGGATTTCGGCCTTGCCTTGGCTGCCTGGCCACATACGCAGCCTTCCACCGGAGGCGGGGATATGTAGGCAGCAAAAATTGGGAAAATGGCAGTGTCTCCTCGATTTCCCTGACATCGGCCTTTTTGAGCGGCATGCTTTTTTCCTAGTAGGATCAGGCAGTGACGGAGAAAGGCAGGATTATGTGTGCAGGACAGGTATGTGCTGAGAAGGCGACAAGGTTGAGACCAGGTTGGGATCTTTAGTCCCAGGAAAGGCCCCTGGCAGTTGTGGGTCAATGTTCTCTGCCCATCCCACCTGGCGTGGGGAGGTTTACAGCATACAAAGCAGCAGCAGAATTATTCTTCCCCCAGAGGTTGCATCTGCCCACAAGCTCCACCTGGCCAGGGTCCGCCCCTACGGTATTGCCCATGTCAATCAACAGAAGCTAAGACCTTCCAGAGAGACTAACTGCTATTCTCTACCCACGGGGAAGCGGTACAGCCAGAAGCCTCCCCTGTTTCATCTCCAGGCTCTCTCTCAGGCCCCTCATGGCTGTGATTTGTCTCAGGGGTAGAACGGAGAGATTTCTCTGAATGAACACATACAGAGAGGGGCCATAGAGGCTGAGGAAGGGCGCCTTGCCTACTGATATCCCAGCGTAAGTGGAAAAGAGGTACCTGCCTGCTGTCCCAGTATGTCGAACCTGTCCACATCAGGGGTTGCCTACTGTGAAGTTATTCCCTGGGTGCCCTCGATTTTGTGGCCAAGGACAGAAGGGGCCGTTGTGTGTCCATGGGTAAAAGGAGGCCTCTGTGGAACTGGCCTGTTAGGCTGGACCTCTCCTATTGGCTCAGAGTTTGTGACCCGTCCCCGTCAGAAGTTCCGCCCAGCCTTCCAGTGGCTGTCTCCATGGTGATTGAGAAAGAAGCCTTAGGCCCCGCACTCAGCCTTCACCTGGCCTACCTGGCCTCTTTACCCTCGTACAGACCGCTGTGTGGATGAAAGAAAGGATGTCGGCCAGTGACCACGTGTCCTCATTTCCTTTGAAGGATTAGGCTCCTTGCCTGGGCAGAAGACAGCCAAGGTCAGCCTGAGCCTAGACTCCTAGTGACCTGTGACACTGCAGGCAGTGATAGATGTTCACGTCCACGCTGAGGTATCCGCAGGTGGCAGATTCAGAGTGGTCGGAGGTGATGTGTAACTAGAGATCACACACTCACGGGGGCACGGGCCAAAGGTCAGGGAAAATAGCTGAGGTCGTGGAGCTCTAGCGGAGCCAGGCTAGGGCCCAGGCCTCCCTCCTGTACGTGGCAAAGAGGTGATCCATATGCCGCCATCCGCAGACTCTGGACTGCTAGGGCCCTGGATGCCCGAATTTCGGCCTTGTCTTCGGAGAAGTGACGCACATGGAGTGTGCCACGGAGGCCGTGGACCAGCACAGGGGAAAATCTTGAAAATGCAGGCTTCAGTTGACTTTGCCTGTGCTCTCCTTTGGCTGAGGGACATCCTGTGTTTCCTAGCAGGAGAAGGCATTTGTGGAGAGAGGCGGATTCCATGTGTGCAGGCAAAGTGTGTGCTGAGATGATGAGTCGCTGGAGACCAGGGTGGACTCTTCAGACCCAGAATAGGCCTCTGGCAGGTATGTGTCAATGTTTTCTACCCTTCGCTCTCAGCTGGGTATTTGCATACAACGTTAGCAGCGGAATTAGTTGTCTCCGGAGAGGCTGCCACGTGTCAGCAAGCTTCACCTGGCCAGGGTCCGCCCGTGATGTAGCTCCCCAATCAATCACCACTCTCTAGACCTTCCAGAAAGACTAGCAGATCTTGTCTGCCCGTGGGCAACCAGTAGAGCCAGAGGCCTTCCCCCTTTGCTCTTCCGTCTCTAGGCACTCTGTCAGGCACTCCAAGCTGTGAAGTGACTCAGGGGGAGAAGGAAGAGATTTCAGAGAACGAACACATCCAGAGAGAGACAGAGAGAGGCAAGAGATGCTGAGTGGGGTTGCATTGCGTACTGATATCCTGTGGAAAGTGGGAAAGAGGTACCTGGCCTGTTGTAGCAATGCCCTGAAACAGTCGGAACCAGAAGCTCCCCTGTGCCTGCGTAGGCTTTCCCGGGGTGTGCTCAAATCCTGTGGCCACTAGGTGTCATAGGTCGTAATGGAGGGCCCTGTTTCATCTGCCTGGCGGGCCAGATCTCTGCCATTGGCTCAGTCTTGTCACCAGGCCCATCATAAGCTCCACCCACTCTTCCGGTGGTGGGACTGTCTCCATGGTGATGGCAAAGGAGCCTTAGTCCCGCCCACCTGGCCTTGACTTCACCTCGCTGGCCTGCTGACCCTCACTCAGACCTCTGTGTTGATAAAAATGAATATCCGCCAGTGCCCAGGTGTCAGCATCTGGGATAAAGGATTCGGGACCTTGCCTGGGGCAGAAGGCAGCCTAGGCCAGCTAGTACCTGGAAGTCTAGTGACTTGTGACACTGCTGCCAGTGACAAATGGTGACTCCCACTCTCACATATCCCCTGGTGGCAGAATGATAGCGATGGGTGGAGAAACATCGCTCCGGAGCACACGTTAAATGGGGCACCGGCCAAAGGCCAGGGCCAGTAGTGGACGTGGCCGAGCCGAAGGGCGAGCCAGTGAAGGGCCCAAGGATTCCTCCTGTATGTGGGAAACATGTCCTCCGGGTCCCCACGTCCATAAACCATTGGACTGCCGGGGCCCAGGCTGCCAGGATTTCGGCCTTGCCTTCGGATCCCTGGCCACATACGCAGCCTTGCACCGGAGGCGGGGACATGTAGACAGCCAAAATTTGGAAAATGGCAGTGTCTCCTCGATTTCCCCGGCATCGGCCTTTTTGAGCATCATGATTTGTTTCCTAGTAGGATAAGGCACTGACGGAGAAAGGCAGGATTATGTGTGCAGGAAAGGTGTGTGCTGAGAGGGTGACGACGTTGAGACCAGGTTGGGATCTTTAGTCCCAGGAAAGGCCCCTGGCAGGTGTGGGTCAATGTTCTCTGCCCATCCGAGTTGGCAGGGGGAGGTTTTCACCAAACAAAGCAGCAGCGGGATTATTCATCGCCGGAGAGGTTGCATCTGCCCACAAGCTCCACCTGGCCAGGGTCCGCTCGTACTGTATTGCCGATGTCAATCAACAGAAGCTAAGACCTTCCAGAGAGACTACCTGCTATTGTCTACCCACGGGGAAGTGGTCCAGCCAGAAGCCTCCCCTGTTTCATCTCCAGGCTCTCTGTCAGCCCCTCATATTTGTGATGTGTCTCAGGGGTAGAAGGAAGAGATTTTTCTGAATGAATACATCCAGAGAGGGGCCATAGATGCTTAGGAAGGGCACCTTGCCTACTGACATCCTAGCGTAAGTGGTGAAGAGGTACCTCCCTGCTGTCCCAGTATGTCCAACGTGTCCACATCAGGGATTGGCTACTGTTAAGTTATTCCCTGGTGCCCTCGATTTTGTGGCCAAAGACACAAGGGCCTGTTGTGTGTCCATGGGTACAATGGAGGGCTCTGCAGAACTGGCCGGTTAGGCTGGACTTCTCCTATTGGCTCAGTGTTTGTGACCCGTCTCCGTCAGAAGTTGCGGCCAGCCTTCCGGTGGCTGTCTCCATGGTGATTGGGAAAGAAGCCTTAGGCCCCGCACTCACCCTTCACCTGGCCTACCTGGCCTCTTTAGCCTCATCTGGACCGCCGTGTGGATGAAAGAAAGGATGTCGGCCAGTGACCACTTGTCCTCATTTCCTTTGAAGGATTAGGCTCCTTGCCTGGGCAGAAGACAGCCAAGGTCAGCCTGAGCCTGGACACCTAGTGACCTGTTTGACACTGCAGCCGGTGATAGGTGTTGATTTCTATGCTCAGGTATGCGCAGGTGGCAGGTTGAGAGTGGTCAGAGGAGGAGTGTAACTAGAGAGCACACACTCAAGAGGGCACGGACCAAAGGTCACGGAAAATAGCTGAGGTCGTGGAGCCCTAGCGGAGGCAGTCTAGGGTACAGGCCTCCCTCCTGTACGTGGGAATTAGGTGGTACCATCTGCAGAGTATGCCACCATGTGCAGACTCTGGACTGCTGGGGCCCTGGACGCCCGGATTTCGGCCTTGTCTTTGGAGAAGTGACGCGCATGCAGTGTGCCACCGGGGGCTGTGGCCCAGCAGAAGTCAAATCTTGAAAATGCGGGCTTCAGTTGACTTTGCCTGTGCTCTCCTTTGGCTGAGTGCCATCCTGTGTTTCCTAGCAGGAGAAGGATTCGTGGAGAGAGGCGGATTCCATGTGTGCAGGCAAAGTGTGTGCTGAGATGATGAGTCGCTGGAGACCAGGGTGGACTCTTCAGACCCAGGATAGGCCTCTGGCAGGTATGTGTCAATGTTTTCTGCACATGGCACTCACCCAGGTATTTGCATACAATGTGATCAGCGGAATTAGTAGTCTCCGGAGAGGCTGCCACATGTCAACAAGCTTCACCTGGCCAGGGTCCACCCGTGATGTAGCTCCCCAATCAATGACTACTCTCTAGACCTTCCAGATAGACTACCAGATCTTCTCTGCCCATGGGCAACCAGTACAGCCAGAGGCCTTCCCCCTTTGCTCTTTCGTCTGTAGGCACTCTGTCAGGCACTGCAAGCTGTGAAGTGCCTCGGGGGGAGAAGGAAGAGATTTCAGAGAAGGAACACATACAGAGAGAGACACAGAGAGAGAGCCAAGAGATGCTGAGTGGGCATGTCTTACGTACTGAAATCCTGCGGAAAGTGGGAAAATTGGATCCTGGCCTGTTCTGCCAATGCCCTGAAGCAGTCCGCAGCAGGGGCTCCCTTGTGCCTGCGTAGCCTTTCCCCGGGTGTGCTCAAATTCTGTGGCCACTAGGTGTCCTAGGTCACAATGGAGAGCCCTCTGTCATCTGCCTGGCGGGCTGGATCTCTGCCATTGGCTGAGTTTTGTCACCAGGCCCATCATAAGCTGCGCCCACTCTTCCGGTGGTGGGACTGTCTCCATGGTGATGGCAAAGAAGCCTTAGTCCCGCCCACCTGGCCTTCACTTCACCTACCCGGCCTGCTGACCCTCACTCAGACCTCTGTGTTGATCAAAATGAATGTCCGCCAGTGGCCAGGTGTCAGCATCTGGGATAAAGGATTTGGGACCTTGCCTGAGGCAGAAGGCAGCCTAGGTCTGCGGGTCCCTGGAAGTCTAGTGACTTGTGACACTGCTGCCAGTGACAAATGGTGACTCCCACACTCACATATCCCCTGGTGGCAAAAGGATAGTGATGGGTGGAGAAACATGGCTCCGGAGCACACGTTGAATGGGGCACCGGCCAAAGGCCAGGGTCAGTAGTGGACATCGTGGAGCTGAATGGCGATCCAGTGAAGGGCCCAAGGATTTCTCCTGTATGTGGCAAACAGGTCATCCATGTCCCCACGTCCATAAACCATTGGACTGCCGGGCCCAGGCTGCCAGGATTTTGGCCTTGCCTTCGGAGCCCGGCCACATACGCAGCCTTGCACCGGAGGCAGGGACATGTAGACAGCAAAAATTTGGAAAATGGCAGTGTCTCCTCGATTTCCCCGGCATCGGCCTTTTTGAGCGGCATGCTTTGTTTCCTAGTAGGATAAGGCACTGACGGAGAAAGGCAGGATTATGTGTGCAGGAAAGGTGTGTGCTGAGAGGGTGACGACGTTGAGACCAGGTTGGGATCTTTAGTCCCAGGAAAGGCCCCTGGCAGGTGTGGGTCAACGTTCTCTGCCCATTCGAGTTGGCGGGGGGAGGTTTTCACCAAACAAAGCAGCAGCGGGATTATTCGTCACCGGAGAGGTTGCATCTGCCCATAAGCTCCACCTGGCCAGGGTCCGCTCCTACTGTATTGCCCACGTCAATCAACAGAAGCTAAGACCTTCCAGGGAGACCACCTGCTATTGTCTACCCACGGGGAAGCAGGCCAGCCAGAAGCCTCCCCTGTTTCATCTCCAGGCTCTCTGTCAGGCCCCTCATACTTGTGATGTGTCTCAGGGGTAGAAGGAAGAGATTTCTCTGAATGAACACATCCAGAGTGGGGCCATAGATGCTTGGGAAGGGTGCCTTGCCTACGGATTGGGAAAGAAGCCTTAGGCCCCGCACTCAGCCTTCTCCTGGCCTACTTGGCCTCTTTATCCTCATATAGAGCGCTGTGTGGATTAAAGAAAGGATGTCAGCCAGTGACCACGTATCCTCATTTCCTTTGAAGGATTAAGCTCCTTGCCTGGACAGAAGACAGCCAAGGTCAGCCTGAGCCTAGTCACCTAGTGACCTGTGACACTGTAGCCGGTGATCGATGTTGATTTCCACACTCAGGTATCCACAGGTGGCTTTTTGAGAGTGGTCGGAGGAGAAGTGTAACTAGAGATCACACACTCACAAGGGCACGGGCCAAAGATCATGGAAAATAGCTGAGGTCGTGGAGCTCTAGGGGAGCCAATCCAGGGCCCAGGCCTCCCTCATGTAAGTTCAAAGAGGTCATCCCTATGCCCCCATGCGCAGACTCTGGACTGCTGGGGCCCTGGATGCCCTGGTTTTGGCCTTGTCTTTGGAGAAGTGACGCACATGCAGTGTGCTACCGGAGGTTGCCTATTATTGCCTGCAGAAATCTCTGTTCGGGCCTGTTCTTGCTTGCATGTCTCTCCATTCGCGCCTATTCTTGAATGCTGGACTCTCCGTTCGGGACTATTCTTACTGCCGAGCTCTCCGTTTGGACCTAATCTTGCCTGCGGGAGTCTCCTTTCGCGTGTCCTCTTCCATGCGGGGCTCCTCTCTTAGATCCTTTTGTGCTTACGGAGCTCCTTTATTTGGTTCTGTTCTAGCCTGCGAAGCTTTGCTATTTGGGCCTGTTCGTGCGTGCATGGCCTCGCTACTCGGGCCAGAGCATATGTGCAGGGCTGCGCTACACGGTGTGTTCGTGCGTGCCTGGCTCTGCTACTCGGGCCTGTTCCTTAGTGTGGGGCTTCTCTATTCGGGCCTGTTCTTGCTGCGGAACTCTGTTCAGGCCTATTCTTGCCTGTGGGGCTCCTGTATTCGGGCCTATTGTGGCCTACGGGATTCTCCGTTCTTTGCTGTTCTGGCCTGCAGGACTATCCATTCGGGCCTATTCTCGCCTGCGAGAGTCTCCCTTCGGACTATTCTGAACTGCGGGACTCTCCGTTTGGTCCTATTCTTGATAGCGGGACTCTACTCGGGCCTATTCTTGCTTGTGGGACTCTGTTAGAGCCTATGCTTGCCAGCAGGAATCTCTGTTCGGGCCTATTCTGGCCTGCGGGACTCTCCGTTCAGGCCTGTTCTTGCCTGCGGGACTTGCCGTTCGGGTCTTTCCTCGTCTGCAGGACTCTCTGTTCAGGCCTTTCTGGCCATCGGGACTGTCCGATCAGGTCTATTCTTGCCTGCAGGGCTCTCCGTTCCGGCCTATGCTGGCCTGCGGGATTCTCAGTTTGGGCCCATTCTCGCCTGCGGGATTCTCCGTTCGGGCCTATTCTCACTTGCGGGACTCTCCGTTTGGGTCTTTCTGGACTGCGGGACTCTCTGGACGTTTTCTTGCCAGTGGGACTTTAAAAAAATTCTTGCCTACGGTTCTCATCTATTTGGGCCTATTCTTGCCTGAAGGAATCTCCATTCGGGTCTATTCTTGCCCGCGGTACTCTCTGTTCGATCCTATTCTTCCCTGCGTGACTCTCCCTTCGGGCCTATTCTTGCCTACGGGACTCTGAGCCTCTTCTTGCCTGCATGGCTCCTCTACTCGGGCCTATTCTTACCTGCTGGACTCTGCTCTTGCCTGTTCCTGCCTGCAGGACTGTCCGTACGGGCCTATTCTTGCCTGTGGGACTCTCCGTTCGAGCCTATTCTTGCCTGCGTTACTCTCCGTTCAGGTCTGTTCTTGCCTGCGGGACTCTGTTCGGGCCTCTTCTTTCCTGCGCGGCTCCTCTACTTGGGCCTATTCTTGCCTGCGGGACTCTCCCTTCGAGCCTATTCTTGCCTCCGGGAATCTCCGTTTGGGCGTCTTCTGGCCTGCGGGACTCTGTTCGGGCCTCTTCTTTCCTGCACGGCTCCTCTACTAGGGCTTATTCTCGCCTGCGGGACTTCCCTTCCGGCCTATTCTTGCCTGCGGTACTCTCCGTTTGGACCTAATCTTGCCTGCGGGAGTCTCCTTTCAGGTCTCCTCTTGCATGCGGGCCTGCTCTATCTGGGCCTCTCGAGCTTATGCAGCTCCTTTATTCGGTCCTGTTCTAGCCTGCGGAGCTCCGCTATTCGGGCCTGTTCATGCATGCAGGACTCCGCTACTCAAGCCTGATCGTGCTTGTGGGGCTCTGCTCTCGGGCGTGTTTGTGCGTGCGGGGCTTCGCTACTCGGGCCTATTCTTGCCTGCGGGACTCTGTTCGATCCTATTCTTGCCTGCGGGAATCTCTGTTCAGGCCTAGGCTGGCCCGCAGGATTTTCAGTTTGGGCGTATTTTTGCCTGCGAGACTTCCCTTCGGGCCTGTTCGTGCCTGTGGGTCTCTCCGTTCGGGCCTATTCTGGCCTGTGGGACTCTGTTTGGGCCTATTCTTGCCTGCAGCAGTCTCTATTCAGGCCTATTTGTGCCTGCGGGACTCTCCGTTCGAGTCTATTCTTGCTTGCGGGACTCTGTTCGGGCCTATTGTTGCCTGTAGAAATTTCCGTTTGGGCCTGTTCTTGCTTGCGGGAATCTCCGTTCGAGCCTGTTCTTCCCTGTGAGACTTTCCAATCGAACCTATTCTTGCCTGCGGGACTCTCCATTCGGGCCTAATCTTGCCTGGGGACTCTGTTCGGGCCTCTTCTTGCCTACACGGCTTCTCTTCTCGGGCCTATTTTTTCCAGCGGGACTCTATTCGGGCCTATTCTTTCCTCCGGGGCTCCTCTATTCGGGCTTATTCTTGCCTGCGGGACTCTGTTTGGGCCTATTCTTGCCTTCAGGAATCTCCATTTGGGCCTATTCTTGCCTGCGGGAGTCTTTTTGGGCCTATTCTAGCTCTGGGAATCTCCATTCGGGCCTATTCTGGCCTGCGGGACTCTGTTCGGGCCTATGCTTGTCCTGTGGGAATCTCCGTTCAGGCCTATGCTGGCCTGCGGGATTCTCGGTTTTGGTGTATTTTCACCTGTGGGACTTGCTTCGGGCCTATTTTCACCTGCAGGTGTCTCCGTTCGGGACTATTCTTACCTGCGGAACTCTCCATTCGGACCTAATCTTGCCTGCGAGAGTCTCCTTCGGGTCACCTCTTGCATGCAGGGCTCCTCTCTTTGGGCCTTTTGTGCTTACGGAGCTCCGTTATTCGGTCCTGTTCTAGCCTGCGGAGCTCCACTATTTGGGCCTGATGATGCATGTGGGGCTCCGCTATTCGGGCCTGATCATGCATGCGGGGCTTCCCTACTTGGGTCTGTTCGTGCGTGCGGGACTCTGTTTGTGCCTATGCTTGCGTGGGGGAATCTCCATTCGGGCCTATTCTTGCCTGCAGGACTCTCCATTCAGGCCTATTCTGGCCTGCGGGACTCTCTGTTCAGGTCTTTCTGGCCTGCGGGACTCTCCGTTCAGGTCTATCCTTGCCTGCAGGACTCTCTGTTCGGGCGTATGCTGGCCTGTGGGATTCTCAGTTTGGGAGTATTCTCGCCAGCATGACTTCTTTTCGGGCCTATTCTTGCCTGCGGGACTCTGTACGTGCCTATTCTTGCCTGCAGGAATCTCCGTTCTGGCCTATTCTTGCCTAAGGGACACTCCGTTCGAGTCTATTCTTTCTGCGGGGCTCTCTGTTCGGGCCTATTCTCACCTGCGGAACTCTCCATTCGGGCCTATTCTTGCCTGTGGGACTCTTTTCGGGCCTCTTCTTGCTTGCATGGCTCCTCTACTTGGGCCTATTCTTCCTGCAGGACTCTGTTCGGACCTGATCTTGCCTCCGGGAATCTCCGTTTGGGTCTATTCTGGCCTGCTGGACTCTGTTCGGGCCTATGCTTGACTGAGGGAATTTTCGTTCGGGCCTATTCTTACGTGTGGGACTCTTCATTCGGGCCGTTCAGTCCTTCGGGACTATCCGTTCGAGCCTATTCTTGCCTGTGGGACTCTATTCGGGCCAATTCTTGCCTGCAGGACTCTCCGTTCGGGCCTATTCTTGCCTGCGGGACTCTGTTCGGGCCTCTTCTTGCCTGCGTGGCTCCTCTACTTGGGCCTATTCTTGCCTGCGGGACTCTCCCTTCGAGCCTATTCTTGCCTCCGGGAATCTCCGTACGGGTGTCTTCTGGCCTGCGGGACTCTGTTCTTGCCTATGATTTCCTGCGGGAATCTCCGTTCGGGCCTATTCTGGCCTGCGGGACTCTGTTCAGACCTATGCTTCCCTGCGGGAATGTTCGTTCAGGCCTATGCCGGCCTGCGGGATTCTCAGTTTGCGTGTATTCTCGCCTGAGGGACTTCCCTTCGGGCCTGTTCTCACCTGCGGGACTCTCCGTTCGGGCCTATTCTTGCCAGCAGGACTCTCTGTTCGGGCCTATTCTTACCTGTGGAACTCTCCATTCGGACCTAATCTTACCTGCGGGAGTCTCCTTTCAGGTGTCCTCTTGCATGCGGGGCTCCTCTATTTGGGCCTTTTGTGCTTACGGAGCTCCGTTATTCGGTCCTGTTCTAGCCTGCGGAGCTCCGCTATTTGGGCCTGATCGTACATGCGGGGCGGTACTCAGGCCTGATCATGCATGCGAGGCTCCACTACTCAGGTCTGTTTGTGCGTGCGGGGCTCCGCTACTCGGGCCTATTCGTGCGTGTGGGGCTCCTCTATTCAGGCCTATTCTTGCCTGCGGGACTCTCCGTTCGGGCCTATTCTTGCCTGTGGGACTCTGTTCGGGCCTCTTCATGCTCCGGAATCTCTGTTGGGGCCTATTTTGGTCTTCGGGACTCTGTTCCGGTCGAGGTTTGCCTGCGGGAATCTCCGTTAGGGCCTATTTTGGCCTTCGGGACTCTGCATTCGGGCCTATTCTCGTGTGCAGGAGTATCCGTTAGGATTTCCTTGCCTGCGGGACACTCCGTTCTGGCTTATTCTTGCCAGCGGGACTCTATTCAGGACTCTTCTTGCCTGCATGGCTCCTGTACTCGGGTCTATTTTTGCCCGCGGGACTCTGTTCGTGCCTATTCTTGCCTGCAGGAATCTCCGTTCGGGCCTATTCTTGCCTGCGGGACTCTCTGTTCGAGCCTATACGTGCCTGCGGGACTCTGTTCGGGTCTCTTCTTGCCTCCAGGAATCTCCGTTCCGGCGTATTCTGGCCTGCGGGACTCTGTTCCGGCCTGTGCTTGCCTGCGGGAATCTCCGTTCGGGCCTATTCTGGCTTGCGGGAACTCTCCGGGCTTATTCTCGCCTGCGGGACTCTCCGTTTGAGCGTATTCTTGCCTGTGGGACTCTTTTTGGGCCTCTTCTGGCCTGCACGGCTCCTCTACTCGGGCCTATTCTTGCCTGCGGGACTCTGTTCGTGTCTATTCGTGTCTACGGGGTTCCTCTATTCCGGCCTATTCTTGCCTGCGGGACTCTGTTTGGGTCTATTCTTGCCTGCAGGAATCTCCATTTGGGCCTATTTTTGCCTACGGGACTCTCCGTTCGAGTCAATTCTTGCCTGCGGGACTCTCTTCAGGTCTTTTCTTGCATGCATGTCTCCTCTACTCAGGCGTATTCTTGCCTAGGGGACTCCGTACGTGCCTATTCTTGCCTGCGGGACTCTCCATTTGGGCCTGTTCTTGCCTGTGGACTCTGTTCGGTCCTCTTCTTGCTTGCACGTCTCCTCTACTCGGGCCTATTCTTGACTGCGGGACTCTGTTCAGGCCTATTCTTGCTCCGGGAATCTCCGTTTGGGCCTATTTGGGCCTGCGGGACTCTGTTCGGACCTATGCTTGCCTGCAGGAATCTCCATTTGGGCCTGTTCTGGCCTGCGGGTCTCTCCATTCGGGACTTTTCTGGCCTGCGGGATTCTCAGTTTGGGAGTATTCTTACCTGCGTGACTTCTCTTCGGCCCTATTCTGGCTTGCGTGACTCTCCGTTCGGGCGTATTCTGACCTGCGTGACTCTCCATTCGGGCCTTTCTAGCCTGCGGGGCTCTCTGTTGAGGTCTATTCTTGCCTGCAGGACTCTCTGTTCGGTCCTATGCTTGCCTGTGGGATTCTCAGTTTGGGCGTATTCTCGCCTACGTGACTTCTCTTCGGCCCTATTCTGGCCTGCGGGACTCTCCGTTCGGGCCTATTCTCGCCTACCGGACTCTGTTCGGGCCTCTTCTTGCCTGCACGGCTCCTCTACTCGGGCCTATTCTTGCCTTCAGGACTCTGTGCGGGCCTCTTCTTGCCTGCACGGCTCCTCTACTCGTGCCTATTCTTGCCTTCAGGACTCTGTTTGGGCTTATTCTTGCCTGCGGGGCTCCGCTATTCGTGCCTATTCTGGCTGCGGGACTCTGTTTGGGCCTATTCTTGCCTGCGGAACTCTGTTCAGGCCTGTTCTTGGCTGCAGGGCTCACCTTTTTGGGCCTATGCTTGCCTGCGGGTATCTCAGTTTGGGCCTATTCTGACCTGCGGGACTCTCCTTTCGGGCAATTCTGGCCTGCAGGACTCTCCGTTCAGGTTTATTCTTGCCTGCAACACTCTCTGGGCCTATGCTGGCCTGTGGGATTCTCAGTTTGGGAGTATTCTCGCCGGCGTGACTTCTCTTCGGGTCTGTTCTGGACGGGGGACTCTCCATTCTTTCCTATTCTGGCCTGCGGGACTCTCTGGGCTTATTCTTGCCTGCGAGACTCTCCGTTTGAGCCTTTCTGGCCTGCGGGACTCTCTGTTCAGGCCTATTCTTGCGAGCAGAACTCTCTCGGCCCTCATCTTGCCTACAGGGTTCCTCTATTTGGGCCTATTCTTGCCTGCGGGACTCTCCGTTCGGGCCTATTATGGCCTGCCGGACTCTGTTCGGGCATATGCTTGCGTGCACGGCTTCTCTACTCGGGACTATTCTTGCCTCCGGGACTCTTTTTCGGGCCTATTCTTCCCTTCGGAAATCTCCGTCCGGGCCTATTCTGGCATGCGGGACACTCCATTCGTATCTATTCTTGCCTGCTGGACTCTCTTCGGACCTAATCTTGCCTGAGGAATGCCCCTTTTCAGGCCTATTCTTGCATGCGGGGCTCCTCTATTCGGGCCTATTCTTGCTGCGGGACTCTCCATTCTGGCCTATTCTGGCGTGTGGGACTCTCCGCTCGGGCCTTTTCTTACCTACGGGACTCTCTGTTTGGGCCTGTTCTTGCCTGCAGGACCCTCCGTTCGGGCCTATCCTCAGCTACGGGACTCTGTTCTTTATTATTCTCAGCTGTGGGAGTCTCCTTTTGGGCCTCCTCTTTCCTGTGGGGGTCCTCTATTCGGTAGTGTTCATGCCTATGGAGCTCTGTTATTCAGGCCTTATCGAGCCTGCGGAGCTCCGCTATTTGGGCCTGTTTGTGCATACGTGGCTCCTCTACTCGGGCCTGTTCATGCATGCGGGTCTTCGGTATTCGGTCCTGTTCGTGCTTGCAGGTCTCCGCTATTCAGTCCTATTCCCTGTGCGACTCTGGTTGGGCCTATTCTTGCCTGCGTGGCTCCTGTACTCGGGCCTATTCTTGCCTTCGGGTCTCTCTGTTCGGGCCTAATCTTGCCTCTGGATCTCCTCTTTTTGGGCCTATTATTGCCTATGGGACTGTGTTTGGCCTATTCTTGCCTGCGGGGCTCCTCTATTCGGTCCTATACTTCCTGCTGGACTCTGGGCCTATTCTTGCCTGCGGGAATCTCCGTTCGGGCCTATTCTTGCCTGCAGCGCACTCCAGGCCTATTCTTGCCTGCAGGACTCTCCGTTCGTGCCTCTTCTTGCCTGCGGGACTCTATTCGGGCCTATTGTTGCCTGCGGGGCTCCTCTATTAGGGCCTATTTTTGCCTGCGGGACTCTGGTCGGGCCTGTTCTTGCCTTCAGGACTCTCTGGGCGTATTCTTGCCTGCTGGACTCTCTTCGGGCCCAATCTTGCCTGCGGGGCTCCTCTATTCAGGCCTATTTTTGCCTGCTGGACTCTGTTCGGGCCTATCAGGCCTGGGGGACTCTTCGTTCTGGCCTATTCTCGCCTGCGGGGCTCTCCGTTTGGACCTATTCTTCCCTGCGGGACTCTCTGTTGGAGCCTATTCTTGCCTGCGATACTCTTCGGTCGGGCCTATTCTTCCCTGCGGAACTCTGTTCAGGCCTATTGTTGCCTGCGGGGCTCCTCTATTCTGGCCTATTCTTGCCTGCAGGAATCTCCATTCCGGCCTATTCTAGCCTGCGGGACCCTCCATCCGGGACTATTCTTACCTGCGGAATTCTCCATTCAGGCCTAATCTTCAGTGCGGGAGTGTCCTTTTGGGTCTCCTCTTGCCTGCGGGGGTCCTCTATTCGGGCCTGTTCGTGCCTACGGAGCTCCGTTATTCGGGTTTGTTCGAGCCTGCGGAGCTCCGCTATCCGGGCCTGTTCGTGCGTGCTGGGCTCCACTATTCGGGCCTGTTCATGAATACAGAATGTAGAATATAGCATATAGAATATAGAACATAGATTATACAATACAGAAAAATATACTTTATAGAAAAATAAAGAATATATAGAGCAGAAATTTGAATGTACAATATAGAATACAGAGTATGGAATATAGAACCTAGAATATGGAAAAATATAGAAATAGAATATAAACGAATATAGAACATAGAGGAATGTACAATTTAGAATGTAGAATATAGAATATAAAATACAGAATATAGAATATAGAAGAATTTAGGACATAGAATATAGAATATTGACTATAGAATAAAGAGGAATATAGTATGTAGAAGAACATAGAAGATACAACAGAGAATATAAAAGAAAAAAGAATATAGGGTATAGAAGAACATGGAATATGGAAAATAGAATGTAGAATATAATTATAGAAGAATATAAAATATTGAAATACAGAATATAGGAAAACAGAGCATAAATTTAGAATATAGAAGATATAGGATATAGAATGCAAAATATAGAAGAATAAAGAACATAGATGACAGACTACAGAATATAGAAGACAAGAAGTAGAAGAAAACAGAATATTGACAAATAGGGAATATACGGTATAGGACATACACTATTGAAGAATAGAGAATAAAGTAGAAGAATGTAGATTACAAAATATAGAAGAATATAGAATGTAGAATAGAATATTAGATTACAGAAGAGTATTAAAATTTTTTTTATAGACTATAGAGATTAGAAGGTAGAATATACAGTAAAAAATACAGAATATAGAGGAATATAGAATTCAGAAAAAGAATATAAAATGTAGACTATAGAATATAGAAGAAAAAGGAATGTAGAATGGAGAAGGGATAACATAGAATATGGAATAGAGAATAGAGAAGAATAAACAATTTTGAAAAATTGAGACTAGAATGTAGACTGTAGAATATTGAATATAGAATTTAGAATGTACAATATAGAACATAGCAGAAAGAAGAATATAGATTATAACAAGAATATAGAATGTAGCATAAGAATGTAGAAGAGTATAGAATACAGAACATAGAAAAATATAGAATGCAGAATATAGAATCTAGAATACAGAAGAATATAGGATATAAAAAATATAGAACATCAAATATGGAATATAGAATACAAGAGTATGGAATAGAGAATATAGAAAAATATAGAATAGAGATAAATATAGAATATAGAAGAGTATGTACAAAGTAGAATGCAGAATTTTGAATATAAAATATAGAACAAAGAACACAGAATATGGAAGAATATAGAATATTCTGGAATATAGAATGTAGAATTAAACATAGGATATAGAAGATGAAATATAAGAGAATATAGAATGTAGAATATAGTTTACAGAATATGGAATATAGAATACGGAAAATTATAAAAAATATAGAATAGAGACAACATTGAATATAGAATACAGAGAATGGGATATAGAAAAATATAAAATAGAATAAATACATAATATAGAGAATATACATTACAGAATATAGATTATGGAATATCGAATGTAGAATGTAAAAAGAGAATATACAATATAGAAGAATATATGATATAGACCATAGAAGAATATAGGGTATAGAATGTAGAATAAAGAATACAGAAAATTGTACGGGGAAATATAGAATATAGAAAAAACATTGAATATAGAACACAGAGTATGGAAAACGGAATATAGAAAATATAGAGTATAGAAAAATGTAGAATATACAATGTAGAATACAAAATATAGAATATAAAGTATAAAGAACACAGAATACAGAAGAATATAGATTATAGAATATAGACGATAATGGAATATAGAATATAGAATGTAAAATATAGACTATACAATAGAGAAGAATATACAATAGAGAATATAGAAGAATATTGAATATAGAAGGAAGAATGTAGAATATGGAATATAGAATAGAGAAAAATATGTAGAAAATATAGAGTATGGAAGAACATAGAACATAAAATTTTGAATGTAGAATATAGAATACAGAACATAGAATATAGAAGAATTTAAAATATAAAATATTTAATATAGAAGAATATTGTATGTAGAAGAATATAGAACATCGAATATAGAATACAGAGTATGGATTATAGAATATAGAAGAATATAAATTATAGAATAAAGTGAATTTAAAATATAGAATATAAAATATGGAATATAGAACACTGAAGATAGAATACAGAATATAAAAGAACTTTGAAAATAGAAGAATATAGTGTATAGAGGATTTGGAATAAAGAAGATAGAATATAAATTACAGAAGAATATAGCATAAATAATACAGAATATAGAAGAAAATAAAATATAAATTTAGTATATAGAATACAGAAGAATATAAAAGGTACAGTGTAGAATACAGAATTCAAAATATAGAATGAAATATTTAGGAGAATAGAACATAGAATTTAGAATGTGGAATATCAAATATGGAATATAGAACATAGAAGGATATAGTATATAGAAGAAGATTGAACATGGAACAGAAGATAGAAAACAGACTGTAAAAGAATACAGAAAATAGTAGAATATGTAATATACGAGAATATGTAACAGAATATAAACAAGAATATAGATTATAGAATATACATTACAGAAGAATATAGAAGAATATCGAATATAAATGTAGAATATAGAATATACAAGGCTATAGATAATACAAGAAAAAGAATATAGTAGAAGGTAGAATACAGAATATGGAAGAATAGAGAATATAGAAGAATTCGAATATAGAATACAGAAGAATATAGAATATACATTATAGAAGAATATACACAATAGAAGACTATACAATACAGAATATAGATTATAGAAGAACATAGAATACAGAATTTAGAATATAGACAGTAGAATGCAGAATACAGAATAGAATAAAGACTATAGAATACAAAGTATAGACTATAGAAAATTATGGAATGTAGAATAAAATATAGAAGAATATAGAATGTAGAATATAGCATATGGAATATAGAATAGGGGACATAGAATATACCATACAGAAAAATATAGTATATGTAAAAATAAAGAATATAGAACATAGAACTTTGAATATACAATATAGAATACAGAGTATGGAATATAGAACCTAGAATATGGAAAAATATAGAAAGAGAATATAAAAGAATATAGAACATAGAAGAATATAAAATTTAGAATGTAGAATATAGAAGAATTTAGAACGTAGAGTATACAATATGAACTATCGAATATAGAGGAATATAGTATATAGAAGAACATAGAACATAAAGAACATAAAAAAATAGATTATAGAAGAATATAAAAAAATATAGAATATGGAAAATAGGTGAATGTAGAATGTAATTATAGAAGAATATAAAATATTGAAAAATATAGAATACAGAATATAGGAAAACATAGAGCATAAATTTAGAATATAGAAGATATAGGGTATAGAATGCAGAATACAGAAGAATAAGGAATATAGATGACAGACTACAGAATATAGAAGACAGAAAGTAGCAGAAAACAGAATATTGACAAATGGGGAATATAGGGTATAGGACATACACTATTGAAGAATAGAGAAAGTAGAAGAATATAGATTACAAAATATAGAAGAATATAGAATGTAGAATACAATATAAGAAAATATTAGATTACAGAAGAATATAGAATATAGAGATAAGAAGGTAGAATATACACTAAAAATATAGAATATAAAAGAATATAGAATTCAAAAAAATTTAGAATATAAAATGTAGAATATAGAACATAGAAGAAAATGGAATGTAGAATGGAGAACATAGAATATGGAATAGAGAATAAAGAAGAATAAAGAATATTGAAAAGTTTAGAATATAGAATGTAGACTAGAATATTGAATATAGAATGTACAATGTACAATATAGCAGAAAGAATATAGATTATAACAGAAGAATATATAATGAATAAAAATGTAGAAGAGTATAGAATACAGAACATAGAAGAATATAGAATGTAGAATACAGAAGAATATAGGATATAAAAATTATAGAATATACAACATAGAATATAGAATACAGAGTATGGAATATAGAATACAGAAAAATATAGAGAAATATAGAATAGAGTATGTACAAAGTAGAATAGAGAATATAGAATATAAAATATAAAATAAAGAACATAGAATATAGAAGAATATAGATCATAGAATATAGAATATTCTGGAATAAAGTAGAATTAAATACAGGAAGTAAAAGATGGAATATAAGAGAATATAGAATGTAGAATATAGTTTACAGAATATGCAAAATGGAATAGAGATGACAGAAAATTATAAAAATATACAATATAGAAAACATTAAATATAGAATACAGACAATAGAATATAGAACAATATAGAATTTAAAATATACAATGTAGAATACCGAATATAGACTACAAAATATAGAATAAAATACATAATATAGAGAATATACATTATGAAATACAGAATATTATGGAATATAGAACGTAGAAAGTAAAAAATAATACAATATATAAGAACATATACTACAGAAGAATATAGAGTATAGGATGTAGAATAAAGAATACAGAAAATTGTATAAAATATAGAATATAGAAAAAGAATATGGTAATGAATATAATAATGAAAAATATAAAGAAGAATACAATAATGAAGAATGCAATAATGAACAATATAATAATGAAGAATATAATAACGAAGAATATAATGAAGAATATCATGAAGAATATCATGATGAAGAATATAATAATGAAGAATATAATAAAGATACATATAATAATGAAGAATATAATGAAGTATATAATAATGAAGAATATAGTGATTATATTAATGAATATAATGAAGAATATAAAAATGAAGAACAATAATGCAGAATATAATTTAGAAGAATATAATAATGAATATAAAAATGAATATAATAATGTGGAATATAATGATGAAGAATACATTAACGAAAGAGAATATAATAATGAAGAATACAATAATGAAGACTAAAATACTGAAGAATATAATCATGAAGAATATGATAATCAAGAATGTAATGAAGAATATAATAATGAACATAAGGATAACAATGAAGACAATAATAATGAAGAAAATAATGTAGAATATAATGAAGAATACATTAATGAAGAAGAATATAATAATGAACAAGATAACAATGAATGATATAATAATGAAGAACATAATAATAAAGAATAATATAATGAATATAATAATGAAGAACAATGTAGAATATAATGAAGAATACATTAATGAAGAATATAATAATGAATATAACAATGAAGAATATAATTAGAAGAATAGTAAATGAAGTATATAATAATGAAAAATATAATGAAGAAATATAATATTGAGGAAGAATATAATGAAGAACATAATGAAGGATATAATAATAAAGAATATAATAATGAAGCATATAATCAAGAAGAATATATTAATGGAGAATATGATGAAAAATACAATAATGGAGAATATAATGAAGAATGTAATAATGAAGGATACAATAATGAAGAATAAAATAATGAAGTATATAATAGTGAAGAATATAATAATGAAGAATGTAATAATGAAGAATGAAATAATGAAGAATACAATAGGGAGGGTATAATGAAGACTATAATAATGAAGATGATACAAATGAAGAAAATAATAATGAAGACTAATGAAGAGTATACTAATGAAGAATATAATAATGAGGAAGAATGTAATAATGAAGAATATAATGAAGAATATAATGAAGAATAATAATGAGAAAGAATATAATAATGAAGAATATAATAAAGATATAATAATGAAGAATATACTAACGAAGATGAATAGAACAATGAAGAATATAATGAACATAATGAACAATATAATGAAAAAGAATATAATGAAGAATATTATAAGAATAGAATGAAGAAGTATATAACTAGGAAGAACATAAAAATGAAGAATAATGCAGAAGAATATAATAATGAAGCAGAATATAATAATATAATAAAGAATACAATGAATAATATAATAAAGAATATAATGAAAAACATAATTATGAAAACTAATAAAGAATATAACAATGAACAATATAATAATGAATATAATAATGATGAATAATGTAGAATATAATAATGAAGAATATAATAATGAAGAACACATTAATGAAGAATAATGATGCATAAGAATTTAACAATGAAGAATATACTAACGAAGAATATAATAACGAAGAAAATAATGAATATAATAATGAAGACTGTAATAATGAAGTACATTATAATAATGAACAAGAATATAATAATGAAGTATATAATGAAGAATATGATAATGAAGAATATAATAATGAAAAATAATAGTCAAGAAGGTAATAATGAAGAATTTAATAATGAGGAATATAGTAATGAATATAATGTAGAATAAAATAATGAAGAATATAGTGTAGAATAAAATAATGAAGATTATAACGATGAGGAATATAATAATGAAGAATATAAAGATGAAAAATATAATATTCAAGAATATAATAATGAAAAGGATATAAAAGGAAGACTATAATGATGAAGAATATAGTAATGAAGTATTCAAAAATGAAGAATAATATAATAATGAATATAATGAAGAAATATATAATAATGAAAAATATAATGAAGAAATATATAATTATGAAGAATATAATAATGAAGAATATAAGACTAAAAATGAAGAATATAATGAAGACTATAATAATGAAGAATTAAAAAAATATAATAATGAGGAAGAATATAATAATGAACATAACAAAGAATATAATAATGAAGAATATAATAAAGAGGAATATAATAAAATAAAGAAGAATATAATAATGTGGAAGTATATAATAATGAAGAATATAATGAAGAATATAATACTGAAGAATATACTAAGAATAAAATAATGAAGAATATAATAAGAATACAATAATGAAGAACCATAGAATGAAGGAGTATATAATAATGAAGAACATAATGAAGAATATCAAATGAAGAATACAATAATGAAGAAAAAGAGGAATATAATAAAGAATATAATTATGAAGAATATAATAATGAAGAATATAACAATGAATAATGATGAATATACTAATGACGAATAATGTAGAATATAATAATGAAGAATATAATAATGAAGAAGATATGATAATCAACGAGAATATAAATGAAGAAGAATATAATGAAGGATATAAAGAAGAATGCTATAATGGAGAATATAATAATGAAGAATACAATAATGGAGAATATAATAATGAAGAATATAATGTACAATATAATGAAGAATACAATAATGAAGAATATAAATTAAAGAATATAATGAAGAACATAATTATGAAGAAAATAATACAATAAAGAAGAATATAATAATGAGGAGATATATAATAATGAAGAATATAATATTGAAGTATATAATAATGAAAACCATAGTAATGAAGAACATAATAATGAAGGATACAATAATGAAGAATACAGTAATAAAGAATACAAAAATGAAGATTATAATGAAGAATTATATAATAATGAATATAATAATGAAGAATATAACTGTAGAATATAATATCAAAGAACAACAAGAATGTAAAAATGAATATAATGAACATAATTATGAAGACTATAATAATGAAGAATACAATAAAGACGAATATAATAGGAAGTATATAATAATGAAGAATATAATAGTGAAGAACATAAAAATGAATATAATAATGAAGGATACAGTAATGAAAAATTAAATAATGAATATAAAAATGAAAAATATAATGAAGAATAATAATATAATGAATATAATAAAGAATTTAATAATGAAGAATATATAAATGAAGAATATAATAATGAAGAATGTAATATGTAGAATATTATAGTGAAGAATATAATAGTGAAGACTATAAAAATGAAGAACATAATGAAGAATACATTAAAGAATATAATAATGAAGAATATAATAATGAATATAATAACGAAGACTATACTAATGAAGAATATAATGAAGAATGTATAAATGAAGAACACTATAATAATGAATATAATAATGAAGAATATAAGAATACAATAATGCAGAATTTAATGACGAATATAGTAATGAAGATTGTAATAATGATGAATATAATAATAAAGAATAAAGAATATAATAATGCAGAATACAATAATGAATATAATAAAGAACATAATTATGAAGAATGTAATAATGAAGAATACAATAAAGAATATGATAATGAGGTATATAATAATGAAGAATATAATAATGAAAAACAATAATGAAGGATACAATAATGAAGAATATAATAACGAAGAAGTATATAATGTAGAATGTAATGAAGAAAATAAAAAATATAATAATGAAGAAGAATACAATAATGAAGAATAGAATAATGAAGAACACAATAGTGAAGAATATAATGAAGGATACAATAATGAAGGATAAAATAATGAAGAATAGAATAATGAACAAAATAAAAGTAGATAATGAAGAATATTACAATATAGAAGAAAAAATGAGGAATATAATTATGAAGAATATAATAATGAACATAATGACGACTAAAGAATATAGAAATGAAGAATATAATAATGAAGAATATAATAATGAAGAATATAATAGTGAAGAATGTAATGAAGACTGTAGTAATGAAGAATGTAATAATGAATATATTAATGAAGAATAGAATAATGGGATTAAAATAATGAATATAATAATGAAGGGCATAATGAGCAAGAATATAATGAACAATATAGTAATGAACAATATAATGAAGAATATAATCAAGAATATAATGAATAATGAAGAATGTAAGAGTGAAGAACGTAAGAGTGAAGAACGTAAGAGTGAAGAACGTAAGTGAAGAACGTAACACTGAAGAACGTAACAGTGAAGAACGTAATAGTGAAGAATATAATAAAGAAGAATATAATAATAATGAAGAAGAATATAATAATGAAAAAATAATGAAGAATATAAAAATAAACAATATAATAATGAAGAATATAATAATGAGGAAGACTATAATGAGGATTATAACAATGAAGAAGTATATAATATTTAAAAAAATAATGAAGAATATAATAAACAAGAATATAATAATGAAGAAGAATATAATAATGAAGAAAGTAATAATGAACAATATAATAATGAAGAAAATAGTAATGAAGAATATAACAATGAAGAATGTAACAATGAAGAATGTAGCAATGAAGAATCTAATAACGAAGGATGTAATCGCGAAGGATGTAAGAATGAAGGATGTAATAATGAAGAAGGATATAATAATGAAGAATGTAAATAAAGAATATCATAATGAAGAATATGATAGTGAAAAATATAAAAAAGAATATAATAAAGAATATATTAATGAAGAATATAATGAAGAAGAATATGAACAGTATAGGCTTAGGGTTGGTTAGGGTTATGGTGTTAGGGTTAGGGTTGGTTAGGGTTAGGGTGTTAGGAATAGGGTTAGGGTGTTAGGGTTTGGGTTAGGGTGTTAGGTATTAGGGTGTTAGGGTTAGAGTGTTGTTAGGGTTAGGGTGTCAAGGATAGGGTTGGTTAGGTTTGGGTTGGTTAGGGTTAGGATGTTAGGGTTAGAGGTTACGGTTCGGGTTAGGGGTTAGGGTTAGTGTTAAGTTTTAGGGTTAGGGTTAGGGGTTATGGTCAGGGTCAGGTGTTATGGTCAGGGTCAGGTGTTAGGGTCAGGGTTAGGAGTTAGGGTTTAGGGTCAGGTTCAGGGATTTGGGTCAAGGTTAGGGGTTAGAGTCTGGGTTAAGGGTTAGGGTCAGGTTTAGGGGTTACGGTCATTGTTAGGGGTTAGGGTCAGGGTTAGGGGTTAGGGTAAGGTTTAGGGGTTAGGTTCAGGGTTAGGGGCTCGGGTCAGGGTTAGGGTTTCGGGGGAAGGTTAGGGGTTCGGGTCAGGGTTAACGGTTAGGGTTTAGGGTCCGGGTTAGGGGTTCGGTCAGGGTTAGGGGTTAGGTTCAGGGTTAGGCGTTGGGGTCAGGTTTAGGGGTCAAGGTCAGGGTTTTAGGGTCAGGGTCATGGTCAGGGTTTTAGGGTCAGGGTCACGGTCAGGGTTTTAGGGTCAGGGTCACGGTCAGCGTTTTAGGGTCAGGGTTTTAGGGTCAGGGTCAGGGTTTTAGGGTCAGGGTTAGGGTTAAGGTTAGGGTTAGGGTTGTTAGGGTCAGGGTCAGGTTTATGGTCAGGGTCAGGTTTAGGGTTAGGGTTAACAGAACACTGAAGATAGAATACAGAATATAAAAGAACTTTGAAAATAGAGGAGTATATTTTATAGAGGATTTGGAATAAAAAAATTATAGAATATACATTATAAAAGAATATAGCATAAAGAATACAGAATATCGAAGAAAATAGAATATAAATTTTGAAGTAGAATACAGAAGAATATAAAATGTACAATGTAGAATATAGATTGCAAAACACAATGAATTTAGGAGAATATAGATTATAGAATATAGAAGATTATAAATTACACAATATAGAAGATTATGGAATATAGAATATAGGAGAATATAGAGTTTTGAATACAGTTAAAGAATATGGAATACAGAATACACAAAAATATATGTAAAAACGTAGAAAATAGAAGAATTAATATAGAACATAGTATATCGACAAATATAGAATATAGAAGAATGTAGAACGTAGCATATGGAATAGAGAATGTAGAATATAGAAGATTTTAGAATATAGAATGTAGAATATACAATATGGAATATAGAATACAGAAGAATATAGTATAGAGAAAAATATAGAATATAGAACACGGAACATCGAATATAGAATAGAGAGTATGGAATATAGGATGTAGGAATATATAGAATATAGAAGAACATAGAATTTAAAATGTAGACTATGGAATATAGAAGAATTTATGGAATATAGAACATAGAAGAATATTGAACATGGAACACAGAAGATACAATACAGAATATAGAAAATAGTAGAATATAGAATATACTAAGAATGTGGAATATAGAAGAATACAAACAAGAACATAGATTATAGAATGTACATTGCAGAATATAGAATACAAAATACAGAAGAATATTGAATATAAATTTAGGAAATAGAAGAATATAGAATATAGAAAGCCATAGAAAATGCAAGAAAAAGAATATAGTAGAGTGCAGAACACAGAATATTGAAGAATACAGAATATGGAAGAATACAGAATATAGAATACAGAAGAATAGAGAATATACATTATAGAAGAATATACACAATAGAAGAGTATACAATACAGAATATAGATTATAGAAGAACTTAGAATATAGAAAGTAGAATACAGAATATAGAATAAAGACTAGAATACAGGTTATAGAATATAGAAAATTGTGGAATGTAGAATGTAAAATACAGAATATAGAATACAGAATATAAAAGAACATAGAACACAGAATGTAGAATATAGCATATAGAATATAGAATATGGAGCATAGACTATACCATACAGAAAAATATATAGATAAAGAATATAGAACATAGAAATTTGAATATACAATATAGAATACAGAGTACGGAATTTAGAACCTAGAATATGGGAAAATATAGACATAGAATATAAAGGAATATAGAACATAGAAGAATATAAAATTTAGAATGTAAAATACACAATATAGAAGAATTTAGAATGTAGAATATAGAATATGGACTATAGTATATAGAGGACTATAGTATATAGAAGAACACAGAACATAGAAGGTACAATAGAGAATATAAAAGAAAATAGAAGAATATAGAGTATAGAAGAATATGAAATATGGAAAATAGGAGAATGTAGAATATAATTATAGGAGAATATAGAATATTGCAAAATATAGAACACAGAATATAGGAAAACAGTATATATTTAGAATATAGAAGATACAGGATATAGAATACAGAATATAGAGGAGTAAAGCAAATAGATGACAGACTACAGAATATAGAAGATAGAATGGAGAAGAAAATAGAATATTGACAAATAGGGAATATAGGGTATAGGATATACACTATTGAAGAATAGAGAATAAAGTAGAAGAATATAGATTACAAAATATAGAAGAATATAGAATGTAGAACAGAGAATATTGGATTACAGAAGAATATAGAATATAGAGATTAGAAGGTAGAATATACAATAAAAAATATAGAATATAGAAGAATATAGAATTCAGAGAAATGTAGAATATATAATATAGAAGGAAATGGAATGTAGAATGGAGAACAATAGAGAAGAATAAAGAATATTGAAAAATTTAGAATATAGAATGTGGACTGTAGAATATTGAGTATAGAATTTAGAACATAGAATATAGCAGATAGAAGAATATAGATTATAACAGAAGAATATAGAATGTAGAATAAGGATGTAGAAGAGTATAGAACACAGAATATAGAAGAATATAGAATGCAGAATATAGAATATGGACTATAGAATGTAGAATACAGAAGAATATTGGATATAAAAACTACAGAATATAGAATATAGAACATCGAATATGGAATATAGAATACAGAGTATGGAATAGAGAATAAAGGAAAATATAGAACAGATAAATATAGAATATCCAATAGAGTACGTACAACGTAGAATACAGACTATAGAATAAAAAATATAGAGAACAAAGACTATAGAAGAATATAGATTATAGAATAAAGAAGGTTCTGGAATATAGAATGTAGAATTAAATATAGAAGATGGAATATAAGAGAATATAGAATAAAGAATATAGTTTACAGAATAGGCAATAAGAATACAGAAAATTATAAAAAATAGAAAACTTTGAATATAGAATACAATGGAAGATAGAAAAATATAGAATGTAGAATATAAAATATAGAATAAAAAGTACATCATGTAGAGATTATACATTACAGAATATGGAAGATTATGGAATATAGAATGTAGAATGTGAAATACAGAATATACAATATAGAAGAATATATGATACAGACAATGAAGACTATAGTGTAGAATGTAGAATATAGAATACAGAAAATTATATAGAAAAATATAGAATATAGAAAAGAACATTGAATACAGAACACAGAGTATGGAATGTAGAATATAGAAAATGTAGAGTATAGAAAAATATAGAATATAGAACATAGAATGTAGAATACAAAATATAGAATATAAAATAAAGTATAAAGAACACAGAAAATAGAAGAATATAGATTATAGCATATAGAAGATAATGGAATATAGAATATAGGATGTAAAAGAAAGAATACGCAATATAGAAGAATATAGAAGGAAGAATGTAGAATATGAAATAGAATACAGAAAAATATAGTATATAGAAAAATATAGAATATAGAAGAATAAGGAAGAATATAGAATTTAGAATGGAGAATATAGAATACAGAACATAAAATATAGAAGAATTTAAAATATAGATTGCAGAATATAGAATATGGTATATGAAAAATACAATATAGTATATAGGAGTATATTGTATGTAGAAGAATATAGAATACAAAGTATGGATTACAGAATATACAAAAATATACAATATAGAAGAACATAGATTATAGAATCTAGAGAATTTAAAACAGAATATAGAATATGGAACATAGAACACTGAGGATAGAATACACAATATAAAGGAACATTGAAAATAGAAGAATATAGTGTATAGAGTATTTGGAATATAGAATATACATTATAGAAGAATATAGCATACAGAATACAGGCTATAGAAGAAAATAGAATACAAATTAGAGTATAGAACACAGAAGAATATAAAATGTACAATGTAGAATACAGAATATAGAATGCAAAATATAGAGTGAAGAATTAAGAGAAATATAGATTATAGAATATAGAAGATTATACGTTAGACAATATGGAAGATAATGGAATATAGGATGTAGAATGTAAAATATAGAATACAGGAAATATAGAATATGGAATATAGAAGAATATAGAATGTTGAATACAGTATAAAAATATGGAATATCGGATACACAAAAATATAGTATACGTAAAAGTATAGAAAATAGAAGATTGAATATAGAACATAGAAAAATATAGAATCTAGAGTACAGAATGTAGAATATAGAAGATTTTAGAATGTAGAATATAGAATATGGAATATAGAATAGAGAAGAACATAGAACATCGAATATAGAATAGAGAGTATGGAATATAGGATATAGGAAAATATAGAACATAGAATTTAGAATGTGGAATATGGAATATAGAACGATATACAGAAGAATATTGAACAGAGAACACAGAACACAGAAGATACTATACAGAATATAAAAGAATATAGAAAACAGAATATAAAATATACAAGAATATGGAATATAGAAGAATATATACATTACAGAAGAATATAGAATATGGAATATAGAAGAATATCGAATATAAATTTAGAATATAGAAGGCTATAGAAAATACAAGAAAAAGCATATAGTAGAATGTGGAACACAGAATATTGAAGAATACAGAATATGGAAGAATATAGAAGCATTAGAATATAGAATACATAAGAATATAGAATATACATTCTAGAATATACTCAGTAGAAGACTATAGAATACAGAATATAGATTAGAGAAGAACACAGAATACAGAATTTAGAATATAGAAAGTAGAATACAGAATATAAAATATAGTATAAAGACTAGAGGATACAGATTATAGAATATGGAAAATTATGGAATGTAGAATGTAAAATATAGAATATAGAAGAATACAGAATGTAGAATATAGCATATAGAGTATAGATTATGGAACATAGAATATAACATACTGAAAAATATAGTATATAGAAAAATAAAGAATACAGAATATAGAACTTTGGATATACAATATAGAACACAGAGTATGGAATATAGAACCTAGAATATGGAAAAATGTAGAAATAGAATATAAAAGAATATAGAACATAGAAGAATATAGAATTTAGAAAATACTATATAAAACAGAATATAGAAGGATTATAGAATGTAGAGTGTAGAATACGGAACACAGTTTAAGAAATATGAATTAGAGAAAGTAGAAGAATACAGTATATAGAAGATATTAGAATACAGAATTATGACATATATGGAATACAGAATAAAATATATAAAATGTAGAATGGGCTATAGAATACAGAATGCAGAAGTACATAGATTATAGAATATAGAAGAATTTAGAATGTAGACGAGAATACAGATGAATATAGGTTATAGAATATAAGAATACAGAATATAGAGTGTAGAATGTAGAAAACAACACAGACTATAGCATACGGAAGAATATAGAAAATTTTTGAATATATAATGTTGAGTGTAGAATATGGAGTATAGAATACAGAATATAGAATATAGAAAAATATAGAATATAGAATGCATAATGTGGAATATACAATACAGAATATAGAATAATATAGTATAGGAAATAGAAGAATATAGAATGTAGAATACAGAATATTAAAGAATTTAGAATATAGAATGTAGCATATAGAATATACAAGAATATAGATTAAATAATATAAAAAATATAGAATGTAGAATATAGAAGAATATAGAATACAGAATATGGGATATAGAATATTGAAAAATATAGTATATAAAAGAATATAGAATATAGAACAGAACACAGAAGATAGAATACAGAATATAAAAGAAAATAGAATGTAGAATAATGTAGAAAATAAAATCTAGAATATAGAAGGATATAGACTATAGAGAAATATAGAATACAGAAGAATATAGTGTATAGAATATAGAAGAATACAAAATATAGAATAGAGAAAATAGAAGAATATAGAATATAAAATATAGTAGAATATGGGGTATAGAATATACATTATAGAAGAATATAGAAGATTATAGTGTACAGAATATAGAAGAATATAGAATGAAGAATGTGGAATATAGAATACAGAAAACAGAATATAGAATGTAGGATCAAGAATCTAGAAACTAGAATATAGCGTATAGTAGAATATAGAAGAGTATAGAATATAGAATTTACAAAGTAGAATGTGGAATATAGAATATATAGAAGAAATTAGAATATAGAATGTAGAATATACAAATTAGAGAATTACAGATTATAGAATATGGAAGAATATAAAATATAGAACATAGATTATAGAAAATATAGAATATAGAAGAATACAGAATGTAGAATATAGAATACAGAAGAATATATTATATAGAAGAAAATAGAACATAGAATATAAAAGAATATAGATATTGAATACAGAATTGTATAGAATATGGAATATAGAGTATAGAATGTAGATGTGTATAGAATGTAGAAGAATATAGAATACTGAATATACAGGAATATACAATATAGAAAATTATAGAATATAAAAGAATATGGAATATACATTATAGAAGAATTTAGAATGCAGAAGATATATAATAGAGAAAGTAGAAGAACATAGCATATAAAATATAGGATATAGAATGTGGAATATAGCATATAGAGGAATATAGACTACAGAATGTAGAAGAGAGAATATAGAAGAATATTGTATATAGAATATACAATATAGAAGAATATAGATTATAAGATTATTCAAGAATATAGAATGTAGATTATAGAATATAAAAGAATATAGATTATAGAACACAGAATATGGAGTTTACCATGTTGAATATAGAATAAAAAATATAGAATACAGAATGTAGAATATAGAAGAACGTAGAATATAGAATGTAGAATGTGGAACACAGAACATATAATACAGAATAGAGAAGAATAAAGAATATAGTCGAATTTAGAATATATAATACAGACTGTAGAATATAGATTATAGAATATAGAGCACAGAACATACAATATAGAATACAGAACATAGAAGATAGAAAATAGAATATAGAAGAATATAGGATATTCACGAAAATGGACTATAGAGCACGGAATATAAGTCATGAAATATACAATATAGAGGAATATAAAGAATACAGAATGTAGAATATAGAATATATATTACAGAACACAGAACATAGAATTTAAAAGTATATAGATTATAGAATACAGAAGAATGTAGAACATAGAATATAGAAGAATATAGATTATAGAAAAGAGAATATAGAATATTAAATATAGTAGAATATGGAATATGCAATATAGTATATAGGAGAATATGGAATATTGACAAATATAGAATTTAAGATATAAAATATACAATTTAGAAGAATAAAAAATAGAATACAGAATACAGACTGTAGAAGTATATAGGTTATAGAATATAGAAGAATATAGAGTATACAACGTAGAATGTAGAATAAGGAAAATAGAACAAAGAACAGAGAATTTAGAATATAGAAGAATATGGAATATAGATTATGGAATACAGAATATACAAGAATATAGTATATAAAAGAATATAGAACATGGCATAAAACAGAATATTGATTATAAAGTATAGAATGTAGAATATAGAATAAAAATACAGAAGAATATAGAATATAGAAAGATACAGAAAATAGATATAGAATATGGAACACAGAATATAGAAGTACATAGAATATAGCAGAATATGGAATATAGTAGAACATAGAATAGAGGAGAACATAGAATATAGAAGGCAATAGAATACAGGACACAAGAATATAGAAAACAGAAGAAAATATAATATCAAATATAGAAGACAATAGAAGATAGTAGATAGAAGACACAAGATGATAGGAGATAGAAGCTTGAACAGAATACAGCACAAAGAATATCAAATATAGACTATAGAAGAATATAGACTATACAGCACAGAATATTTAATATAGAAGAATGTTAAATACAGAATTTAGAATGTAGAATATAGAGTACAGAATATAGAAGAATATAGAATATTGAAGAATATGGAATATAGAATGTAGGATACAGAATATAGAAGAATATAGAATATAGAGTGTAGAATATAGAAGAATGAAAAATACAGAATGTAGAATATGAATAAAGAATACAGTATATAGAATAATACAGAACATAAAATATAGACTATAGAAGAATATAGATTATAGCATACAGAAGAATATAGAACGTGGAATACAGAATATAGAAAATAGAAGAATATAGAATATATAACACAGAATGTATAAAATATAGAACATAGAATATAGATTTTAGTATATAGAATACAGAATAAAGAATGTAGAATATAGAATGTAGAGTATAGAATATAGAATACAGAAGAATACAGAATATGGAATAAAGAATATGGAATATAGATATAGAAGAATATAATACATAGAAGAATATAGAACATACAACATAGAATATTGAATATAGAATATGGAATGTGGGATATAGAACATAGAAGAATAAAGATATAGAGGTATATAGAATATAGAAGAATATAGGATATAGAATATAGAAGAGTACAGAAATTAGGATATAGATTATACAAGAATATGGAGTATAGAATAGTATAGGATATACGATATAGAATAAAGCAGAATATAGAAGAATGTAGAATATATAGAAGAATGTAGAATATATAGAAGAATGTAGAATATTGAAGAATTTAGAATGTAGAATATAGACTATAGTATTTAGAATGTAGAATATAGAAGAATACAGAATGTGAAATGAAGAATATAGAATGTAGAATACAGAAGAATATAGATTATAGCATATAGAGGAATATAGAATATGGCGTGTAGAGTGTGGAATATAGTATATATAATGTGGTAGAATATAAAATATAAAAAATACAAGTATATAGAATGTACAGTATTGAATATAGAATACAGAATATATAAAATAGAACAGTATAGTTTATAAAATATGGAATATAGAGTACAGAATATAGAATAAAGAACATAGAGAATAGAAGATAGAACACAGAAGAGTATAGAATATAGAATATAAGACATAAAAGTACAATATAGAAGATTATAGAATACAAAATATAGAAGTATAAAGATTATAGGATATAGATAAATATAGAATGTAGCTTCTAGAATATAAAATATAGAATGTAGAAAAACGAATATGGAGTGTAGAATACGGAACATAGAAGAACATAGTATTTAGAAGACTATAGAATATTGATGAATATGGCAAAAAGAATATAAGAAATAAAATATACAATATAGAAGAATATAGAATACAGACTGTACAAGTATATAGATTATAGAAAATAGAATATAGAATGCAGAATGTAGAATATAGAATACAGTACATAGAACAGAGAATGTAGCAGAATATAGAATATAGAAAGTAAATGTAGAATATAGAATATAGAAGACCATAGAATATAGAAGAATGCAGAATATAGAATAGAGAAGAATATGGTATACAGAATATAGAACAGCAAACATAGAATATAGAATGTAGAATAGAGAAGAATTTAGAATAGAGAAGAATGTAGAATAAAGAATATAGCATGTTGAATGTAGGATATAGAATGTAGAATTCAGAGTATAGAATATAAAATTTAGTATATACAATATAGAAATAGAAGAATATAGAATGTAAAACATAGAATATAGAATATGGAAAAATATATAAAAAAGAATATAGAACGTAGAATGTAGAATACAGAATATGGAATACAGAACATGGAACATAGAAGCATACAGTATTTGGAAGAATATAGAATACAGAATATAGGACATAGAATATAGAGTACAAAATATTAAAGATAGAATATAGAATATAGCATATAGAAGAACATAGAATACAGAATGTAGAATGTAGAATATAGAACAATATAGAATAGAGAATATAGACTATAGAAGACAAAATATAGAAGATGGAATATTGAAGAATATTGAACATAGAATATAGGATTTGGAATATAGAATTAGAGTATAGAATATAGAAGAATATAGAATCTAGACTAGAGAATATAGAAGATAGAATACAGAAGAATAAAGAATATTGACAATTATGGTATATACAATATAGAATAAAGGATATAGAATATACAATATAGAAGAATATTATAGATTATTGAGGAATATAGAATATAGAGTTTACAGTGTAGAATATAGAATACAGAATATAGAATAAAGAAAAATTTAGATTATAGAATGTAGAATATAGAGCCATATACAATATAGAACGTAGAATATACAGAATATAGAATAGAGAAAAATAAAGTAGAATACAGAATATGAAATAGAGTATAGAATGTAGATTATAGAATATAGAGAACAGAATATAGCATATAAATTAAAGAATATAGAAGATAGACTATAGAAGGATATAGAATACAGAATACAGGATATTGACAAAAATGGAATATAGAATATAAGATATAAAATATACAATATAGAAGATTATAGAATATAGAATGTAGAAGTATATAGATTATAGAATACAGAAGATGTAGAATGTGGAATATAATATATAGAAGAATATAGAATACAGAATAAGAAGAATTTAGAATGTAGAATATAGCATATGGAATATAGAATATGGAAGAATATAGAATATTGATGAATATGTAATATAGAAGAATATAGAATATACAGAACAGAATATAGAAGATAGAATATAGAAGAATATAGGATAGAAAATATGGAATATAGAATATAGGAGAATATAGACTATTGATGAATATGGAATGTAGGCTATGATATATAAAATGTACAATATAGAAGAATATAGAATATACAAAACAGAATATAGAATGTAGAAGAATATAGATGATAGAATATAGAAGAATATTGAATATAGAATTTAGAATGCAGAATATAGAATATGGAACATAGGGTAGAGAATATAGATTATAGAATGTAGAATATAGAAGAATATGGACTATAGGAAAATTTAGAATATAAGATGTAGAGTGGAGAACATTAGATATAGAATACAGAACATACAAGAAAATAGAATATAGAATGTAGAATATAGAATACAGAATATAAAAGAGAGAAGTTAAAGAATATAGAAATATTTAGAATACATAATGTAGACTGTAGAATATAGAAGAATATAGATTATAGAATACAGAAGAGTATAGAATGTAGAGAAGAGAATGTAGAATATAGAACATAGAGGATAGAACATAGAATATAGAAGAATATAGAATAGAGGATATTCAGGAAAATGGAATACAGACTATAAGACATAAAATATACAATATAGAAGAATATAGAATAAAGAACATAGAATGTAGAATATAGATAATACAATACAGAACATAGAAGAGAGAATATAGAATGTAAAAGTATATAGATTACAGAATATAGAAGAATAGAGAATACAGAATGTAGAATATAGATTATAGAACATAGAATATAGAATACAGAAGAATATAGATTATAGAATATAGACAGTAGAAGACAGAAGTATATAGAACATAGTAGAATATAGAATGTTGAATATGGAATATAGAAGAATATAGTTTATAAAAGAATACAGTATATAAAAGAATATAGAAAATAGAATATTGATGAATATAGACTATAAGACATAAAATATACAATCTAGAAGAATATAAGATATAAGACATACAATGTAGAAGAATATAGAAAACAGAACGTAGAAGTATATAGATTATAGAATACAGAAGAATATGGAATATATACTGTAGAATGTAGAAGATATAATATAAAACAGAATATTCAAGAATATAGATTATAGAATATAGAATGTAGAAAAATATAGACTGTAGAATATAGATTACAGCATGTAATATAGAATACAGCATGTAGAAGAATATAGAACATAGAAGATAGAATATTGAATATAGAAAATAGAATGTAGATTATAAAATATAGAAAAAAGTATAGAAGATTATAGGATATAGAGTATAGAATGTAGAAGAATATAGAAGAGAATAGAATATGGAAAATAGAATATAGACTGTAGAATATGGAATATAGAAGAATATAGAAGATAATAGAATATAGGACACAAAAGAAAATAGAAAATATAATATAGAACATAGAATATACAATATAGAAGAAAATTGACGATAGAAGATAGATTGAAGATAGTAGATAGAAGAAAGCAGATGATAGAAGATTGAACATAGAACACAGGACATAGAATATCAAACATAGAATATAGAGTACAGAATTTAGAATGTAGAATATAGAAGATAGAAAATAGAATATAGAACTTAGAATATTGAAGAATAAGGAATATAGAATACAGAAGAATATAGTATATAGAAGAATATAGAGTGTAGAACGTAGAATATAGAGTACAGAATATAGAAGATAAAATATAGAACATAGGATATAGAATACAGAAGAAAATAGAATACAGAAGAATAGAGTGTAGAATATAGAATATAGAAGAATATGAAATATAGAATATAGAAAATAGAATTTAGAATATACAATATAGATAAATATAGAATAATACAGAATAAAAATAATATAGAATATTGTTGTTGTTAGGTGCTGTCGAGTCGGTTCCGACTCATAGAGACCTTATGCACAACAGAACAAAACACAGCCCGGCCCCGTGCCATCCTTATAACCGGTGTTGTGCTTGAGCACATTGTTGCAGCCACTGTATCAATCCACCTCGCTGAGGGTCTTCCTCTTTTCCGCTGACCCTGTACTCTGCCAAGCATGATGTCCTTCTCCAGGGGCTCATCCCTCCTGACAACATGTCCAAAGTATGTAAGACGCAGTCTCACCATCCTTGTCTCTAAGGAGCGTTCTGGCCGCACTTCTTCCAAGACAGATGTGTTTGTTCTTTTGGCAGTCCGTGGTATATTCAATATTCTTCACCAACACCACAATTCAAAGGCGTCAACTCTTCTTCGGTCTTCCTTATTCATCGTCCAGCTTTCACGTGCATATGATGTGATTGAAAATACCATGGCTTGGGTCAGGCGCACCTTAGTCTTCAGGGTGACATCTTTGCTCTTCAACACTTTGAAGAGGTCCTTTGCAGCAGATTTGCCCAGTGCAATGCGTCTTTTAATTTCTTGACTGCTGCTTCCATGGCTGTTGATTGTGGATCCAAGTAAAATGAAATCCTTGACAACTTCAATCTTTTCTCCATTTATCATGATGTTGCTCATTGGTCCGGTTCTGAGGATTTTTGTTTTCTTTATGTTCAAGTGCAGTCCATACTGAAGGCTGTGATCTTTGATCTTCAAGTACAGATTATAGCATATAGAAGAATATAAAATATAGAATGTGGAATATAGCATATAGAACATAGAATATAGAAAACAGAATACAGAATATAGAAGACTATAGAATATAGAAAATAGAAGAATATAGAATATATAATGTAGAATATAAAATATATAATAAAGACTAGAGAATATCGATTATAGAATATAGAAGAATGCAGAATGTAGAATATGAAATATAGAGTATAGAATAAAGATGAATATAGAATATAGAAAAATATTGAATGTAGAATATAGAATATGGAAGATAGGAAATAGAATATAATATATAGAATATTGAACATAGAATGTAGAATATAGAAAAAAATATATAGAATATAGAAGTATATAGAATATAGAGGAATATAGAACATAGAATATAGAACAGTATAGAATATAGAAGAATATAGAATACAGAAGAACATAGAAAATAGAATATAGTATGTATAATGTAGAATATGGAATAGAGAATACAGAATATAGAATATAGAGTACAAAATATAGAATATTGAAGAATATGGACTATAGGATATAGAATATAGAAGAATAGAGAATATAGAAGAATACAGAAGGATATAGAGTACAGAAGAATATAGAAGGATATAAAATATAGAAGAATATAGGGAGAAGCAGAGAGAGGTTTCATAAAGACACAAGCGGAGATGACAATGTGACCACAGAGGCAGAGATTGGATGATGCAGCCACAGCCATGGAATAGAGACAGCCACCAGAAGCTGGAAGAGGCAATGAACAGATTCTCCCCTGGAGCCTCTGAAGAGTATGTGGTGTGGTTCTGCCGTGACAGCTTGATTAAGGCTCAGGTATTTTGGCTCTGACTTTGGATTTCTGGCCTCCTGAGCTGTGGAAGAATAAATTTCTGTTGTTTTAAGTCAATCAGTTTGTAGCAATTTGTTATAACAGACACAGAAAATGAATTAACTGACCAATAAAAGATGTGGTAATCTATGCATCATTATAGTATTGTAACCTGATGAGGGTGGGTCCTGCCCGGTGTGACCCCTTGAGTCAATTGAGAGACACCAGGCCTTTGAAAAAGAGGAAGCAGACTCTACTGCAAGCCGGTCAAGCAAGGAGCTCAGAGATTAAGTCTCAAATCAAGCTCCCTGAGGTTGGGGATTCCAGTGCAGGTGCAGGGTTTGTGATAGGGAACTTATGCATAATTCATGAAGTTTCTAAGAACTGGCAGACAATTTCAGGAAATGAACACATACAGGGGTGCAGTAGGGGGTGCAATATGATGGCTGGGAGCATGTGGTTTTTAGGGTGGTGTGAAACATGAAGTTTATCCAAGGACAGCTTTGTGGCTTATTGCTCATGTCCAAATGGAGTGAGGGGAAGGTTGGTGGGTAGCAAAGCAAACTTGAACAGAGGAGCAGTAAGATGGCCTTGAGCTGCTACACAGAATTTCTTATCAAAAGAGTGTGATGTGGCTCAGGTGTGATGGGAGGAAGGGGAACCGTTTAACCCTGTTGTTTACGGTATCAATAATATATATATTTTTAAATAATTTTTATTGTGCTTTAAGTGAAAGTTTACAAATCAAGTCAATCTCTCACATATAAACTTATATACACCTTACTACATACTCTCACTTACCAGCCCGCTCCCTCCTTCCAGTCTCTCCTTTCGTGACCGTTTTGCCAGTTTCTAGCCCTCTCTACCCTCCCATCTCCCCTCTAGACAGGAGATGCCAACACAGTCTCAAGTGTCCACCTGATACAAGTAGCTCACTCCTCATCAGCATCTCTCTCCAACCCATTGCCAGTCCAATCCATGTCTGAGGAGTTGGTTCCTGTCCTGGGCCAACAGAAGGTTTGGGGACCCCAACTGCTGGGATTCTCCTAGTCTCAGTCAGACCATTAAGCCTGGTCTTTTTATGAGAATTTGGGGTCTGCATCCCACTGTTCTCCTGCTCCCTCAGGGGTTCTCTGTTGTGCTCCCTGTCAGGGCAGTCATCGGTTGTGGCCGGGCACCATCTAGTTAATAATATTTTTAATAACATATCCAGACTTAAAAACTTAAGGAAGGAGAGGGTCTTTCAATTCTTAAAATAAGGCAGATGTTATGGGTTGAATTGTGTCCACCAAAAATGTGTGTCAACTTGGCTAGACCATGATTCCCAGTATTGTGTGGTGGTCCACCATTTTGTCAAGTGATGTGATTTTTCTACACACTGTAAACCCTACCTCCATGATGTTAGTGAGGTAGGATTAGTGGCAGTTATGTTAATGAGGGAGGACTCAATCTACAAGACTGGGTTGTGTTTTAAGTCAATCTCTTTTAAGATATAAAAGCGAGAAGCAAGCAGAGAGACAGGGGGACATCATACCACCAAGAAACAAGAGCCAGGAGAATAGAGTATCCTTTTGATTGGGGGTCCCTGTGCTTAGGATCTCTTGACTGGGGAATATTGATGACAAGGACTTTCTCCCAGAGCCAACAGAGGGAGAAGGCCTTCTCCTGGAGCTAGCACCCTGAATTCGGACTTCTAGCCTGTTATGCTGTGAGAGAAAAAATTTCTCTATGTTAAACCCATCCATCCACTTGTGGTACTTCTGTTACAGCAGCACTAGCTAGCTGAGACAGCAGGTATATTGAAAAATATATCTCTGGCACAAAAAGCCTCAAATCGCTGAAAGAAATTAAAAATAGACTTGTATTTTTGTATATTTGTGTGGGTATATATGTGTGTGTGTGTATATATATGTATATATGAGCTCTGGTGGGTTTATATATATATATACACCTGTGTATGAGTTCTGGTGGCACAGTGGTTAAGTGCTCTGATGCTAATCAAAAGGTAAGCAATTTGAACTCACCAGCCTATTCCACAGGAGAAAGGTGTGGCAGTCTGCTTCCATAAAGATTTAGAGCCTTAGAAACCCTATGGGGCAATTCAACTCTGTTCTATAAGGTCACTATGAGTTGGAATTGACTCGGGGCAACTGGTTTGATCTGGTTTTATATGTATATATATATGGTGTAAGATGAATGATTGAGCTACTGGAAAAGTAAGAGAAACCTGCACTATCTAGAAAGATATTGCGAATGAGTCCTGAAAAAGGTCAATACAGGTAACAGACATGAAAAAGGCGTTGATATAGGTATTGGACTTTACTAGGACTCATACAATGGGGAAAGGAAGCCAAATTAAGTCCCATGCGCAGTGGTTAGTTATTGCACATGCAGAGATATCAAGCTGGGACCAGGAAAATTATTTTCTTAAACAACCCAGTAAGAAAAAGCTACATCAAAGATAAATGAGGACCATGACTTCCCTTAACCATAGATGTCTGTGGAAGGGAAATAAAAAAGCTTTTCTTAAGATTTCTATTCTCATCCCCACACTTACATATATTTGGAAGTAAATCGCACAGCACCGTGTAACTTAAATATCACCATCTCAAAATTGAGTTAACATAGAGTCCGAGTGATGAGCAGCCAGCTACTGAGCAACTGTGAAGGGCAGTTCTCTTATTACAATTCAGATATAGACATAGATAAATTTCTAAACAATATGATCTCAGAATGAAATATCTCATATTACATGTTTAACAGTATTGCTCTGGGCAAATCTGCTACAAAAGACCTCCTTAAAGTTTTAAGAAGCAAAGATGTCACTTTGAAGACCAAGGTGTGCCTGACCGAAGCTATGGTATTTTCAATGACCACATATGAATGTGAAAGCTGGACAATGAATTAGGTGTTGGTGAAGAATATTGAATATGCCAGTGACTGCCAGAAGAATGAACAAATCTATCTTGGAAGAAGTACAGCCAGAATACTTTTTTGAAGCAAGGGTGCCGAGACTTTCTTTCACGTGCTTTGGATATGTTATCAGGAGGGATCAGTCCCTGGTGAAGGACATTATGCTTGATAAAGTAAAGGGTCAGTGAAAAAGAGGAAGACCCTCAAAGACATGGATTGACACAGTGACTACAACAATGAGCTCAAACATGGCAATGATTGTGAGGATGGCACAGGATGGGGCAGCTTCTCCCCCTCTGGTACATGGTGTCACTATTAAAAAAAACAACCATTGCCATTGAGTCAATTCTGACTCATAGTGACGATGGCAACTAACAACGACAACATATTTTTTTCTCAAGTATTGGGATGGGAAACAACCAAGGTAACAGAATCTTAATATATTGCCTAATGGAGACAAAAGTTCCTTTTGGAGTTAAACATCTGACCAGTAAAATTACTCAACAGCTCCATGGGAGTTGAGAGTAGATTGCATACCACCACGTAACTTAAATATCACCATCTCAAAATGTATTTAACATAGGGTCCGAGTGATGAGCAGCCAGTTACTGAACAACTGTGAAGGACAATTCTCTTATTACAATTCAGATATAGACATAGATAAATTTCTAAACAATTTATGACCCCTTGGGAGTGGAATAGCAGAATACTGTTGACATCTTATATAGAGTTTAAATCATTTCTGGTTATCTTTTGGGAGAATGTCCCCTCAGTTTTGTACTTAAAGGAATTGACAATTCTCCCTCTTTTTTTTTTTTTTGTATGTAATTGGTAGACAGGAACACCAGCCTCCACAGGAGATTTCTTTTTCTTTTTTCCTTTTATTTCATTTAATTCCCTCGAGTCTTTTATGAGCAAAATTTTGCTGTTGTGAAAAATGCTGCAATGAACATGGGTATGCATTTGTCTATTCATGTGACAGCTCTTATTTCCCTAAGATATATTCCTAGGAGTGGGATTGCTGGATCTTACGGTGTTCTCTTTCTAGCTTTCTAAAGAAGTGCCGTATAGTTTTCCAAAATGGTCGTACCATTTTGCATTCCCACCAGTAGTGCATAAGAGTTCCAGTCTCCCCACAAATTCTTCAACATGCGTTATTTTTTGTTTTTTGTGTTTTTTTTTATTTATGCCAGTAATGTTGGGGTGAGATGGTATCTCATTGTAGTATCGATTTCCAATTCTCTATTGGCTGGTGATCATGGTCATTTCCTCATGTGTCTGTTAGTCACTTGAGCGCCTTCTTTGGTGAAGTGTCTGTTAATTTCCTTTGCCCATTTTTTAATTGGATTATTTGTCTTTTTGTTGTAGAGGTATTGGATTTTCCTGGAGATTTTAGAGATTAGACTTCTGTTGAATTTGTCATAGTCAGAGATTTTTCCAAATCTAAGTTCTTTTTTTAATCTTTTGGTGAAGTCTTTTGATGAGCAGGAGTGTTTAATTTTTAGAAGATTCCAGTAATCTAACTTATATTCTAGAGTTTGTGTCTTGTTAGTTATGGTTTGTATCCTGTTAATGACATGTATTAGGGCCTCTAGCATTGATCCTATTTTTTCTCCTATGACCTTTGTGGTTTTTGATTTTATATTTAGGTGTTTGATCCAGTTTTAATTAGTTTTTGTGTATGGTGTGAGGTATGGGCCCTGTTTCATTTTTTTGCAGAGGGACATCCAGTTTTGCCTGCAGAATTTGTTAAAAAGACTGTCTTTTCCACATTTGATGGACTTTGGGCCCTTTTCCAAGATCAGGTGATTGTAGGTGGATGGATTTACACCTGGGTTCTCAATTCTGTTCCACCAGTCAATGTAGCTGTCATTGTACAAGTACCAGGCTGTTTTGACTACCGTAGCCGTACAGTAGATTCTGAGGCCAGGTACTGTGAGTCTTCCTAGTGAATTCTTCTTCTTCAATAGTACTTTACTTATGTGGGGCCTCTTTCATTTCTGTATAAAGTTAATGATTAGTTTTTCCATCTCTTTAAAGAATGCTGTTGGTATTTGGATGAGAATTGCTTTGTATTTGTGGATTGCTTTGGGTAGAATTGATATTTTCACAATGTTGAGTCACCTATCGATGAGCATGTCCCTCACTTTTGTCATTTTGAGATACTCATTATTTGTTGTTTGTTTCTTTAACAATCTGACACTTTCTCTTCTCCTTCAGGACATTCACATGTGTTCTTCTGTCTGCTAGAGGTGGTTTCTCTGGTACCTCAATTCATTTGTACTTTAATTGTACTCTCTTGGAGAAGTCTTCTCGGATTCTCTCAAACTCGTACATGTTTCCAGAATGTCCTGTGCTTCCTCTTTAAAGCAGTAATATTATTTGAATTTGAACTAATAACCAAGTATCAGCCTTGCTCAGGAGTAAGTTACTTTTGCGGTTATTTAAATTTAAATATGAATGAAATAATATAGCAGTTCAGTTCCTTAGTCACACTAGCCGTATCTAAAATGATCAATAGCCACATGTGTCTAGTGGCTAATGTATCAGGCAGCACAGATTATAGAACATTTCCATTATTGTAGAAAATTATTTTGGACAAGTGCTGCTAGATCAGTTACTTCTCCTTTTTGTTGTTGTTAAACCAAACCTGTGCAACCCAGAACCGAGGCCCTGTGCAACATTTGCACTAACATCATCAAATCTTTCATTTATTCCTATAAACACTAGGTATTTTCAGACGTGCTCACATACATGCAAATATACACCCATACTTTTTCTTAAGGTTTGGTCTAAATTTAATAAAATCCTTGAAATCTTCCCTTTGTGTAAAGCCAAAATTAGGTGCTATCTCCTCTTTGCTCTCCCAAAACTTTGTCCTCTTAGCTTACTCTACTGAAATTATTTGTACATAAACCTGTTTCTATTAAATTACTACCTAACCTGGAAGAAACAGAACTTGGTTGTTTTATATTTATATCTCTAGTGCCTGGTAAAAGTGACATAATTTATACTCAATAAATATATTTTAATCAAAGATTTGAAACTCTTGTACTGTCCTCTCATTAGTGAATGTTTTGGTTTCACAAAAAATGTATATATATAGTTATTAAGTCAAATATTTATACATATATCTACATCAATATTAACACCTACATGTATATTTATACAGGCAACAATGGATCTGCAATTAGTTTTCATTTACTAGAATTTCATGTGAATAAAATCATATAATATGTACTCTCTTTTTTTGTTTTGTGCCATTTTACTCTTCTTTTTCTTGTTTCCAATGGTAAAACATTTGTTTATTGATTTGAGATCTGTCCTCCTTTTTAACATAGGCACTTGGAGCTATTAATTTCTCTATAAACGATTCTAAAGTTGCAATCCATATGTTTTAGCATGCTGTTTGTCACTTCCTTTTATCTAAAAATATTATTTTTAAACTCTCCTTGTGATTTATTCTTTGGCTCATTTGTTATTTAGGAGTGTACTGTTTAATTTACATATATTTGTGATTTTCTTCTATTGTTGATTTCTAATTTAATTGTATTTTGGTCAAAGAACATATTTTGTATTATTTCAATTATTTTGTATTTATTTAGGTTTTTTTTTTTGTTTTGTTTTATAGTCTGGCATATGGTCACTCTGGAGAATGTCCCAGGTATACTGCCTAGTTTTATATCCATTATTGAAAATGAGTTATTGAAGTCTCTAACTATTATTGTGAGATGTTAGGGGAATATATGTTTATAATTGTTTATTCTGCCAAATAGATTGACAATTTATAATTATAAAATATTATTTGTATCCTGTAACTTTTTTGTCTTAAAGTCTAATACGTCAAATATTAATATAGGCAACCCAGCTCTTTTTTTTTTTTTTTTTTTTTTGGCTACTGCTCACATGGTATGTTAGATTCCTAGTGCTGCCATAACAAAATACTACAAAGTAAATGGCTTTGAAGAACAGAATTTATTGTCTCAGTTCTGAAGACTAGAGGCCCAAATTCATTAATGGGTCTATGAGCTCTCTCTCTGTTTGTTCTACGGAAAGGTCCTACCTGTCTCAGCTTCTTGCAGCAAAAAAAAAAAAAAACCCTGTTGCCGTTGAGTCAATTCCAACTCATAGCAACCCTATGGGATAGAGCGGAACTTTCTCATGGGGTTTTCAAAGAGCAGCTGGTGGATTCCAACTGCTGACAATTCGGTTAGGAGCTGAGCTATTAGCTACTGCACTGTCAGGGTGCCTTGTAGCTTCTTGTAGCCCTTTGCAATTCTTGGCATGCTTATGGATGCTTATAGATGTGTCTGCCTCCACCATCACCTGGCATCTGTCTTACTCTGTGTGTTTCTTTCCAGCTTCCTCTCTGTTATCTCCTTTTAAGGTACCACTCAGAATGGAATAGGACTTATCCTACTCTGGTATGGCTTAAGTGACAATATCATCAGCTGCTCTTTGGAAACCCTATGGGGTGGTTCTACTCTGTCCTATATGGTCACTATGAGTTATAATCAACAGGATGGCGAAGGTTTTTCTTTTGTCTTCCAAGAATAGCGCTATTTTCCCAAACAAGGTCACAACTTCCAGGTACAAATTTTAGCACTTCAACATATATATTTCGGAGACACTTTCAATCCGGAATACATGGCCTATCTTTTAAATCCTATTTTCAATCTATTTGTGTCTTTTAATCTAAAGAGTGCCTATAATAGACAGACATATATTTGGGTTATGTTCTCTTTTTAGACTATGTTTCCAATCTCTGCCTTTCAATTGGGTTGTTTCACTATTTAAATTTAATTACTGATAAAGTAGGACTTATGTCTTCCTTTTTTTAAATATGTTTATGTCTTTTTTATTAGTCTATTCCTGGATTGCTGGCTTCTTTTGTGTTAAATTGGTACATCCTAGTGTACCTTTAAATTTATTTATTATGTCTTTTACAGCATATGTTTCAAGCTATTTTCTTAATGATTTGTTGTGGATTACAGTTAGCATCTTAATGTAAAACCAACTCATTCAGATGAATAATGTCTTAATTTCAATAATGTTCAGTGTATCTTGATCCTGCTCATTCTTTGTAAAAAATTATCATACAAATTACATATTTGTACATTAAAAGCAAGTATTCTTTTCCCCATTTCATGAAAAGTTTTGTGCATTAAATGACACTACCAAGAAAATGAAAACATAATCGATAAAATGGAAAAAATATTTGAGCATCATTTATCTGATAAAGCTCGAGTAATTTTTAAAAAGTGTATTGAAAAAACAAACTGTGTGAGTGAAAGTTCTCAGGCCCATGAATATAATCACATGAACTAACACTCTTCTTTCTGCCAAGGAAAAGTAGATGACTAAAAATTGTTGCTTTGAAAGATTGTAAAACAAATTTGAACACAAATAAAAACTACATGACTTCTATTCAAGGCCAGATAAATAATAGATATGCCATCGTCTTAGTTATCTATCACTGCTATAACAGAAATACCACATGTGGATGGCTTTAACAAAGAGAAATTTATTCTCTCACAGTCTAGGTGTCTAGAAGTCCTAATTCAGGATGCCAGCTTCAGGGGAGGCTTTCGTTCGCTGTTGGCTCTGCAGGAAGGTCTTTGTCATCAATTTTCCCCTGGTTGAGGAGCTTCTCAGTTTAGGGACCCCAGGTCCAAAGATGTGCTGTGTTCTTGGTAGTTTTTCTTGGTGGTATGAGGTCCCCCTGTCTCTCTGCTTGCTTCCCTTTTTTATATTTCCAAAGAGATTCACTCAACATACTATCTAATCCTGTAGATTGAGCCTACCTCATTTATGTAACTGCTTCTAATCCCGCCTCATTAACTTCATAGTGGCAGGATTTACTACACATAGGAAAATCACATCAGATGACAAAATGGTGGACAATCATACCCTACTGGCAATCATGGCCTAGCCAAGTGGACACACATTTTGGGTAGGGGGGTGCAATTTAATCTGTAACAGCCATCTATCACCCCAGTAAATTCGTCACTTATATGTCTCTGATGAAAAATTATATCCAATATAGAACCCCATATGTTTTATAGGTGATTTTTTTTGATCTGACAGATATTAAGAAAACTTCTTTTTTAAAAAAGACATTAGACATTTCGGTGCTTGTGCACAGAGTGGACAGAAGGGAGAGCCCAAGAAGAGTCTTTTCTTTTTCTTTTTTTTTAAATGGCTTTCTTTCACTTATCCCGGACATGAAAATGTTCAACAGTTTAACCTCAGTTCATTCCCCTAAACATCTGTGGAGTCTGCTCCCTGAGCTTGCAAGCCACTGTCACTATTGTGTTTTTAACCTTTAAAATATCTCATTTAGCTTAAAGTGTTGATCCTCTCCCCTGTCTTCCTAACTCCAAACATCTAAAAAAACATTCTCAGCACATTTAACAGATCAATCTTTATAAAATAAAAATCTGATCACATTGTGAAAAATCAGCCTCAGAATCATCTACAGCCCATGTTTCTAGACTATCCCATGTGATTTAAAAAGTTATTTTAGGTACAGACACATGAAATTTTTATCTCAGTAATGTATGCACACTAAATTTTCAGGTCTATAGACCAATCAGATTAAGTCGTAATACATTTTAGGTCATAAAAGCTTTTTATGATTTGAAGCTGCCTCTTTTTCTTCCCTTGTTACATACTACCATGAGTGAGGCAAGCTTTCCCTCCAAGGGGAGCTAACCCTTGTTGATAACTCACTGTGGGCCAGGTTCTGATTTAAAAATGCTTTATACATACTGCCTCATTGCATTCTCAAAATAAACAACAAGTAAGGACTATTATTGTATCTATTTCATAAATGGAGAAACTTAGCAACAGAGTTTTAAAATTTGACCGGGCTCACATGTTATCCTGGGTTTATATCTGGCTGACTGGCTTAAAAGCCTACATTCCCCTTAACAAGCTAGTGACACTTGAACTAGGAAGTAGTGCCTCAAACATTGTGCATATTGTTATACACATGCCTATAACACCATTTTACTCTTTTTTTCCTATATATCACAACTGTCATAAGAATTGCCCTTTTTCGAGCTGCATTTCTGATACACTGAAATAATTAAACCTTCATTACTATAAGAACACAATTTTGTGTAGAGCTTTACCATAAGAGAAATCATACTGTTTGAGAACTGTTTGTTTCTTTGTCTCTCCATAGCAAGCTGTATCATTCTAAAGAAGACAAAAATTATAACTAGCGTAGTATATAAGACAAGGTATATTTTTTTTATACCTATAATAAATGCATGTAAACTACACTTATCCAGGCAAATTTGTACAGGAAAATTAATATATAACTAATTTTGTTTTCACGACCCTGAAGTTGCATATCTTTGGGATTAAAAGAAAGTTAAAATTTGTGAAAATTTGAAGGTGGAACTCTTAATATTAACACTGCGAGAATTTTAAAGAAAAAGTAGGGAAATGTATTGTGCTGAAAGACTTGTTTAAATGCTGTAAGAAATTTAACTTACTGAAAGGATAAATTAAGTAAACATGAAAAAAGGAACAAAAAATATATTCACTGTTTCTGTCAAGATTTTAGTTTTTTTCCTTATTTTTTGAAAAAAATGAAAACTTTTTTGAGTTTATCCTTGAAAGCTTGTTTCACTTGCTTGTTCCTAAGACTGTAAATGAACGGATTGAGTAAAGGGGCTACTGAGGTATAGATAACAGCTACATCTTTGGATAAAGTCACCCTTTCTTTTGCTGATGGCTTCATGTAAATGGAGACACAGCTACCATAAGTAAGGGAAACTGCAGTCATGTGGGAAGAACAAGTGGAAAAAGCTTTTGTTCTTTTCCGAGCAGAGGGAATTTTTAGAATGGTCTTGATTATATACGTATAGGAAAAAATTACTAAGAGTAGTGTGACCACTAGTGTTATAACTGCTGAAACAAATGAAATCATTTCTAGGAAGTGAGTGTCTGTGCAAGAAATCTGCAGGATAGGAGAAGTGTCACACATGAAATGATCAATTACTTTGGAAGCACAGAATTCCAGCTTTAGTCCCAAGACCAACGGTGGAAAGGTAATCAGAAAGCCAGCTGTCCATGACCTGAGTAGAAGTTGGTAGCACACTTTGCTTCTCATAATGACTGAGTAATGCAGGGGTTTGTAGATGGCTGTATAGTGGTCATGGGACATGGCAGCCAGAAGGTACAACTCTGTAACTCCTGACAAAAGTAAAAGAATACTTGAGATGCATAACCATTGTAGGAAATGATTTTGTTTTTAGTCACAATAGTTGTCAAGAATCTAGACAACAATCTAGAGTTGTTGTCAATAAGATTTCTAAGAAGGAGAAATTTTGTAGGAAGAAATACATTGGAATCTTGAGGTGAGGATGCAGTAGGGTGAGGAGGATGATGGATAAGCTCCCCATCACACTCAAAATGTAGTTGAGAAAGAGAAATATAAAAATCACAATTGCTAACTGTGGGTCATCTGTGAGTCCCAAGAGAACGAATTCTATCTCCCTTGACTGGTTCTTCATTTCAGTTTTGAGACCTATTAAACTGACATTAGGAAACAACTCCAAAAGCAGAAAAACAATTTTTTTAAAGCTACTTCAGGAAAAAAATCTGATATCCAGAAATGTAAACAAGTGTAAATATTTGCTGCAGTTTAACAAGGCAGATGATACCTAAAATTATAATGTAGGTCAACCAAAGCATTCTCTATGTATCTTCTGTGTGTGTTTAATAAATTACTGCAAAAAAAAAAAAAGCCTTGTAACATCTAGGCAGCTTTTTCAGTGTCAATTTACAACGTATGTTCAACAATTTTTATTTTATGAATTTTTAAAAAATTGATGAAACGTATAGAAATATTTCCTTAACTACAATTGAATTTCTCCAATATATGCCATTAATTCTTTAGTTCCAATGCAGTACTGATCCATTGTTCCTTTGACTTATTTTCTGCAATTACCATTTTTCTAGTTCCAAATCATTAGTCTTCTCATAATCATTTAAACTTATCATTTTGAAATATCTTCAAGATACAGTTAGTAATTTCAAAATTCTAAACAACTTGGGAGAAAAACCGTAGCTACAGGAAAAGTAAAACAAATCAAAATCATTATTTTCTGACTTGATCTTTGCCTTGGATTCAGGTAATTTGTAAGTTCTTAAATAATATTTTTTTCCCTGTTTGAGCCGACCACGATAAATAATTTTGTCTTTTTAGTATAAATATGAGGATGATTTTAATAACTAGGTGTTTTAATAACTAGAAGTAATTTAATAAAATCATTTTGTTATTCAAAGACTAGTATAGAAGTGGTAGTCAATAGTCACTTATGATGCTAACTATATTGTTTTTGGCACTCAATGTCATTGTTCTTAAATCCATAAATAAGACTTTTCTCTACAGATGAATAGGCCTAAATTGCTGACTGGATACATTATGTTCAGTAGATGATGGCCTTTTATAGATGTCTAGGACAGAAAAGAGAGCTTTTCTCTTTATTTGAAGGAAGATATTGAGGTGCTATCCAAGCATTCATCTATGTTTAATGTCAAAGTTAATTTACAGGTTTCATATGGTATTTAAATAAATGCATTTGCAAAACACTTTCCTTATTCATTTTAAAATCATTCCATGGGTTATTAATGTATGCTTTCCACATGAATAAAAATAATTTCCATGTGAATAAAAATAATTTAATCTATTCCTGCATATAAGAATTTTATTAGTTTTCCCTGAATTTCATTTTTCTCACTCTCTACTCAATGCAATAAACACATCTATTTTCTTATAAGAATTTTGTTTTGTGTTTTAAATGATAACTATTGAAAAAAAAAGTACAGTGCTCCTATTTCCAAGTGGCTTTTTTCCCAATATTTTATAGGTAGTAGTCCCTTCTATCTTCATTTTGCTCCGGAAAAGAGAGAGAGTGACAGTAAGAGAGATATTGATGAAAAATTCCTAAGTATTGATTTGTGTAAATCTCAAAACCAGAACACAAGAATAGTAGCAATTTTTCTTCTACTCCTTGACTACTGAAAGGATGAGAAGCTGAGTGATCATGAGTGTTTATTTATCAAATATGTATATCTGCACTGCCATTTCTTTAATCTCAGTTTTGCTCTAACTCAGTGGGAAAGGAAACTCTCTGAGTCAGTCAAACAATTTTTGTAACATCACGTGTCTAGGTGACAAGTCTATATGCTGCTTTCTTAAAAACCTGCAAAACAGAAGCTATTTTTACTCTTCAAAATCTGCTGAACGATCATAGTTACATATAGTAAAAAGCCTATAATGCTACAGTTTATATCAGTTCCTATATAATCAGGCAGCTTTGAATACTGCATCTACACAGAGCATGTATGATGATCCAGATGCCAGTGGTTATAACTATTGTACTTGTAGAACTACCTTCACCTATGATCTAGGTGATTTGCCGTATTCAGGATTTATTGATTTCCCTTCTCCTTTAAGGACATATGCTATAAACAAAAGTCAAATAATAGATGTTGAATATTATTGCATTTATAATATTAGAAAACATTCCATTATTTGCATAAGAAGTTTAATTCCAATGTTTTACGTGGGAAGGATTCAAAGCAGAGGAGAGATTTGGAAAGTATATGTATCTGTTAATGTCTCCCAATATTACATACACTACAAAAATCACAGAACCTAGATATTGTAGAAAATTCAACTAGAATGCCCTTTCTGGTTACCAAATAGAGGTTTTCTGATTTTTTTCCTTAAATATTTAAACTTAAATGAAAATGATGCTCTAAGAGAAGGGCATTTTAGGAAAGGTCTCAGGTTAAACAACCCACTCTTCGTAGCAAAGAATGACTCTGTTTACAATTGTACACTAACAAAAGCCACACTTTTATCAATTTGCTCATAAAAGACTCAGGGGAATTAATTGAAATAAAGGGAAGACAGAAAAAGAAATCTGTGGAAACTGGTGTTCAGGACCTACCACTTACATCAAGAAAAAAAAAAGCCACAAAGCTGTATATTGATTTAAATACAAAGCTGAGGGAACACTCTCCCAAAAGATAACTAGAAACGATTGAAACTCTATATGGGATGCCAACAAGATTTCGATATTCCACTCCCCCAGAGCTATATGGGAGCCCTGGTGGCACAGTGGTTAAGAGCTTGGCTGCTAGCCAAAAGGTCGGTGGTTCAAATCCACCAGCCGCTCCTTGGAAGCACTACGGGGCAGTTGTACTCTGCCCTATAGGGTCACTGTGAGTCGGAATCTACTCAACAGCAACCAGTTTCGTTTTTTGGGTTTTGGGTCTATATGAGTCGTTCTACTGGTCAGAGACCTTATCTCAAACAGGAGATTTCTCTTGCCTTCATTAGGCAGTATATTAAGATTCCACTAACTTGATTGTGGCCCACCCTAAGGCTTGAGAAGGAGGATTTAAATGGCTCCTATTAATTCTTATTTCTATTCTGAAACCATCTTAAACTGAGAACTTACAAATACAGAGCAAGAAATTTTTTGTTTTTTTCCTGAATCATTTGATGCCCTATCTCCTGCTCAACACTGCAGTGTGCATTCCTTACAAAAAGAAAATATCTACTATATAATAACATGAATCCGTTTCTAATAAATATTAGAACAGTAACACACTAACATTGATATATTAATAACATCCAATATCCCAATCCTGTTCAATTTTTACAAGTTTATAGAGGTATAAATAGCTCAGAGTTATGTTTTCATTTGATTAGCATGACTTTAATTTCATTTAATACAGAATGGCTTTTCAGTCTTTCCTTAACTTCCTTGCATGTTGGAGATTACTTTTTGGTAAGCCTGTATAATGTCCCTTGATTTGTGTTTTTCTGAGGTTTTACCTCATTAAAAAAAAAATTCCATTAATTTACTTTTTGGCACCAGAATCACGGAAGTGATTCTATTTTTTCATTGAGTCCTATCTCTTGCATAACGTGGTGATTGACAGACTTCTCCACCATAAAAGTAATATTTTATATTTGTAATTAATAAGCATTTTGTGGGAAGGTACTTTGAATACTCTGGATAAAGCAATCTTCATAACACTTTCAACTTACTCATTAATTACTTAATATCATTATGTACTCATGGCTTCCAATTTTATTTATTAACAAATATGTCAATCATCTATGTAGCTTATATATTTAATTTTTTACCTCAATTTTTACTTTAATTTCAATTGGTCCCATTTTTAAAAAAATTCCTGCTGTTCAATAGTCTTATATATGTACTTAAATATCCTGGGAAAAGTTTATTTCATCAAACTATTAAACATTCTTCAGTATAGTTTGTGTGAATTCTTTCAAATTCTTTAGTTTTTATGAGTCTATTCAGCAGTTATTGTTTCTGCTTGCTATTACTTGATGACCTCTAAAACATAAGATAAGGTATTTCATTGTGAAGTCACATTATTTAGAATTTATCTGTGTCTATATTTCAGTAGGATTGTCATTAGAAGTTTGTGAGGCAGTGGTATTAAGTTAATGAGAGTGAAACAACTAGAATGGAAATAATGACAATGTTGACAAAATGTGAAGAATGTAACAATGCCGCTGAATATTATCTATAGAAATTTTTTAAATGGAAGTGTGTTTTGCTATGTATATTTTTACCAAAAATGTGATAAAATATTTTTAAAAGCTGGTTCAGCTATATTACTATAAATCAGTATAGATATTTTTCATAATGACAAAAGTTATATTCATCAAGAAGATAGAACAATTCCAAATTGGTATGCACAATGTCAAAGTATTGGAAATTAGAAATTCACAGCACTACAAAGAGAATAAAAAAAAATCCATAGGAATTTTGGAGATTTAAATAGCTCAGTAATTATATACAAAGCAAAAATAAAATAAAGGTATAGAATATTTAAATTATGTGATTAATGAACTCAACCAAGTTGAACTAACTAGAACACTGTACTTAATGACACAACACTTATAATTTTCAAATGTTCATGCAATTTTTATTAAAAATTTGACTATATGCTAGGCCATAAAATAAGACTCAACTAATTTCAGATAATTTAAGTTAAATAAAGCATATTTTCTGACATCATAGAATTTAAAAAAATTATACCAGTAGAGTTGTAAATATAAATGAAATGGGCTGTTTTTAATAATATTCAAAGATAACTAGAAATCCAAATATGCATGAACATTTAGGCAATATACTTATAAATAATGAATAGGTTGAAAGTAAAATCACAATGGGAATTAGAATACTTACAATTGAATGAAATGAAAATAATAAAATTACGTATCAAAATATGTAAACGCAGGTCAAGTTAACATTCTAAGAAATTGTATGGCCTTAAATAAATACATGAGAACAGAGGAATAGGCTGAAAGTTCATCCATCTTGATGGATGATCTAAGTTTCCATCCCAAACATTTTTTAAAAATGGCAAATTACACTTTAATTTGAAAGAAGATAGAGAGCAGGAGAAACAAACAAAATAAAACACATACAATACATTAGGGAGTATTAATGGAGCTAAAATGTAGTTAATTATACGAATAACAGAATACATATATGCACTTACGATAAAGAAAATGAAAATACATGTATCTGATATAAAAAACAGTGAGGTGATTTTACTTCTTAGTTTATAGATCTTATCACATAAGAGGACTGTTTGAAAACTTTATGACACTGGAATTGAAAATATTGATGAAATTGACTATTTATGAGGGAAGGACGTGGGGAAGTAACTTTCCATAGCTCTGTTCCATAAGCATAAAAGTTGTTACATGATTAACTATCTTCTCACTAAGAAATTTCATGTAGATTTCCTATAAAGTGCCTAGTTCTTTGCTTTTATTGTCATTGTTTGTTTTATTGTTTTGTTTTGAAAAATTCTTGGAGCCCTGGTGGCACAGTCGTTAAGAGCTACAGATGCTGATAGGGAAGCCAACATGGTGCTATGGACAGAAGCACCATGCTGTCCCTCTGCAGCAAAGACCCCCAAAACTAAGTAAAACAGGCACAAATGTCAATCCTGGAACCCTAAGCATCAAATGAAGGGAAAGAATTTGATCAAGCACTGAATGGGATAAGAAACTGACAGAGAACAGAGAATGAATGAGGAGAACTGTGGATTGGAGGCTCCCTACCAGCTAACGTGGCACAGATTCGCCATCTTGTACTATAACCACCAAGGAGTGCAGACAAAGAGTACAGGAAGGCAACTTCATAGGGCTCCCAACAGGAGTTAGAGCACTCAGCAAGCAGGGATACACGCTTTCCCACCCCTCACCCTTCTTCCTTCTACGTGGCCTCCTCCATTTTCCAGTGGGCTACAGTCACTCGGATGGAGAGACACCAGTTCACTGTTGCCCAGGTCCTCCCCGACTCCACCAGCTGGCTCCTTCAGTGCCGATTATTTTTGTTATTATTATTATTGCCTTTCTTTGTTTTTTCTCTCTGTATCCTTTCCTTCCTTCCACCCTGCCAGCCCCTTTGCTGTCCCCATCCTTTATTGACAAGCTATGCCACACTGCTGGGCCGGAGAGCCACTGGCACATCTTCCTCAGTTTTGTGCCACCCCCACTGGCCAGGTCTCTTAGCAACATTTTTTTTCCTGCTTCTCTCTCTCTCCCTACCTTCCTTTGCTTTCTCTCACTCAGATAGCCCCATGTGCCGTCCCCATCCCTTCTTGGTGGGCCGTATAACACTGTTCAGCTAGAGAGCTGCCAACATGGCCTCCCCAGTTCTGTGCTGCCCACACTGACTGGGTCTCTCAGTCCGTTTTTTTTTTTCAAATTTTTCTCTATCTCTTCCTTCTTTCCCTATCTTCCACCCACCTAGACCCATGTGCTGCCCCCATCCCATCTTAACAGGCAGTGTTGCACCGCTGGGCTAGAGTGCCCTGGATCCATGCTGCTGTCATTGGCCAGCTCAGCACCATATTTTTTTGTTTTTGTTTCTACTCTCTCTCTTCCTCCTTTCCTGTTTCCCACCCATCTAGTCTTGTACAGTGTCCCTGCTCCTTCTCGAACGGCCTTACTGCACCACTCTGCTAGGGAGCCACCAGCACACAGCCTCCCTGGACCTACATTATCCCCACCAGCCAGCTCCCTAATCACAATGTTGTTTTAGTTTGTTTCCTTTGGTCTTTTCTTTTTTTCCAGTTTCTTCTCTCTCACCCCCTACCTCCTCTTCCTTTCTCCCACACACCTAGCCTTGTGTGCCACCCCCACCCTCTCTCAAAGAGTTGTGATGCACCCCCAGGCTAGAGCTACACTGGCACGCTGCTTCCCCAGTTCTGCATCATCATCACCAACTGGCTTCCTCAGCACAATTTTTATTTGTTTTTGCTTTTTTTCCTTTTAGTAGTTGTTTCTTTTGTCTCTCTTCATTCCTTCTTTTTCTTTCTCCTGCCCACCTAGCCCTGTGAGCTGCCCCCTCCTTATTGACAGGCTTGCTGCACCACTTGGTTAGAGAGCCTCTGGCACACGGCCTCTCTGGGTCTGCACTACTCCCACAGGCTGGCTCCCTCAGCACCATATTTTTCTTTTTCTTTCTTCTTCTCCCCTTTCCTTCTTCCTTCCACCTAGGCCCTGCACTGCCTCCACTCTTTCCTGACAGGCCATGCGACACCAGCCGGTGAGAAAGACATCAGCTTGTCATCACCCTGCTTCCACCCTGCCCCCAACAGCAGGCTCCTTCAGCACCATATTTATTTTCTTGTTGTTGTTTTGTTTCCTCTCTCTGTTTCCCTTCTTTCCTTTCCTTTCTCCAGTCCACCTAGATCCATGCACTGCCCATGCACCTTCTCAACAGGCTGAGCTAGGATCTCTCAACTAGAAAGTCACCAGCACATGGCCTCCCTGGGTATGCCCTGTCCCACCTGCTGAATTCCACCACACTGCCATTGTATTTACTTCTTTTTCTTTTGCCTCTCCATTTTTTGCTTTGTTTTGATTGTTTCTCTGTCTCTTATTTCTCTTCTTTCTGTCACCTGCTTAGTTCCACACATTGCATTCTCTCCTTTGCCTCCTGCCTATCTACACCACACACAAAGTGCTGTACCCATGAGAGGCATCAGTCCAAACCCCTGAACCTCTGAACCACATCAGCACTTCCCTGTCAACCCACGTTCATGTTGCAAATGATCCTTCCTTCTCCCCCCTCCCTAGTGGACCTTCCCAGCTGCATCATAGCTGAGCAACCAGCCTTGCCCACCTGGGCGAGGTGGTGAGAAGTATGCCCACAGACAAGCAACAAAACACACCCAGCCTGCCTGCTCAGATATAACCAAACAAGACAAAAAACAGGATGAAACAAGCAAATCTACAATCAATAAAGGAAGAAAATAATTCCTGACTGTCCTGGAAACAACAGACAATATCAAAACATATTAAAAACAATAGGACGGGATGAGTCCAAAAAGCAACCAAAATAAAACACCACATGACCTCTGGTAGAAGTAAAGGCACTGGAATTACCTCACAGGGAATTCAAAAGTCTAATATTCAGGACTCTCCAAGAGATTAAGAAAGAGATGAAGGAAAAGGCAGACAAGACTAAGGAAAAAATAGACAAAATTATGGAAAATACAGACAAAAATCAGGAAAACACAAAGCAAAGGGAGAATTTGGGGAAACAATACAAGAGCAAAATGTCAAAATAAATAAACAATTAGAAATCATACAAAAACAGCAATTAGAAATCCAGAAGACAAAATAATTTTAGAAATGGGCAGTGCAATAGAAGGTTTTAGGAGCAAATTTGAAACAAGGGAACACAAGATCAGTGAAACCGAAGACAAATCCTTGGGTACCACTTTGTTTGAAGAAAAATCTGAAAAAAGAATAAAGAAAACCTGAGAACCATGTGGGATACAAACAGAAGCAAGAATTTCTGAGTGACAGGAATTCCAGAACAGGGGGAGAAAATGGAAAACACAGAGAAAATCACTGAAGGCTTGCTGACAGAAAGCTTCCCTAATATAATGAAAAATGAAAAGCTGACCATCCAAGAAGCTCAAAAAAAAGCACATATAGAATAGACTTCAAAAGAAAGTCACCAAACCATATTGTAATTATACTTGCCAAAACAAAAAAACCAAAAAAGAATCCTGAGAGTAGTTGAGAAAAATGAAAAGTCACATACAAAGGGGATACTATAAGACTAATCTCTGATTACTAGGCAGAAACCATGAAGGCAAGAAGGCAATGGGATGACATATAAAAACTTGAAAGAAAATTTGTCAGCTAAGAATAATACATCCTGCAAAATTCTCACTCAAATATGATGGTGAAATTAGGAAATTTCCAGATAAACAGAAATTAAGGGAATATGTCAAAACCAAACCAAACTTACAAGCATTATGAAAAGGAGTCCTTCAGTTAGCGAACCAACGACATCAGACAACAACCTGAATCTAGGACACAGGAGCGTATCAGCCAGGTGCCAACCTAGCTAATGAGCACTAAAGGACAAAAGAAAACTAAAAGATGTACAACAGGGAACAAGGGAAGTCAATCTGCAAATGACAACAACATCAGAACAATAAAAGTGAGAATAAACAGTGTAGGTACACGATTTTCAAATGGAAAGGAAGTCAAGGTGATATCATGTAATAAAAGACTGGTTTAAACTTAGGAAGATGGTGTAAATTTTAAGATAACCACAAAGAAAGTTAATAAACCTACTCATTAAAATAAAGAAGAAAAAGATAAAGTTTCAGTGTCATGGGTTGTATTGTGTCCTCCCAAAATATGTCAACTTGGCTATGTCATGATTCCCAGTATTGTGTGATTGTCCACCACTTTGTCATCTGATGTGATTTGCCTATGTGTTGTTAATGAGATGAGATTAGTATCAGTTAATGAGGTTTTTTTTTTTATTAGTAGCAGTTATGTTAATGAGGCAGGACTCAATCTATAGGAAGAGTTTGTGTCTTAAGCCAATCTTTTTTGAGATATAAAAGAGAGAGAGAGATGGCAACCTCATACCACCGTGAAAGCAGCACCGGGAGCAGAGAGTGTCCTTTGGACCCAGGGTCCCTGTGCTGAGAAGCTCCACGACCAGGGAAGATTGATGACAAGAACTTCCCTCCAGAGCCAACAGAAAGACAGAAAGCCTTCCTCTGGAGCTGACGCCCTGAATTTGGACTTCTAGCCTACCAGGCTGTGACAGAATAAACTTCTGTTTGTTAAAGCCATACATTTGTGGTATTTCTGCTATAGCAGCACTAGATAACATAGACACTCAATAAACATAAAATCTATGAAAGTGAGAGACATGAAAAAAATCCACAAACAAAAGGAATTCAGTACAGGAGAGAAAGAGGTATGAAGAAAACATCTGCACCACACACACACAAAAAAAAGCACTACAAAATGACAGCAATAAACTCATACCTATCAATAATCATACTGAATGTAAATGGCTTAAATGTACTTGTAAAGATACAGAGAGTGACAGAATGGGTTAAAAAAACAAAATTATCAACATGCTGTCTACAAGAGGCACACCTTAGAAATGAAGACATAAATATATTAAAAATGAAAGGATGGAAAATAATATAGTAGGCAAATGACAAACAAAAATGGAGCAGGAGAGGCAATACTTATCTCAGATAACATAGACTACAAAACAAAAATCACAAAAGATAAGGAAGGACATTAGGTAATGATTAAAGGGACAATCCACCATGAGGACATAACAATAATAAATATCTACACAAGCAATGACATGGGTCCAAAAACATAAAACAAACTCCAACAACACTGAAAAGAAATTTACAGCTTCACAATAATAGTAGGAGTTTTGAACACACCAGTTTTGGTAAAGGACAAAACATCTAGAAAGAAACTCAACAAAGATACAGAAGACTTAAAGGCCACCATCAACCAACATAACCTCATAGACATATACGGAGCAATCCACCCCACAGCAGCAAAGTACATGTTATTTTCCAATGCACATGGAACGTTCTCCTGAATAGACCTCATCTTAGGGCACAAAGCAACCTTAAACAAAACCCAAAACACTGAGATAATACAAAGCACCTTCTCTGATCACAAAGCAACCAAAGTAGAAATTAATAAAAAGAAGAGCAAGGAAAAAATCAAATATATGGAACTAAATAACAACCAGCTTAAAAACCAGTGGGTAATACAAGATATCAAAGAGAGAATTAAAAAAAATTCAAAGTCACAAATGAGAATGGAAACCCATACCAAAATCTTTGGGACACAGAAAAGGCAGTGCTCAGAGGTCAATAGGGATAGATGCACACATCAAAAATGAAGAAATGGACAAAATCAAAACACTAGCTATACAACTTGGACAAACGGAAAGAGAAGAGTAGGAGAAGTCCACAGCCATGAAAAGAAAGGAAATAATAAAAATCAGAGAGAAGTGAATGAAATAGAAAATAGAAAGAAGCAACAAAACCAAGAGTTGGTTCTATCAAAGGATCAACAAAATCAACAAAACATTGGTCAAATTGACAAAAGAAAAACAGGTGAAGACAAAAATAACCCAAATAAGAAATAAAACGGGGGACATTACCACAGACTTAACTGAAATAAAAAGGTTCATGACAGAATACTAAGAAATCTATACTCCAACAAATTTGAAAACCTAGAGGAAATGGACAAATTTCTAGAAACACACTATCTTCCTAAACTAACATAAACTGAGGTCTAAAATCTGGACAGACCCATAATGAGAAGAGATTGAAAAGGTAATAAAAAAAACTTCCAATAAAAAACAGCCTTGGCTCAGATGGCTTCACTGGAGAATTCTACCAAACATTCAAAGAAGAATTCACAGTAGTACTACTAAAACTATTTCAGAACATATTTCCTAACTGATTCTATGAAGACAGCATAACCCTGATACCAAAATCAGGCAAAGACACCACAAAAAAAGGAAAATTACAAGCCAATATCTCTCATGAATATAGATGCAAAAACTCTCCACAAAATTTTAGCCCATAGAATTCAGCATCATATTAAAAAAAAAACCTTGACCAAGTGGAATTCATACCAGCTATGAAAAAAAAAATTTTTTTGTGCAACAATGATTCAACATTGGAGAAACAGTCAATGTGATCCACCACATAAATAAAACAAAAGAATCACATGGTCATCTCAATAAAAAAAAAAAAAAATTTATCTCAATAGACTCAGAAAAGTCATTTGATAAAGTATAACACCCATACCTGATAAAAACTCTCAATAAAATAGGTATAAAAAGGAAATTTCTCGACATAATAAAGGGCATCTAAACAAAACCAACAGCCAATATCATTCTCAACAGAGAGTGGCTGAAAACATTCCCCCTGAGAACAGGAACAAAACAAGGATGCCCTTTATCACTACTGCCATTAAACATTGTGCTAGAAGACCTACCTACAGCAATAAAAAAAGGAAATACAGGACATTCACATAGACAAGGAAGAAGTAAAACTATCCCTATTTGAGGATGATATTATACTGTACATAAACCTCCTCAAAGATACACAAGAAAACTACTGGAACTAATAAAAGATTCTGCAGTATAGCGGGATAGAAGATAAACATACAAAAAACTGTTGGATTCCTATACACCAATAAAAAGAACATGGAAAAGGAAATGAGTAAAGCAATACAATTTAAGATAAGTCCTAAAAAAATAAAATACTTAGGCATAAATCTAACCAGGACGTAAAGGACATATACAAAGAAAACTACAAAATCCTACTGCAAGAAACCAAAAGAGACCTACATAAATGGAAAAACATACCATGCACATGGATAGGTAGACTCAACATTGTGAAAATGTCAATGCTACCCAAAGCAATCTGCAAGTACAATGCAATGCCGGTACAACAGCATTCTATAACGAGATGGAAAAACTAATCATTAAATTTATATGGAAAGGTAAGAGGCCACAGATAAGTAAATCGCTATTGAAGAAGGAGAATAAAGCAGGAGGCCTCATACTGTTTGACCTCAGAAACTGCTCTACAGCTACAATAGTCAAAACAGCCTGGTATTGGTACAATGACAGACACAGTAATCAATGGAATTGAATCAAGTATGCAGATGTGAATCCACCCACCTATGGTCAACTGATCTTCAACAAAGGCCCAAAGTCCACTAAATGGGGAAAAGACAGTCTTTCTAACAATTGGTGCTGGCAAAACTAGGTGTCCATCTGGAAAAAATAAACAGAACCCATACTTCACACCATACACAAAAACTAATTCAAAATAAGTCAAAGACCTAAATATGAAATCAAAAACTATAAAGATCATAGAAGAAAAAACAAGGTCAACGCAAGAGTCCCTAATACTTGGCATAAATGGCATACAAACCATAACCAACAATACACAAACACCAGAAGATAAGCTAGTAACTGGAATCTTCTAAAAATTAAACACTTATGCTCATCAAAAGATTTCACCAACCCAGCAAAATGAGAACCTACAGATTGGGAAAAAAATTTGGCTATGACAAGTCCAACAAAGTTGCAATGTCTAAAATCTGTAGGAAAATCCAGCACCTCTACAACAAAAAGACAAACCAATTAAAATCTGGACAAAGTATATGAACAGATACTTCTCTAAAGCAGACATTCACATGGCTAATAGACACATGAGAAAATATTTCCGATCGCTAGCCATTAGAGAAACATAAACGAAAACTACAATGAGACACCATCTCACCCCAACATTACTGGCACTAATAAAAAAAAAAAAAGAAATTAACATATATTGGAGAGGTTGCAGGGAGATTGGAACTCTTATGCACTGCTGGTGGGAATGCAAAATGGTACAACCATTTAGGAAGAAGATATGGTGGCTTCTTTAAAAAGCTAGAAATAGAAATACTATATGATCCAGCTATCCCACTTCTAGGAATATATCCTAGAGAAATAAGAGCCATCATACAAACAGACATATGTGCACCCATGTTCATTGCGACATTATTAACAATAGGAAAATGGTGGACACAACCTAAGTGCCCATCAACAGAAGAATGGATAAACAAACCATGGTACATACACAACATGAAATACTGTGCAATAATAAAGAACAATGATGAATCTGTGAAACATCTTACAACATGGATGAATCTGGAGGACATTATGCTGAGTGAAGTTCAATCACGAAAGGACAAATACTGTATGAGATCACTGTTAGAAAAACTCACGGAAAGGTTTACACACAGAAAGAAACTATGATGGTTATGGCGGAGAAGAGTGGGGAGGGAAAATCACTAAACAATAGGTTAAGTGGTAAATTTGGTGAAGGGTCAGATAGTACACAATGCTAGGAAAGTCAGCACAACTTGACCAAGGCAAGGTCATGGGAGCTTCATAGACACATTCAAACTTCCAGAGGGACAGAATTACTGGGCTAGGGGCTGGGGACCATAGTCTCAGGGGACATCTAGCTCAATTGGAATAACATGATTTGTAAAGATGTTCTACATTCTACTTTGGTGAGTCACCTCTTGGGTCTTAGAAACTTGTGAGCGGCTATCTAAGACACTTCTCTGGTCCCACCCCATCTGGAGCAAGAGAGAATGAAGAGAACGAAAGACACAAGGGAAAGATTAGTCCAAAGGACTAATGGACCACAAGTACCACGACCTCCACCAGACTGAGTCCAACACAACTAGATGGTGCTCAGCTGCCTCAACCAATTGCTCTGATAGGGATCACAATAGAGGGTCCTGGACAGAGCTGGAGAAAAATGTAGAACAAAATTCTAACTCACTAAAAAAGAGCAGACTTATTGGTCTGACAGAGAGGATTGGAAATAGAGAACTCAAGATTGAGAAGTGGACAGTGTTCACATGTCATGGGGTTGGCAATCAATGTCACAAAACAATATGTATGTTAATCGTTTAATGAGAAGCTAATTTGCTCTGTAAACCTATAGCACAATAAAAAAAGAACTATAATAACAACAGCAACTCAAAAGATTAGATAGGAATCTTAGGGAACAGTGAGTTTATGTTGATGGGGGAGGAAGAACCCAGAAAATGAGGGTGAGAATGGTTGCACAACTCCAAGAATGTAATCAATGTCACTGAATTGTACATGTAGAAACTGTTGAATTGGTGTATGTTTTGCTATGTATATTCCCAATGACAATAACAAAATAATTAAAACAAAAAAGAAGGAAAAAAAAAAAAGAGCTTGGCTGCTAACGAAAAAGTTGGCAGTTCAAATCCAAAGCAGCTCCTTCGAAACCCTATGGGGCAGTTCTACTCTATCTAGGGTCGCTATGAGTCAGAATCGACTCAAAGGTAACAGATTTTTTTTTTTTTTTTTTTTTTGGTTTATCACTTCAAAAATTGCCTCTCCTTTTTTTTTTTTTTTTTTCCTTTCTCTTTCTGGAAACCCATTAATCCATCTGGTAGAAGTTCTCACCTTATTCTCTTTGTCTCTTACCCTCTTCTCTAGTTTTCCTTAGTATTTCTCAAATATTCACTCTTCTGAGTTCTGTTCCAGTACACTAGCTCTTTCTTTGGCTGTGTTAATCTGCTCTTAAACTCCTCCACTGAGTTATTAAGGAGAGCTTTAAATATCAGATTTTTTTCCCTCAGTAATTCTAAGAACTTGAATCAAAATTACAATTCTTACTGTGATCTTTTGAATATATTAAGCATAGCTAATTTAACATTTGTGCCTTTTGAGTCTATTTTCTACAGCCACTCTTCCTCTGTTTTTATTGTTAGCTTTGTTTGATTTTATTTATATTGCTTTATCTGCTCATGTGCCAGGGTATTGTTTCTGATAGATAGGAGTTGTGTGACAAAGTTATAGAAATATATTGGTGTTTAGGGCAATGATATCTTCCTACAGAGATTTTATGCTTTTTTCTAGCAGATGATTAGGGACACTAATATTCAAAGGCATCTTAATCTAAATCCATGAATTGATATAATTTGAAGCTTTTCTTTAGGGTAAAGGCTATCTTCTCCCCACTCTTATTTCTATGGCTTAACCTTTTAAATAAACTTTGAAAGTATAAATTTTTCTAGCTTCACAAACTTGGCAAGTCCTATACTCCAGTTTTTGTTTTTTTTTTAACCTATTAGGAAGATTTCCTGATTTATCTGTTCAGCTACCTCGTCCATTATGGGCAGGGAAAAGTGACCTCCTTTGCTGGGATTATCATTCTGAATTCTTTAATATATTGTATTTTAATCCTAAAATACTTTTTTTTTTTTTACTTTCCAATATCTTCAATAAAATTTATTATTATTTTTGCTTTCCTATTGTTTCTGTGCAAGGATTGTCCTGAACTGAGAGTGAATATACTTGTTATCTATATTTTCAGATCTACCCTGAGCATAAACAACTGAGCCAATGCATCTGAGGCTGAGCGAGTTTAAGAAACAGTTCTAGATGTCTTTATAATTAATCAAAGGGATGATATACCATTCCTTTGCCTAGTGTACTGTCATACAGCATAATTCTCATGAGAAAATTCACTTATGTGTACTTCCTCATTCATCTAAACTTGGATGCTGGTTCCTCTACTGTACTAATTTACAAAGATATGCAAAATGGAAATAGTGCCAAGCTGTTTTCATGTCTTTGTAAGAGGATGTTAAGAAAATTTTCTTCTGGGTTGGCATTGTGGTTGACTTTCCAAAGCTACAAAAATCAAATACTTAACCCTCGTGTCTTAATTATCTTGTCCTGCTATAACAGAAATACAATAAGTGGGTGACATTAACAAACACATTTATTTTCTCACATTTTAGGAGGCTAGACAGAAGTTTGAATTCAGGGCACCAGCTCTGGAGGAAGGCGTTCTATCTGTGTCTCTTCGAGGGGTTGGTCCTTCTCTCTTTTCAGCTTCTGTTCCTTGGTTCCTTGGTGATCTTCAAGTGGCATGGTATCTACCTTCTCCGACTATGCTTGCTATCCCTGGCTTAATCTGCTCTTTTATATCTCAAAAAAAGATTGATTTAAGACACATCCTACATTATTGGAAAACCTGGTGGTACAGTGGTTAAGAGTTCTGTTTCTAACCAAAACGTTGGCAGTTTGAATCCACCAGCCACTCCTTGGAAACCACGTGAAGCAGTTCTACTTTTTCATGTAGGGTTGCTGTGAGTCAGAATAGACTCAACGGCAATGTTTATTTGTTTGTTTTTGCTACATTATTAACACAACGAAAAAACACATTCCCATATGGAATTATAACCACGGGTAGAGGGGTTAGGACTTGCAACAGATATTTTGGGGCAGGCACAATTCAATTTATAACGCCCTACAGTCAAGATAATTTGGGGGTCAAGCAACCATTACAGAGCCAAATAACTGGCAGTTGGACAGATTCTGCTACCGGAAACCATTATCTAGAATCTCTCATTATTCCGTATACAGTGGAGTTGCTAAAAGAGAAAGATTAATGGAACCATGTCATCATCAGCTTAGAAACGATTTTCCCTCCATTTTCTGTGAATGTTGCAACCTGACAATGACTCTCAAGGTCAAGTTTAAAAGGTCTTAGAGAACCAGATACATGAATACGCAGTGCTTCTGAGAATGACAGGCTTCTCTTTACAATGATTTGGTATATCACACCGTATTTGCTGCTCTGCCCTCTCAATTTGAGTAGAAGAGAAAGAGAATTTCAGAGAGACATTTGGGCACAGAGAGTGAGCAGAAGTGAAGTAGTCATTACAATTATTACTTGTTAAACCAAGAATGTGCAGGTTTCCCTTAGATCAATTAAACATCAGAAAAGGTAATCACACTTTAGGCATTTTGCAAGAACCCTTTCAAGGTTAGCTGCTTCCAGATTAAGGAACACTAATGCAATTTTCTATGTTGTGTATACTGGTGAGGGATTGGTTGTAGCACTGCAATTTGTGTGAAGTCCATTGAATTTACTCATATGCACCATATAGGAGTATCTGCATTTAGACACCCTCCCACAAAGATCCAATGTTAATCAAAAGAGATTTAAAGGAGCACCAGATAAATAAAAGGTGTTTGTCCTTTTCCATCTGTCTTCTGCCTTTGTCCTAATCACGAACTATCTCTGAGTAGAGAAGAGGCAATGAAAGGAGCCCGAGACTCCATCCAAATTTCAATGCCTGGCTGAAGCTAGTTGAATATGAAACTGATATTTTTCCATTGACCAGACTAAACTCAATGTGACTAGCAAGTAATGGCTTTACATTATATGAAATTAAGAGCTGGGAAAGAAATTTCACCTGTGCACAATAGATTGGAGTGCCTAAAAAAAAATTATATATATATATATATATATATATCTTATTTCACATATAAACAAAGTCATAGATTTGGAGCAAAACCTAAGCCCTTCATACTGTTGGATTCTTAAACACTAGTGTTACATTTGAATAACGTTTCTCACTTTAAAAAAATTAATCCATGTATATCTTTTATAGTTTCATCTCATGGTAAGCATAAAAAAAAAAACAAAAAAACCCAGTGCTGTTGAGTCAATTCTGACTCGTAGCGACCCTGTAGGACAGAGTAGAACTGCCCCCTAGAGTTTCCAAGGAGCACCTGGGAGATTCGAACTGCCAACCCTTTGGTTCGCAGCTGTAGCACTTAACCACTATGCCACCAGGGCTTCCACAGTAAGCATATGGCATAAAAACTAAAGTATTATCATCTTTATTTAAAAAAAATGAGGACACTGAAGTTGGAAAAGCTAACATGCCTAATTTTCTTATGTTTTTATTGATGGTAAGTTGAAAGTTAGGTATCATAACTCAGTACTTCAATAACAGTCATTATTTATTTAACCAGAAAAAAAGAACCTTATTGCTTATAATGTATTAAATAATTATGAATACACCAAATTTAACTCAATTTCAGATGGAACCCCAAATCTACGTACATGGATAAGTATTTTTCTTTTTGTCTATAGTTGCAGACTGTCGTTTACTTAGTTTGCTCAGAATGACAGCTATTGTTCCGCCATGCCAGATGCCAATCAAGTTTAAAAACATAAAATGTAGTCACGTAGAATGATTACTACATATGTCGTTAAAAAAAAAAAAGAACTGTTGCTGTCCAATGGCAACCCCATGTGCCTAAAAATCGAAATGTGCTTCATAGGGTTTTCAATGGCTTATATTTTGGAAGTAGATTTCCAAGCCTTTCTCCTGAAGCAGTTTTGGGTGGACTCGAATCTCCAACCTTTTGTTTAGCAGTAGAGTGCAGCATTAACAGTTTGTACCACCCAAGGAACCCACTATGTCATAGGAGTGTGCAAAAATAGTTAAGCTTTTATACTTGGTCGTGTGTGTAATACTTTTAAGTATTAACTAAATGTTAATTATTAATGGAATGTCTAGTTATGCAAGGCTTTGCAATGTAGCAAATATTCCCTTTATCTGCTGTCTCTATCATGACTGTAATCCTAATACATAAAAATAACAATGATTGTGCCTTCCTTATTGCTGTAATGTTTTTTCCAAATTCTGAATAATGTGGGCAAGCCTATTATATTTATAACCTTAATATTTTCATGTGCCTGTACAGTGTATTCTTCATAGAGATATTATGGAATTTTTATACAATTGGATTATAATCATCAGTTTACTTGTTTTCCTTACACTGGATATGAACAAGCACAAAAGTCATTATCATTTCCTATGTAGATACTGAAACTTGGGAATAAAGAGATGAATAAATACATGAATAAAAGGGACATGTAAAAGATCTCTGAGACTATTTAAATCACAGACAAGTGTAAGGTATCACCAAGACTTACAGGTTTTAAATTCCTCAGAGAGAAGTCACCATGTTCCTTTCTCATATTGGAACGCATTGTGTTCCAGATCTTAAAAACATATAGATACATATAAAGACCAAAACTTATTTGAATTATACTAAGAATCTGCATAACAACACTTTTCATGATTTGACAAGTACTTCAAGTTTTTTATTTTATTTTCTTATACTTCACTTTGTAAGTAGTCTAGAATTTAACAATGAAGTCTGTTAAACAAAATTTTCTAGTCAACATAATTTGCGAGAACAAGAAAAGAAAAAGAAAGTTTGAAATTGTAATTCTTCTAAAATATAGCCATTAATTAATGTTTTATATTTTAAGCCAGATGAATCATTATCACAACACTGTTCATATAACTTGTGCGGCTCATATAATTAAAATAATCATAAAACCAAAACCCGCTGCCGTCGATTCTGACTCCTAGCGACCCTATAGGACAGAGTAGAACTGCCCCATAAAGTTTCCAAGGAGTGCCTGGCAGATTCGAATTGCTGACCTCTTGGTTAGCAGCCGTAGCACTTAACCAGTACGCTACCAGGCTTTCCAAAATAATGATAGTGTAGCCTAAATTTATTTTTGTAGTTTGCAACGTGGAACTTATATAATTTACAGAAAAATAGAAGTGAAATGTGTTTTAGTTTTAGTGCATTTACTCTGCATGTTTTAGAAAAACTATGAATATCTCCTAAGAAGTTTTAAAAACATGAAAATTTTATAAAAATTACTTAATATCATGATCAATATTTATCCAGAAAATGTACATTAAATTTCACAAAGTATAAAGCTCTGTATTCAAAGTGCAACACAATAGTATGTATTGAACTGAATTTAATGAACAATGATACAGAGCGTGGAAATTCTATAAACATTACTGAAAACACTATCAATATTCACCCTGAAAACACACAAGAAATTACATACATTTGAAACACTACATTTGAAGTACGAAGCAATAATACCTGTGTCTTTTAAGAGCTGAGAAAATAAACAGAATTAAAACAACTTTACTCCATCTTAACTACAGTGTGCCTTCAAGGAAAATGTAAGGTTTTCAGAAAATTCAGTAGGAGAAATAAGCTTTACCATATTTTAAAATATGTTAATAGACACTGCATTGGAGAAACTCAGGCACAGCAGTTAAAGTGAAGGATTTGCAAAATATCAGATCAAATGATGTGACAGGTAAAGAGACTCTAAAAGAACAAGCATACCTGTACAAACATCTATGAATTCCAGGTTTATATTTAATTGTTCTTTATACGCCCCCCCCCAAAAAAAACAACTGTTGGTGTGGAGTCGATTCCAACTCATGTCAACCACATGTATCTGTATTTTTCCTAAAAAAAAAAAAAAAACTCCCAATTTGTAGAAAACGCTATGTTCTGGAGGAAGTTTTCGAAGACTTGTTTTACTTCCTGGTTCCTCAGGGAATAAATGAAGGGGTTCTGCATGGGGACAACAGAGGTGTTCAGAATAGCAACTCCTTTGGTCAATGATGCTTTTCTTTTGCAGAAGGATTGGCATACATGAAGATGCAGCTTCCATAAGAGATGGAAATGACAGTCATGTGGGAGGAACAAGTGAAGAAAGTTTTTTTTCTCTTACTGGAAGATCGGATTCTCAGAATAGTCCTGATGACACACATGTAGGACAAAATCGTTAATGCCAAAGTGAATAGCAAAGTAACCAAAGCCAAGTAAAAACCAATTACTTCTAGGAGTCATGTATTTGAGCAAGATAGTTGTAAGAGGGGAAAATAGTCACATGCAAAGTGATCAATGACTTGGGAAGCACAGTAAGCCGGGGGGGGGAAGAAGCATAAGGGGTGGGAATATGGTCAGAAACCCTCTCAGCCACACACATGACACAAGCAGGGAGCAGAGTTTCCTGTTCATGGTGCTTGTGTAATGCAGGGGCTTGCAGATAGCCACATAGAAGTCATAGGACATGGCCATCAGAAAGTAAAATTCTATCATCCTCATGAAAATAAAGAAGAGTTGAGCTGCACAGTTGTTATAGGAAATGGTCTTATCCTTGGTGATAATTGCACCCAGAAATCAAGGAATGCATACAGTTGTAAAGGAGATTTCTAGGAAGGAGACGTTCCGGAGGAAGAAATACATAGGTGTCTGTAGATGGCAGTCCACCGAGGTTAGGGTGGTGAGAGTCAGGTTTCCAGTGAAGCTTAATACATATGTGATAAATAGAAAGAGGAAGGTCACAATCTGAAGGTCAGGATCATCAGAAGGGCCTAGGAGGACAAGCTCTGTGACCACTGTGTAGTTATTCATTTCTCTCTCTCTCTTCAATTATTCTTCTTTTAATCCCATTTAGACAAAAATAGTATTAAGGGGAAGAGGTGAAAGATATAATTCATCATGATCAGCATCTTCATCTCCAATATTCTAAAATATCCTGTATAATCCATGCCAATTTTTTCTTATTTTTAAGGTCTTGTTGGCATTCTTTTAATATACATTTATTAGTTCTTTTATATTAAAAATACAGTAGCAGATAGGAAATCTTCACACAACAAAGCACATCTTTGGGAGTCAATGAATAAAATAATTGTCATTTTATGTCCCATTTATGCAAACTCTCATTACAATTGTGTTGAAACAGTCATAAGAATTACATAGCCCTTTCTTTTCACTCAGATAATTTATTAGACAATCTATCTCCTAGAAACAGAAATGGGCTACTTTAACTTACCAAAAAGTAAAAGTCAAACTTAGAAGCCTGAAGTAACAACTCATCATTTTTTTTAGGATGTAAGAAATCAGTTGCCTTATTACAAGTAATATATTTAAATTTTTAACCCTAAGATTTATGGGTCTAATTGCCAAGACCATATGAGTACACTAAATACAATTGCTACAAGACAGAATAAGTAACCCAATTATTTAAAAAATAGAAAAATTTCAATTACTCACTGGTTTGTCTTCTTATTCCATCACGATCTTTAATGTTCCACATTCTGTATGGCTTCCTAAAAATGTACATGTATGTATTTGAATAGAAACATTTTTATTTTTGAACTGAAAGAGGCATAATGTATTTATTTTTCATTTTGACTGAAGCACAAATTGAAAAGTGACTGCTAACCTTATATCTTATCAACTCTGTCACTGGATTATGGCTCATTGGATTTTCCATGAAATTATCTTCCTGAGTGTGTTGTTCTAATGCTGCTGTAACAGAAATAACACAAGTGGATGGGCTTTAACAAAGAGAAATTTATTTCTTCACAGTGAAGTAGGGTAAAAGTCCAAATTCAGGGCATCAATCTTCCCCCAGATTAGGAGCTTCTCCATGGATGGACCCCAGATCCAAAGGACTCGCTCTGCTCCTGGTACTGTTATCTTGGTGGTATGCGGTCCCACATTTTCTGCTTGTTTCCCTTCCTTTCATCTCTTGTAAGATAAAAGGTGGTGTAGGCCATGCCCCAGGGAAACTCCCTTTACATTCGATCAGGGATGTGACCTGGGTAAGGGTGTTGCAATCCTACCCTAATAGTTTTTAACATAAAATTACAATCACCAGATCAAGGACAACCACACAGTACTGGGAATCATGGTCTAATCAATTTGACATGTATTATTAGGGTACACAATTCAATCCATGACACTGAGTTATTAAGCTTTTTGGAAAAAAATGTTTCATTCTCTTGTAATTCTGTCTCACAGTTATCTTGTCCATAAGTCTGTTTATCCAAATGGATATCCGGAAAAGTTAAGAAAAAACTTCTTCCATTTTCCTAACCTACTCAGTTAGTTCCCACCTATTCAAATGCTATTTTGAACGTAGTAATAGTTTATCAATTCTGTCCATTAAAATCTTGACAGCTATCTCCTTTTGATTTTAGAGAGTAAAATTTCTGTTGTGAAGAATAAAATGTAAAATCATTGCATACCTTCCAACTACTAGCAACACCCACACTAATCATATTTTATTTTATAATAGCTTAAAGGCAGTTTTTCAGGACATAAAAAGTAGAACATCAGAAACCTTCAAAAGATGTGGAACTATTTTTAACCTCAGCAAAGACTGTGTACTGATCTCCTGGAAACCAGACGAAGTCAGGCCACATCTCTGCTATATTATAGACCATGAGGGAAATCTGGAAGGGGTTCTTGGTTTTCACAGTAACCTGCTCACTCCTCTCTCTAGCAAATCTCTCTTGAGAAGAGTTATGTTCATCCTTGCATCCCACAGAGGACCTAAGATGGTGACTTCTATGTAATATTTATATCCATTAATAAGTTGCTTAATATTCATCCTTACTTCATATTTTATGAGTAATAAAATAAGAAACCCACTTTCTTATAAAAGGTGAAATTTTGATCAAATTTGTAAAGAATCGTCTTCATTAGAAATGTGAACGTTTTGAACATATGTCTTTCAGTTAGCAGCTGAGAATGCTAACCATTTGCACCAACCAGGGACTCCCATTATTAAAATACACTTCTTTATTTGTCTAAACCTAGTAAATACATACGACAATTTCAGAACTGTTAAACCATATACCTATAATTATACCACTGCAGGATTACTATTTGTGATCTGTTTCTCTTAGTTTTAGAGAATCCAAAAGATTTTGTTTACGCTGGCTGAGCTAAGATGGTGGAATAGACAGATGCTCCCGGCGAACCCTCTATACAACAAAGACCCCCCAAAAAAAAAAAGTGAAACGAGTATATTTATGACAAGCTAGAAGCCCTAGCATCAAAGGCAAGCTTAGAAAAAGAACAGAAGGGAAGGGGGAAGAAGAGACAGTACAGAAGCAGAGAGGAATTACTGGGCCTGAATCTCGGAAAACCCTCAGGCATCATTCCGGAGTGGCGGCAGCGGGTTGGTACTAGCATTTTGCCACAGTTTCCTTAGGGAGAAGCAGCCAGCCACACAGCCTACTCATACGTTTGGAACCAGAGAAGAATGGCGCTCTCAGCAAAAGTTAAGTACTTCCGTATGTTTTACCACGCCCCCCACTCATAAGCCAGCTTCAGCACCTGGATTCCCTGGGCCTGAGATAGGCACCGTTGAGTGCCTAGAACCATCCTGCCAGCCATGGAGAAGGAAAAAATTTGCAATTGGGGGAAAAGATAATTTGCCAGTTCCACTAACCAGGGGAGCTCAGCACAGAAGTGGCTCCTGTCCAGGCATAAACAGTCCATGGATTTTGAACACACTTCCCCTCTGCATGGACCTGTGTGGGCCTATTTCAGGAGGCTAGACCCTTGTTGGCAGACTCTAACCATTACAGCTGTGCAGCAGAGAGGTGGGTGATGTTTGGCATTGATTTGCCCATTAAACAGGGTCCTTACCTACCCACATGATGGGCCTAAGGACTGATAGCTCCACTCAGGTCACCGAGCCACCCACTACCAGGTTCCAAGGATAACTAGTACCTCCCAGTCTTTACAACCAAATTATTAGGAGCCCATGGTCTGTCTGAAGAGCCCACCCTACGCACTCTAGGGAACAGGGGTGCACTTTTCTCAGAGACACTCGGGGGTCAGTTCTCAGCCCCATGCCTTGGTCAGAGTGTGACCCCCTGCTGCAATCAGATATTGGTATATACACCAATTACCACTGCCCCTCTAAGACTGTAGGACACTGCCTGTACCACACACTTCATGATCAGCTACCTGGACACCTGAGCTGAATCCATACAAGAAAAGTGAATGGACTCCTAGAATGATATAACTGATAACAGCTCTTTCCATCTGAGGACAGGACGACAGCGTTCCAAAGGTGAAAATAATCAAGCTAGCTCACTCAAGCAACCCATTTGGGCATATCAAAACCAAACAAAACAAAGCAAGAGGCTACAACAGAGTAAGCAGGCATAAACTAATATAATAACTTATAGATGGCTCAGAGACAACAGTCAATATCAAGTCACATAAAGAAACAGACCATGATCAACTCAATAAGCTCTCAAAACAAAGAATCCAGGGATCTTCTAGATAAAAGTGCATTCCTGGAATTACCAGAGGCAGAATACAAAAGATTAATATACAGAACTCTTCAAGACATCAGGAAGGAAATGAGACAATACACAGAACATGCCAAGAAACACACAGATAAAGCAGTTGAATAAATTTAAAAGATTGTTCAGAAACATAATGAAAAATTTAATAAGCTGGAAAAATCCATAGACAGACAGCAATCAGAAATTCAGAAGATTAACAATAAAATTATAGACTTACACAACTCAACAGAAAATCAGAGGAGCAGAATTGAGCAAGTAGAAGCCATAATTTCTCAACTTGAACATAAATCACTTGGCAGTAACATATTTGAAGAAAAATCGGAGAAAAGAATTTTAAAAAATGAAGAAGCTTTAAGAATCATGTGGGACTCTATCAAGAGAAATAACCTGCGAGGGACTGGAGAACAGGGAGTGATAACAGAAAATACGGAGAGAACTGTTGATTTGTTGGCAGAAAACTTGCCTGATATTGTGAAAGATGAGAAGATATCTATCTAAGATGCTCATCGAACTCCACATAAGGTAGATGTTAAAAGATAGTCACCAAGACATATTATAATCATCCCTGCCAAAACCAAAGATAGAGTATTTTTATATACAAAAAGTCACCTACAAAGGAGAGTCAATAAGAATAATCTCAGACTACTATGCAGAAACCATGCAGGCAAGAAGGCAATGGGATGACTTTTTAAAAAAAATTGAAGGAAAAAAATTGCCAACCAAGAATCATATATCCAGCAAAACTGTCTCTTAAATATGAAGGGGAAATTAGGACATATCCAGATAAACAGAAGTTTAGGGAATTCATAAAAACCAACCAAAACCACAAGAAATACTAAAGGAAGTTCTTTTGTTAGAAAATCAATAATATCAGGCATCAACCCAAGACTAGAACGCTGGGCAGAGCAATCAGAAGTCAACCCAGACAGGGAAATAAAAAAAAAAAAAAGCAAGATAAAAAAACCCTCAACATTAAAACAGTAAGAGGGACTAAGAAATGTAATCATAGATCTTCCATATGGACAGGAAGATATGGCGATACAAAGATGTGAAAGTAAGATTTAAATTTAGAAAACTAGGGGTAAATTTAATCTGTATGCTGAACAAATAATCCGAGAAGCTGGACTATATGAAGAAGAACGGGGCATCAGGATTGAAGGCAGACTTCTTAACAACCTGCGTTATGCACATGATACAACCTTGCTTGCTGAAAGTGAAGAGGACTTGAAGCACTTACTAATGAATATCAAAGACCACAGACTTCAGTATGGATTACACCTCAACATAAAGAAAACAAAAATGCTCACAACTGGACCAAAGAGCAACATCATGATAAATGGAGAAAAGATTGAAGTTGTCATGGATTTCATTTTACTTGGATCCACAATCAACACCCACGGAAGCAGCAGTGGAGAAATCAAAACACGCATTGTATTGGGCAAATCTGCTGCAAAGGACCTCTTCAAAGTGTTGAAGAGCAAAGATGTCACCCTGAAGACTAAGGTGCACCTGACCCAAGCCATGGTATTTTCAATCACATGATATGGATGTGAAAGCTGGACAATGAATAAGGAAGACCGAAGAACAGTTGACGCCTTTGAATTGTGGTGTTGGTGAAGAATATTGAATATACCATGGACTGCCAAAAGAACGAACACATCTGTCTTGGAAGAAGTGTGGCCAGAATGCTCCTTAGAGGCAAGAATGGTGAGACTGCGTCTTACAAACTTTGCACATGTTGTCAGGAGGGATGAGTCCCTGGAGAAGGACGTCATGCTTGGCAGACTACCGGGTCTGCAGAAAAGAGGAAGACCCTCAAAAAGGTGCATTGACACAGTGGTTGCAACAATGAGCTCAAGCATAACGACGAACGTAAAGATGGCGCAGGACCGGGCAGTGTTTTGTTCTGTTGTGCATAGGGTCTCTATGAGTAGGAACCGACTCGACGGCACCTAACAACAACAACAGGGGTAAATAATAAGGTAACCAAAAGGAGACAAAGTATTCTACTCATCAAAATAAAATACAAGAAAAAATACACAGCAGAAACAAAATCAACAACAAAGAGTATGAGGAAGGGACTATATATAATCTACTCAGCACATAAAATTAAGTGGGAAAAAGAAACTGTTAATAACACACACAGAGAGACATCAAAATGATAACACTAAATTCATACATATCCATAATCACACTGAATGTAAATGGACTAAATGTACCAATAAAGAGACAGAGAGTGGCAGAATGGATTAAAAAACACGATCTGTCTATATGTTGCCTACAAGAGACACCTTAGACTTCGAGACACAAACAAACTAAAACTCAAAAGATGGAAAAAATATATCAAGCAAACAACAATCAAAAAAGAGCAGGAGTGGCAATGTTAATTTCTGACAAATAGGCTTTAAAGTTAAGTCCATCATAAAGGATAAGGAAGGACACTATATAGTGATTAAAGGCACAGTATACCAAGAAGATATAACCATATTTAATGTTCATGCACGCAACGATAGGGCTAAAAGATACATAAAACAAACTCTATCAGCATTGAAAAGGGAGATAGACAGCTCCACAATAATAGTAGGAGACTTCAACACATCACTTTCAGGAAAGGGCAGGACATCCAGAACGAAGATCAATAAAGACGTGGAAGATTTAAATGCCACAATCAACCAACATGGCCTCATAGACCTACAGCAAACAAGTATACTTTCTTTTCTAGTGCACATGGAACGTTCTCTGGAATAGACCACATATTAGGTCATAAAGCAAGCCTTAGCAGAATCCAAAACATGTAAATATTACAAAGCATCTTCTCTGACCATAAGGCTATAAAAGTGGAAATCAATAACAGAAAAAACAGGGAAAACAAATCAAACTCTTGGAAACTGGACAATACCCTGCTCAAAGAAGATTGGATTATAGAAGACATTAAGGGTGGAATAAAGGAATACATAGAATTCAATGAGAATGAAAACACTTCCTATCAGAAACTTTGGGACACAGTGGAAGCAGTGCTCAGAGGTCCATTTATATCAATAAATACACACATACAAAAAAGAAGAAAGGGCCAAAATCTAAGAATTATCCCTACAACTTGAATAAATATAAAGAAAACAACAAAAGAAACCCTCAGGCACCAGAAGAAAACATTTAAATAAAAATTAGAGCTGAACTAAATGAAATAGAAAACAGAAAAACAATTGAAAGAATTAACAAGACCAAAAGCTGGTTCTTTGAAAAAATCAAAAAATTGATAAACCATAGGCCAAACTCACAAAAGAAAAACAAGAGAGGAAACAAATAACCCGAATAAGAATTGAGATGGGTGATATTACAACAGACCCAACTGAAATTAAAAGAATCCTATCAGATTACTATGAAAAATTGTACTCTAACAAATTGGAAAACCTAGAAGAAATGGATGAATTCCTAGAAACACACTATCTACTTAAACTAACACAAACACAGGTAGGACAGCTAAATTGACAGATAACAAAAGAAGAGATTGAAAAGATAATCAAAAAACTCCCAACAAAAAAAGTCCTGGCTCTGACAGCTTCACTGCACAGTTCTACCAGACTTTCAGAGAAGAGGTTACTCCACTACTAGTAAAGGTATTTCAGACCATAGAAGAGGACGGAATACTCCCAAACTCATTCTATGAAGCCAGCATATCCCTGATACCAAAACGAGCTGAAGACACCACAAAAAAAGAAAATTACAGACCTATGTTCCACATGAACTGATACGCAACAATCCTCAACAAAATTCTAGCCAATAGAATTCAACAACATGTCAAAAAAATAATTCACCATGACCAAGTGGGATTCATACCAGGTGTGCAGGGATGGTTCAACATTAGAAAAACAATTAATGTAATCCACCACATAAATAAATAAAAGACAAGAATCACATGATTTTACCAACTGATGCAGAAAAGGCATTTGACAAATTCAACACCCATTCAGGATAAAAACTCTCAGCAAAACAGAAAAAGAAGGGAAATTCCTCAACATAATAAAGGGCATTTATACAAAGCCAACAGCCAACGTCCTCCTAAATGGAGAGAGCCTGAAAGCATTCCCATTGAGATAGGGAACCACACAAGGATACCCTTTATCACCGCTGTTATTCAACATTGTGCTGGAGGTCCTAGCCAGAGCAATTAGGCTAGATAAAGAAACAAAGGGCATCCAGATTGGCACGGAAGAAGAAAAATTATATATATATATATATTTTTTTTGCAGACGACATGATCTTATACACAGAAAACCCTAAGGAATCCTCCAGAAAACTACTGAAACTAATAGAAGAGTTCAGCAGACTATTGGGATATAAGATAAACATACAAAAATCAGAGGGTTAGGGTTTTAGGGTTAGGGTTATGGTTAAGGGTTAAGGGTTAGGTTTAGGGTCAGGGGTCGGGGTCGGGGTCGGGGTCGGGTTACGGTTAGGGGTTAGGGTTAGGGTTTAGGGTTAGGGTTAGTGTCAGGGTTTAGGGTCAGAGTTCGGGTTTAGGATTGGGGCCAGGGTCGGGGTCAGGTTTAGGGTTAGGGTTAGCGTTGGGTTGGGATGGGTTGGGTTCGGTTAGGGTTAGGGTTTCGGGTTTCAGGTTGGGGTTGGGCTTGGGGTTGGGTTAGGGTTAGGGTTAGGGTCAGGGTTTTACGGTTAGGGTTAGGGTTATGGTTAGGGTCAGAGTTACGGGTTAAGGGTTAGGGTCAGGGCCACGGTCAGTGTGGGGGTTCGGGGTCGGGTTAGGGTTGGGTTTGGGGTTGGGGTTGGGGATTAGGATTGGGGTTAGGGTTGGGGTTAGGGCTGCGGTTAAGTTTGTGGTTGGATTGGGGTTAGGGTCAGGGTTAGGTTTGGGGTTGGGGTTACGTTTGCGGTTAGGGTTACAGTTGTTAGGGTTAGGGTTTAGGGTTAGGGTTAGGATTAGGGTTTAGGTTGAGGGTGAGGGTTAGGGTTTGGGGTTGTGGTTGGGATTAGGGGTTCGGGTTCGGGTTTTGGGTTCGGGATCGGGTTTAGGGTTAGGGTTTAGGGGTAGGGTTTAGGGTTAGGGTTTAGGGTTAGGGTTAGGTTTTAGGATTAGCTTTAGGGTTCAGGTTAGGATTAAAACCTCACAATACGGTGGCGTCTCGAGGCTTCGTGTCACGCCGTTCAGCAACTGAGGGCGTCACCTGCGCAGTCCACCGCCTCTCATACCGCACCGTACAGAGGATTCAGCGTTGGTTTTTATCCTAACATCGCTCCTTCTTTCACCTTGAGTTACTACTTCATCCTCCAAAAAATAACTATATAGAAAAAATAGACATGCATATCTATCTAGACATAACTGACCCCGGCTCACAAATACTAATTCCCACAATATCGTACCTAAAACAGCAGAAACTTTGACCAAATCAGCGACTACAAAAAGCCCAGCGGCCAAGAAAACAACAGCAGACAGACCGCGGAACCACGCGTTTCCAAGCGTCCTTGTAATCGGGTGATCGCCACATCTCTCCCCACAGTGCTTTATCAGGTTCCGAAGGGAAGTTCGCATAGCTTCTTTAACCTTGTAGTTGCATCGACACACGTAAGCACGGCTTGCGAAAAATGTTTCTGTAGGTATGTGTAACTCCAGGGATATCGTTTTCAAAATAACCTACGTCTGCTGGAACGCATCGGCGACGTTTCTGGACAGTCGTTTTGGTGTGGCCCTGTGGCAGTGTCACCCGGTTGGGTCCGCTTCTCCACGACCCCCATCCCGTGACTTCACTGGGAAAAGCAGGTCAACCCCTTTAGGTAGTCACGTAGGCGCGCAGTCGGCCCGGGATAAATTTGCTCTCCTGGACCCACTGAGTTTGTCGCGGACTCATTCCCGGACTCACCTCCCTGACCCGCCTTCAGCTGCCGCCCAGGCTCCGGGCCCGCCTCCTTGCCGCCCGCGGCCGCCAGAGGGCGCAGCCTCCCCTCGAGAGCGCGGCCTGGTCCCCTCCAAGCGCCGGGAGCTCCCGGGCTTCCCGCTCCAGCCTAGGGCCTTCGCCATCCGCCCTGACCTGGGGAGCAGGCCTCTGCGGAGGGCCTTGACACCGCGCGGACCTCGTCGCCTCCTCTAGCTCTCCCTGACTCGCTTCTGGACGCACTGAACCCCGTCTGAGCTATCCGCCCTCCCCCTCCCCAGACCAGCCCCCCACCCCTCGGAGGGACTAATTCACGCTGAACCCTCCGCTCTCCGCCTGGGGCCTTTGAAGGGCCGCGAGGGCTCAGGGCCTCTGAACTGCGGCGTCATCTCATCTTCAATCCCGGACAGCCTGGGATCGCCAAAGCTCAGGCTCAGGAGGGTTTTGGTTAAGGGTAGGCTTAGGGCTATAGTTCAGGTTAGGGCTGGGGGGTTTAGGGCTAGGGCTAGGGCTAGGGCTAGGGCTAGGGCTAGGGCTAGGATTAGGGCGAGGGCGAGGGCGAGGGCGAGGGCGAGGGCGAGGGCGAGGGCGAGGGCGAGGGCGAGGGCGAGGGCGAGGGCGAGGGCGAGGGCGAGGGCGAGGGCGAGGGCGAGGTGCTAATTCACGCTGAACCCGCCGCTCTCCACCCGGGGCCTTTGAAGAGCCGCGAGGGCTTAGGGCGTCTAAGCTCCGGCGTCATCTCCTCTTCAGTCCGGACAGCCCGGGGTCGCCAAAGCTCAGGCTCAGGAGCCCAGAGGGAACGAAGCAAATAGTCTCCTGAGTCACACATTCCTTCTTTTCTTCACTTCCCTTCTTGGTTGCTCCTTCCTTTAACCCATTGGTTCCCTTAAGAAACCCTTCTGACCGACGAAAATCAAGAGATTCGGTAATGCGCAAAGGTGGCCACGCTGTGGACACATCGGCCCCTTCCCAAGTGGTCAGCAAGCAATGAGGAGGCACAAAGGGTCAGACAGGCAGTGGCGGGCTGGTGGGACCAAATGCCTAGACGCCAGCAAAGGCAGAAACCGCAGGAGGAAGAAGAGCGGGCAGTATGACTTCATTCCTACTGGGCAAGTGGGGGAGTGCGTAGCCGTCTGGGATGGGGGTAGGAGCTTTGGACCATAGGAATGGGGCAGAGGCCCTGGAGAGGCACTTGTCATTTCCCAATCCTTTGTGCTCTGGAGATTTTTTGTTTCGCATGCATGTTCTCTGTGTTTCAATAGCGGCAATTTGTTTTCATTTTTATGGTTTCAACTATCTGTCTGTTCTACCAATGAACTCCTTCATCCAGCTCGATAATCTCTATCACCTTTCCGAGGCTACCACGTCCAACGACGATGGGAGGAGTCTCAGGTGAAAGACGCTAAGAAAGAGGCCTGGTGTTTATGTATAAAAACTTAATTATTAATAAGTTGGGCAAGTGTCTGGACAGATATGACCCGGAATATATATACATTACTCCAAACACGTGCGACAGCAATCGCATCGATACACTTTCTTCGGCGATGGAATGGTGTTGCTCTAACGCCTTTCAGTCCATCTTCTGTGTGTTGAGACTGGCCCAAGGGAGACATCCGTTCACAGGGGGGCGGTTGCTCTGGGATGTAAACTGTGCCATCGTTCCTTCGGTGATAGCTGTGGAACAAACTGTCTTCCAGTTCCCAGTTCCCACTCTCACACCTAAGGGAAAAGAAACATGTTAAAAAAGAAAGAAAAGAAAAAGAAAAAAACTGTCCTTTTAAAAAAATCCCCTTATGAGTGGAGAGGGCGTCCGCTCTTTCTCTACACACCTACCCAATAATTTCCAATTTGAGGGCCCATCTTGCCAGAAGGGAAAGAAGTTGAGATGTGTACAAGGTAGACCTATTTCCGTCGCCGGGGTTCGCTTAGGATTCGTGGATTGCACAGACTGCCAAGGAGGCAACGATGGCAGGGAGGAGTTCCGATCAGTCGTGCGAAGGCTTTTGTTCATCTGGCTTTAGCCAATGGGTCCATCGTCTGGTGCCCCGGGTGCCTCCGGGGGCAAGACCGAGGAGCCTCCAAAGGATCAGGCACCCCACGACTTGAAGATGCACAGTCAGCGCTGCGTCCATGTGCTAGGTCCAAGTTTCCCAGAGTCTTATCTTTCTTCCCGCGTTCCTTCGGCTCCGGAACACCGCGTCGTGGCTGTCCAGCATCTCTTTCTATTGTACGGATTCGTCCTCAAGGGATAGATGCCTGGATGTGGGTTCGGTCAATCTTGCAGCACGTCAAGCAGAGTCTGAAAGTCAAAGTCGCTGAGGGAGAGTTCGAGTTGTGGAGGGTCCTCCTCCTGTGGATCCGCGTTCAGAAAGGTTTGGGACTTTCCCTGCAACTCTGGGGCGGAGAGGAGTTCATCTAAAAGGCTCTCGGTTTCCTGGCAGTCTTGGTCTGGTGGATGAGATGACCCTTGAGCCGATTGTGCCGGCTCTGGCCACAGGTGTGCCTCGGAGTGTCCGGGCTGCTGGAGTGTCTCTTGGCTGGGTTCCCATCGGGCAGTCACACCCTGGGCCACCTCACAGCCCCATTGCGTGAAGGGAGCTGTGACTTGCTGAGCCGGAACCTGCCCTTGCGTCTTTGAATTGTCAGGCCGAGAAGGGTCTTGGGCGAGCCACCCTGCCAAGACAGCGTGTTGGTCACGATCCTGGTCATTTCCTGGGTATTGGGGCCAGAAAGGAGCCTGAGGGTCTGACAGCCTGTCTCCCACAGTGGGTCCTGTTGGCGATTGGTTCAGGTGTGTTCCCGGCGCGTGAGAGGTCTCTGCTGTCTTCTTCACAATCAGGGCGGGCTGGTCCATCACGGCACCTGGTGCTTGGTCGGCACAGCCCTGGGTGGGTTCCGAAGGAAGAAACGGTGTACGGGACTCAGTGAGAACAGGTAGGATGGCTTGGTTGCTGCTGGAAGGATGGGAGGGTGGGCCGAGAGGGTAGGTGCTCTGTACAGAGGACAGGTCGCTCTGGTCAAGTGGAAGCGTGGCCGCAGGAGTCGGGCTGTCTGCCAAGGACTTCGGCGGTGCACTCGCGCTCTGCACCGGCTTCCGAGCTCTTCGGTTCTGAAACCATACGTGAATTCGGGATCGCGGAAGGCCAGTTCGTTGAGCCAGTTCTTCCTTGGCCTCGTTACCAGGGTACCGGTTCTCCTCGAAGGCCTCGACTAGGAGACTCGTTTGCGATCTGGTGATGCGTGTGCGTTTTCGTCTGGCCGCTTTGGGGAAATTTTCCGGAGACCAAGGCTGAGGCTCTCCCTGTCCCTGGGACGGCTCTTCTTCAGAGGCCTGTCCAGAGGCCGAGCGGCTCTTCCTTAGGTGACCTGCTCTGCGGTTTCCAAACCAAGTCTGAATGCGATCCTCCGCGATGCCGGTTTCTCTGGCGAGTTCTTCTCTGGTAGTTATACCAGGGTAGGGGTTCTGTTCAAACGCTGCTTGCAGGGTCTCTCTTTGACTGGGCTTCAAAACCAACCTCTCTCGTTGGCCTCGTGGATTTTGAGAGCGACTCGAAGCGCCGGTCGGATCCATCGCGGCAAGTCAGCCGGACTGCACGGAGACTCGCGGCCAAGTGAACAGCTCCCGGAAACGCGGGACTCAGCCACGCCCGGAATGCTTTGCGCAGCAAAGGAAGGCCCCAAGGCCCATGTGGGAAATCACCTGACCCACCGGAGTCCTTCATTAAGTACCTGAGGCCTTGGAGGAAAGCGTTGAAGGGCAGGATGACTCACTCCTAAGTGGAAGTAGAGATTTTATCAGGGGATTTGGCAACGGTCGTCCTATTAGTGTGTTGTGTCCGAGGAATGCATTTCCAATGGAAGGATTTTGCGGCACCTTGTCAGGTCGGTGGGGGCTGGGGGACCGGACTGGGATTCCCAGGCGCCTTAGTTCGCTGGTGCCGCCCTGACAGAACTAGCACCCGTGCGTAGCTTTGACAAACAGAAATGTATTCTTTCACAGTCGACCAGGCGACGAGTCCCAATTCAGGGCGCCAGTGCCTGGGGAAGGAGTTCCCTGTCTGTCAGCTCTGGGTGAAGGCCCTAGTCATCAGTCATCTTCTGGTCTACGAGCTGCTCAGTGCAGGGACCCGAGGTCCGAAGGACGCGCTCTGCCTCTGCCTCTTCTTCCTTGGCGCCCACTGGTCCCTCTCCTCTCTGCTAGCTTCTCTCTTTTCTGTCTCAAAAGGGACTGCCTGCCCATACAACCTAATCCTGTACCTTGCCTCCTCCCTCATTGACATAACCGCCGCCTGTGCTCCTGCCTCATTAACATGATAAAAACCATCACAGAGGGTAGGATTTACAACCCCCGGGGTAATTAGGACGGATCACAAATCCCAGAAGGACCAGACAAGTCTGAGAATCCTGGATTCCTTGGATTCTCAGGCTGCCAAGGGTCTTGACCCCGCAATCCTGCCAGACGGTGAGTTGATTGTGATCCTAGCGATATCCCGCCTATTAAGGCCAGGAGGGACTCTGAGTTTCTGATAGCCTCTTTCCCACAGACGGTTCTATTGGCGGCAGATCTGCGCCTCCCCCAAGGTGGTTGCCCCCACCCCGCCCATCGCCTTAGCAGGATGAGCTCCCTGCCCCGCTGGCTGGTGCGCCTACACATCCCGCCGCTAGTGGAGCTGGGTTGGGGCTTTGGGGGGAGGGCGGGCCCGGCGGGTACCCCTGCGTGTGCGGCCCACGCCCCTCCCTCCCGAGCCCTCTCTCCGTCGCCTTCTCTCTCTTCTCCTCGCGGGTTGGCAATGCCTGGATAATTGGACAGAACGCACCGTTGTACGGAGGGTTAGTCAGGATTCTTTTGACGCAATCAGTATCCCATTCCGCGGTTTGTTCCAAAGAGAAGGCCGTTGATGTCGTCCTGGGGAAGCGATGGAGACCCGCTCTCTTTCGGAAAATCCTTTGGCACCGCCAGGTGCAGCTGGCTGATCCGCTTGCCCGGGAGACGTTCTGCCTTGGGAGCAATAAAGAAATGAATAATACTTAACCGGATTACTCATTTGAAATAAAAGAAAAGGAAATGAGATTAAAATCTTACAATACGCTGGCGTCTCGAGGCTTCGACTTGGCCCTCTGCTGGTCCACAGCCTCCGCTGGCACACTGCATGTGCATCACTTCTCCGACGACAAGGCCGAAATGTGGGCATCCAGGGCCCCAGCAGTCCAGAGTGTACAGATGGTGGCATATGGATTACCTCTTTGTCACGTACGGGAGGGAAGCCTGGGCCCTAGAGTGGCTCCACTAGAGCTCCACGAACTCAACTATTTTCCCTGACCTTTGGCCCGTGCCCTCATGAGTGTGTGATCTGTAGTTACAATTCTCCTCTGACCACTCTGAATCCTCCACCTGTGGGTACCTGAGTGTGGAAATCAACATCTATCAATGGCTGAAGTGTCACAGGTCACTAGGTGTCTAGGCTCAGGCTGACCTTGGCTGTCTTCTGCCCAGGCAAGGAGCCTAATCTTTCAACGGAAATGAGGACACGTGGTCAGTAGCCGACATCCTGTCTTTCATCCATACAGCGGTCTCGATGAGGGTAAAGAGGCCATTTAGGCCAGTTGAAGGCTGAGTGCGAGGCCTAAGGCTTCTTTCCCAATCACCTTGGAGACAGCCACCGGAAGGCTGGGTGGAACTTCTGACGGGGACGGGTCACAAACACTGAGCCAATAGGAGAGGTCCAGCGTAACAGGCCAGTTCCGCAGAACCCTCCATTTTACCCATGGATACACAACGGACCTTTCGGTCTTTGGCCACAAAATCGAGGGCACCTAGGAAATAACTTCACAGTAGGCCACGCCTGATGCGTACAAGTTGGAAACACTAGGTTAGGAGGCAGGTACCTCTTTCCCACTTACGCTAGGGTATCAGTAGAGAAGGCGCTCTTCCTCAGCATCTATGGCCCCTCTCTGTATGTGTTCATTCAGAGAAATCTCTTCATTCTACCCCTGAGACACATCGCAAGTATGAGGGTCCTGAGAGATTGCCTGGAGATGAAAAAGGGGAGGGTTCTGCCTCTACAGCTTCCCCGTGGGTAGAGAATAGCAGGTAGTCTCTCTGGAAGGTCTTAGCTTCTGTTGATTGACATGGGCAATACAGTAGCGGCGGACCCCGGCCAGGTGGAACTTGTGGGCAGATGCAACCTCTCTGGCGACGAATAATTTTGCTGGTGTCTTGTACGGTGAAAACCTAGACCTGCCAAGTGGGATGGGTAGAGAACATTGACCCACACCCGCCAGGGGCCTTTCCTGGGACTAAAGATCCCCACCTGGTCTCAATGTCTTCGCCCTCTCAGCACACACCTTTCCTGCACAAATAATCCTGCCTTTCTCCGTCAGTGCCTTATCCTACTAGGAAAAAAAGCATGCTGCTCAAAAAGGACGATGCCAGGGAAATCGAAGGGACACTTCCATTTTCCATATGTTTCCTATCAACATGTCACCACCTCTGGTGCAAAGCTGTGTATGTGGCCGGGTTCTGAAGGCAAGGTTGAAATCCTGGCAGCCTAGGCCCTTGTAGTCCAATGGTTTATGTACTTGGGGACCTGGATGACCTGTTTGCCACATACAGGAGGGATCCTTGGCCCCTTCATGGGCTCGCCATTCAGCTCCATGACGTCCACTACTGGCCCTGGCCTTTGCTTTGGCTGCTGCCCCGTTGAACGTGTGCTCCAGAGCAATGTTTCTTCACCCATCACTATCATTCTGCCACCAGGGGATATGTGAGTGTAGGAGTCACTATGTGTCACTGACAGCAGTGTCACAAGTCACTAGACTTCTGGGTACTAGCTGACCTAGGCTGCCTTCTGCCCCAGGCAAGGTCCTGAATCCATTATCCCAGATGCTGACACCTGGGCACTGGCGAAAATTAATTTTTATCAACACAGAGGTCTGAGTGAGGGTCAGAGGGCCAGGTAGGTGAAGTGAAGGCCAGGTGGGCAGGGCTAAGGCTTCTTTGCCATCACCATGGAGAATGTCTCCCCACCGGAAGAGTGGGCGGAGCTTATGATGGGCCTGGTGAGAAGACTGATCCAATGGCAGAGATCCGACCCACCAGAAAGATGACACAGGGCCCTCCATTGTGACCTAGGACACCTAGTAGCCACAGGATTTGAGCACAGCGCTACGCAGGCACAAGGGCGCCCCTGGTGCGGACTGCTTCAGGGCATTGGCAGAGCAAGCCAGGTACCTCTTTCCCACTTTCCTGAAGATATCAGTACGCGAGGCATCCCCACTCAGCATCTCTTGCCTCTCTCTGTATGTGTTCATTCTCGGAAATCTCTTCCTTCTCCCCGTTGTCACTTCACAGCTTGGAGTTCCTGACAGAGTGCCTAGAGACGAAAGAGCAAAGGGGGAAGGCGTCTGGCTGTACTGCTTGCCCATGGGCAGAGAAGATCTGGTAGTATATCTGGAAGCTCTAGAGAGTAGTGCTTGATTGGGGAGCTGCATCACGGGTGGACCCTGTCCAGGTGAAGCTTGCTGACATGTGGCAACCTCTCCGGAGACTACTAATTCCACTGATAACAGTGTATGCAAATACCCGGCTGAGTGCCATGGGCAGAGAACATTGACACATACCTGCCAGAGGCCTATCCTGGGTCTGAAGAGTCCACCCTGGTCTCCAGCGACTCATCATCTCAGCACACACTTTGCCTGCACGCATGGAAACCGCCTCTCTCCACGAATGTCTTCACCTGCTAGGAAACACACGATGTCACTCAGCCAAAGGAGAGCACAGGCAAAGTCAACTGAAGCCCCTGTTTTCAAGATTTTGCTCTCTGCCGGGCCACAGCCTCTGCTGGCACAGTGGATGTGTGTCACTTCTCCGAAGACAAGGCCGCAATCCGGGCATCCAGGGCCCCAGCAGTCCAGAGTCTGCTGATGGTGGCATATGGATTACCTCTTTGTCACCAACAGGAGGGAGACCTGGGGCCTGGACTGGCTCCGCTAGAGCTCCACAACCTCAGTTATTTTCCCTGACCTTTGGCCCATGCCCTTGTGAGTGTGTGATCTCTAGTTACACTTTTCCTCCAACCACTCTGAATCCGCCACCTACGGATACATGAGCGTGGACATCAACATCTATCACTGGATGCAGTGTCGCAGGTCACTAGGTGTCTAGGCTCAGGCTGACCTTGGCTGTCTTCTGCCCAGGCAAGGAGCCTAATCCTTCCAAGAAAATGAGGACACGTGCTCACTGGCCGACATCCTTTCTTTCATCCGCACAGTGTTCTGGATGAGGGTAAAGAGGCCATGTAGGCCAGGTGAAGGCTGAGTGCGGGGCCTAAGGCTTCTTTCTCAATCACCATGGAGACAACCACCGGAAGGCTGCCCGGAATTTCTGACCGGGATGAGTCACAAACACTGAGCTAATAGGAGAGGTCCAGCCCAACAGGCCAGTTCCTCAGATCCCTCCATTTTACCCATGGACACACAATGGCCCCTTCTGTTTTTGGCCACAAAATCGAGGGCACCCAGGGAATAACTTCAGAGTAGGGAACCCCTGATGTGAATAGGTTTGACACACTGGGCAGCAGGCAAGTCATAGAGAGATAGTATTGCTAGGGTATCCGTAGGAAAGAAGCCCTTCCTCAGCATCTATAGCCCCTCTCTGTATGTATTCTTTTAGAGAAATCTCTTCATTCTACCCCTGAGACACATCACAAGTATGAGGGGTCTCAGAGAGACCCTGGAGATGAAACAGGGGAGACTTCTGGCTATACCACCTTCCCGTGGGTAGAGAATAGTAGGTAGTCTCTCTGGAAGGTCTTAGCTTCTGTTGATTGACATAGGCAATAGGGTAGGGGCGGACCCTGGCCAGGTGGAGCTTGTAGGCAGATGCAACCTCTCTGGCGACGAATAATTCCACTGCTGCTTTGTATGGTGAAAACCTCCCCCCACCACGTGGGATGGGTAGAGAACATTGACCCACACCTGCCAGTAGCCTCTCCTGGACTAAAGATCCCAACCTGGTCTCAACGTCCTCACCCTCTCAGCACACACCTTTCCTGCACACATAATCCTGCCTTTCTCCATCAGTGCCTTATTCTACTAGGAAAAAAATCGTGCCGCTCAAAAAGGCCGATGCCAGGGAAATCGAGGAGACAGTGCCATTTTCCAAATTTTTGATGTCTACCTATCCCCGCCTGCGGTGGAATGCTGCGTATGTGGCCGGGCCCCGAAGGCAGGGCCAAAATCCTGGCAGCCTGGGCCCCAGCAGTCCAACGCTTTATGGACTTTGTGACACGGATCACCTGTTTGCCACGTACAGGAGGAATACTTGGCCCTTCACTGGCTCGCCATTCAACTCCATGACGTCCACTACCCGCCCTGGCCTTTGCTTTGGCCAGTGCACCATTGAAAGTGTGCTCCACAGCAATGTTTCTCCACCCATCACTATCATTCTACCACCAGGGGATATGTGAGTGTGGAAGTCACCATTTGTCACTGGCAGCAGTGTCGGAAGTCACTAGACTTCCAAGTATCCGCTGACCTAGGCTGCCTTCTGCCCCAGGCAAGGTCCCGAATCCTTTATCCCAGATGCTGAAACCTACAGACTACAGAACATAGAAGATAGAACATAGATGAAAATAGAATACGGACAAATATGGAATATAGGGAATAGCATATACACTATTGAAGAGTATAGAATAGAGAAAGTCAAAGAATATAGATAACAAAATATAGAGGAATATAGAATGTAGAATGGAGAGTATTAGCTTGTAGAAGATGGAGATTAAAAGGTAGAATATACAATAAAAAATATAGAATATAGAAAAAGATAGAATTCAGAAAAATTTAGCATACAAAAGGTAGAACACAGAAAAAATGGTATATAGAATGTAGAACATAGAATATGGAATAGAGAATAAAGAATATTGAAAAATTTAAAATGTAGAATGTAGAATATAGAATTAGAATTTAAAATATAGAATATAGCAGATAGAATATAGATTATAATAGATTATAGAATGTAGAATAAGAATTTAGAAGATTATGAAATGCAGAACATAGAAGAATATAAAATATAAAATGCAGAATGTAGGATATGTCATATAGAATGTAGAATTCAGAAGAATATAGTATATAAAAAATATAGAATATAGAACATCAAATATTTAATATGGAATACAGAGTATGGAACACAGAACATAGAAAATTATAGAATAGAGTATGTACAAAGTAGAATACAGAATATAAAATATAGAATAAAGACCATAGAATATAGACTATTATAGAATAGAGAAGATTCTGGAATATAAAATGTAGAAGTAAATATAGAATAAACAAGATGGAATATAAGAGAATGTAGAATATAGTATACAGAATATGGAATATAGAATACAGAAAATTATAAAAATATAGAATATAGAAAACAACATTGAATATAGAATACAGACAATGGAATATTGTAAAATATAGAATTTGGAATATAGAATGTAGAATATAGAATCAAAAATACATAATATAGAGAATATACATTATAGAATAAAGAAGATTATGGAATATAGAATGTAGAATGTAATATACAGAATATACAATATAGAAGAATATATGAGACAGACTGTTGAAGAATAAAAAATAATAATAAAGAGTATAAAATGTAGAATGTAGACTACAGAAAATTATATAGAAAAAGAACATTGAATATAGAACACAGAGTATGGAATATAAAATATAGAATATATAGAGTACAGAAGAATATAGAACATAGAATATAGAATGTAGAATACAAAATATAGAATATAAAATAAAGTATAAAGAATACAGAATATAGAATATAGAAGAAAATGGAATATAGAATGTAAAATACAGAATATACAGTATAGAAGAATATAGAATACAAGATAGAAGAATATAGAATATAGAAGGAAGAATGTAAAATATGGAATATAGAATACAGAAAAATATAGAATATAGAAGAATATGGAAGAACATGGAATTTAGAATATAGAATACAGAACATAGAATATGGAAGAATTTAAAATATAGAATGCAGAATGTAGAATATAGAATATGGAATACGAAATACGCAATATAGAATATAGAAGAATATTGTATGTAGAAAAATATACAATATAGAACATCTTTTTTTAATATAGAATACAGAGTATGAAATATAGAATATACAAAAATATAGACTATAGAAAAACATAGAACATAGATTATAGAATATAGAGAATTTAAAATAAAGAATATAGAATATGGAACATAGAACACTGAAGATAGAAGATAGAATACAGAATATAAAAGAACTTTGAAAACAGAAGAATATAGCGTATAGAGGATTTGGAATAAGGAAGAATATAGAATATACATTATAGAAGATTATAGCATAAAGAATACAGAATACAGAAGAAAATAGAATATAAATTTAGAATATAGAATACAGGAGAATATAAAATGTAGAATGTAGAATACACAATAGAGAATGCAAAATATAGAACGAAGAATTTAGGAGAATATAGATTGTAGAATATAGAAGATTATAAATTATACAATATAAAATATTATGGAATATAGAATGTAGAATGTAAAATATAGAATATAGGAGAGTATAGAATATGGAATATAGTAGAATATAGAATGTTGAATACAGTATAAAGCATATGGAATACAGAATACACAAATATATAAAAAAAACTTTTTTAATAGCATGGTAAAAATATGGAAAATAGAAGATTGAATATAGAACATAGAATATAGAAAAATCTAGAATCTAGAAGAATACAGAATGTAGAATATAGAAGATTTTAGAATATGGAATTACAATATACAATATGGAGTATAGAATACAGAAGAATATAGTATAGAGAAAAATGTAGAATAAAGAACATAGAACATCGAATATAGAATGGAGAATATGGAACATAGGATATAGGAAAATCAAAAATATAGAAGACCATAGAATTTAGAATGTGGAATACAGAATACAGAAGAATATAGAACATAGAACACATAAAACAGAAGATGGAATACTAAATATAAAAGAACATAGAATATACAAGAATATATAGAGTATGGAAGAATATAGATTATAGAATATACATTACAGAAGAATATAGAATAATATAGAACACAGAATGTAGAAGAATAAAGAATATAAATATAGAATATAGAATACAGAATATGGAAAAATAGAGAATATATAAGAATATCAATACAGTACACAGAAGAATGTAGAATATACATTATAGAAGAATATAGACAATAGGAAACTATACAATACAGAATATAGAAGAATATAGCATATAGAAGAACATAGAATATAGAATTTGTTATATAGAATGTAGAATACAGAATATAGAATATAAAATATAGAATAAAGACTACAGACTATAGCAGAATACAGATTATAGAATATAGAAGATCATGGAACATAGATTGTAGAATGTAAAATATAGAATAGAGAATGTAGAATATAGCATATAGAATATGGAGTATGGAACATAGAATATGCCATACAGAAAAATATAGAATATAGAACATAGAACTTTGAATACACAATATAGAATACAGAGAATGAAATACAGAACTTTGAATATGGAAAAATATAGAAATAGGATATAAAGGAATACGGAATATAGAAGAATATAGAACTAAGAATGTAGAATATAGAATACAGAAGAATTCAGAATGTAGAATATGGAATAAGGCATATAAAATATAAAGGCATATAGTATATAGAAGAGCATAGAATATACAATACAGAATATAAAAGAAAAAAGAAGATAGAATACAGAGTAAAGAAGAATATAGAGTATAGGAGAATATAGAATATACATTATGGAATACAGAATATTGAAGAATATAGAACACAGAATATAGAAGAATATAAAAAATTTTATATAGAAGATAGAAAATAGAATATAGATTATAGAATATGGCATATAGAATATAGAAGAATATAGAATGTAGACTATAGAATATGGAATACAGAATATAGAAGAATATAATATATAGTAGAATATAAAAAAATATAAAATATAGAACATAGAATATCAAATACAGAGTATGGAATATAGAATATAGAAGAGTATAGAATATAGACGAACATAGAATTTAGAATGTAGAATATAGAAGAATTTAGAATAGTGTTGCATGTAGAATATGGAATATGGAATAAATAATATAGAATATGGAAGAATATGATATATAGAAGAATATAGAAGATAGAATACAGAATATAAAAGAATATAGATTACAGGAGAAGGTAGAACACAGAATACAGAAGAATATAGAATATCAAAGAATATAGAACGTAGAACATAGAATATATGCCAGAATATAGAATACACAAGACAGAAGATAGAACATAGAAGAATATAGAATATTGATGAATACAGTATATTGACTATAGAATACAGGATATAAAAAAACAGGATATAGGACATACAGTATAGAAGAATACAGGATGTAGAAGGTAGAATATAGATTAAAGAATGTAGAATGTAGAGTGTAGAGCATAGAATATGGAATATAGAATATACAAGAATACAGAATATAGAGTTTAGAATGTATAGTACAGAATATAGAATATACAATTCAGAATAGAGAATAGAGAAAAATAGAGTATAGAAAAATTTAGAATATAGAAAGTAGAATATAGAATAATACAGAATATAGAATGTAGAATATAGAATACAGAACACAGAATATAAACAAGAGAAGAATAAAGAATATAGAAGAATTCAGAATATAGAATGCAGACTATAGACTATACAATACAGAATACAGAATGTAGTATATGGAATAAAGAATATAAAATAAAGAAGAATATAGTATATAGAAAATATAGACTATTGACAAATATGAAATATAGAATATAATATATAAAATGTGAAACAGAAGAATATAGAATACAGAATATGGAATGTAGAGGTATATAGATTATACAATAAAGAAGCATATAGAGTATAGATACAGAACATAGAAGAGAGAATATAGAATTCCGAAGAATATAGATTATAGAATATAGAAGTATATAGAATATACAAAATTTAGAATATAGAATGTAGAGTGAGAATATAGAATATAGAAAACATTAGAATGTAGAATATAACATATAGAAGAATAAAGATTATAGAATATAAAATATAGAATGACAAAGCAGAATATAGAGTACAGAATATAGAAAATAGAATGTAGAATATAGACGAATATAGAACATAGACGAATATAGAATTTAGAATGTAGAACAAAGAATATAGAATATAGAAGAATATAAAATATACAAGAATGCAGAATGTAGAATACAGAATATAGAAGAATGTAGAATATAAAATATGGAATATGCAATACAGAATACAGAATGTAGAATATAGAATTTGGAAGATAAGATATAGATTATAGAAGAATATAGTATAGAGAAGGATATAGAATATGGACGAATATAAAATATAGAACAATATAGAATAGAGAATGTACATTATAAAAGAATATACAATACAGAAGAATACAGAATATAGAAGATAATAGAACGCAGAATATAGAATAAAGATGACAGAACATGGAAGATAGATTATAGAAGAATACAGAACAGTGATGAATATGGTATATATAATATAGGATATGGAATACACTATACAGAATAAAGAATATAGAATGTAGAATACAGATTATAGAATACAGAAGAATATAGAACATAGAATGTAGTATGGAGAATGTAGAATATAGAAGAAAATAGGATATAGAGTTTAGAATGTAGAATATAAAATAAAGAATATAGAATTCAGAATACAGAATATACAGGAATATAGAATACAGAAAAATTTAGAATATAGAATTAGAATATGAATATACAATATAGAAGAATACAGAATATAATATGTACAACATAGAAAATAGAATAAGGTATTTAGAATATAGAATATTGAATATAGAAGGATATAGATTATAGAACACAGAAGAATATAGAAAGTAGAATATAGAAGAATATAGAATATGGTATATAGAAGAATATAGAATACAGAATATGGACTAAGGAATATAGAATATTGAACTAAGTACATAGAAGAATATGGAATACAGAATATTGACGAATATTGAATATAGAAGAATATAGATTTTAGAACACAGAAGAATCTACAGTATAGAGAACCGAATATAGAATGTAGAATTTAGAACACAGAAGATGGAGTATAGAAGAATATAGAATATTGACAAAAATGGAATATAGACTATGGAATACAGATTGCAGAAGAATGTGTTATATACAAAAATATAGAATATCAATAAAAATGGAATATAGAATATAATATGTAAAATGTACAACATAGAAGAATGTAGAATGTTGTATATACTATATAGCATATACAACACAGAACATAGACTGTAGAAGTACATAGATTATAGCATATAGAAGTATATAGAAAATAGAATTTAGAATAGAGAATAGAGAAGAATATAGATTTTAGAATATAGAAGAATAAAGAATGTAAAATATAGGATACAGAATATAGATTATAGAAGAATACAGAATGTAGAAAAATTTAGAATATAGAATGTAGAGTGGAGAATATAGAAGAATCTAATAGAATGTAGAATATAGAAAACAGAAAAATTTAGAATGTAAAATGCAGTATATAGTATATACAATATAGAATAAAGAATACAGAACAGAATGTGGATTATAGAATATAGAGTACAGAACATAGAATACAGATCACAGAAGAAAGAAAACAAAAAATATAGAATATAGAACATTGATGAAAATAGAATATACAATATACAAGAATATAGAACATAGAGTTTAGAAGTATATAGATTATAGAGTATCAAGGAATATAGAATATTGAATGCACAATGAAGAATATAGAAAAATATAGATTATAGAATACAGAAGGATATAGAATGTAGAATATACAATATAGAAGAATATAGAATACAGAATGTAGAATATAGGATATAGAATACAGAGTATGGAACATACAATATAGACTATAGAAGAATATGGAATATAAGATATAAAATATTGAAAATAGAAGAATACAGAATATAGAATGTAGAAGAATATAGCTTCTAGAATATAGAATGTAGATTATACAATATAGAATACAGAATATAGAAGAATATAGAACATAGAAGAATATAGTATATAGAAGAATATAGAATATACAATTAGAACATAGAAGATAGAATATAGAAGAACAGAATATAGAATGTGGAATATAGAACATAGAATATAGGATATAGAATGTAGAAGAGTATAGATTATAAATTACAGAAGAATATAGACAATAATATAGAAGAATAGAGAAAAATAAAGAAAATAGAAGAATATAGAATGTAGACTGTTGAATATAAAATATAGTAAAAAAAGTATATAGAATACAGAATCATACAGATTATACAATATAGAATCATGGAATATAGAGAACAGAACATAGAATACAGATTATAGAATCTAGAACACAAAAGATAAAAGATAGAATATAGAAGAACATAGAATATAGGATATTCATGAAAATGGAAATACAATATAAGATATAAAATAATCAGTATAGAAGAATATAAAATATACAATGTAGAAGTAGATTATAAAATATAGAATGTAGAGTAGAGAATATAGAAGAATATAGATTGAGGAATGTAGAATATAGAATAGAGAAGAATATAGATTACAGAATATAGAAGTATATAGAATGTAGAGTATAGAATATAGAATACAGTTTATGGAATATGAACTATAGAATGTAGAAGAATATAGTATACAGAAGAATATAGAATACGGAATTATGACATATATGGAATACAGAATAACATATATAAAATGTACAATATAGAATACAGAACACAGAATACAGAATGCAGAAGTACATAGATTATAGAATATAGAAGAATTTAGAATATGGAAAGTAGAATAGAGAATGCAGAAGAATATACATTATAGAATATAAGAGAATACAGAATATAGAGTATAGAATGTAGAACACAGAACACAGAATATAGCCTATAGAAGAATATAGAATATAGAAAAATTTTGAATATATAATGTTGAGTGTACAATATAGAGTATAGAATACAGAATATAGAATGCATAATGTGGAATATACAATATAGAATAATATAGTGTAGAAAAGAGAATATAGAATGTAGAATATAAGAATATAGAATATCAAAGAATATAGAATATACACTGTAGCATATAGAATATACAACAATATAGATTAAATAATAGAAGAATATAGAATACAGAATATGGGATATAGAATATTGAAGAATATAGAATATAGAACAGAACACAGAAGACAGAATACAGAATATAAAAGAAAATAGAATATAGAATAATGTAGAAAATGAAATCTAGAATATAGAAGGATATAGAATATAGAGAAATATAGAATACAGAAGAATATAGTGTATAGAATATAGAAAAATATAGAATATAGAAGAATACAAAATATAGAATAGAGAAAATAGAAGAATATAGAATATAAAATATAGAAGAATATGGAATGTAGAATATACATTATACAAGATTATAGTATACAGAATGTAGAAGAATGTAGACTGTGGAATATAGAACCCAGAAAACAGAAGAATATAGAATGTAGGATCAAGAATCTAGAAACTAGAATATAGAATATAGCATATAGTTGAATATAGAACATAGAATATAGAATATAGAAGAGTATAAAATATAGAATTTACAAAGCAGAATGTGGAATATAGAATACAAAATATAGAAGAAGATACAGAAGAAATCAGAATGTAGAATGTACAATATACAAATTAGAGAAATATTAGATTATAGAATATGGAAGAATACAAAATATAGAACACAGATTATAGAAAAATATAGCATATAGAAGAATACAGAATGTAGAATATAGAATACAGAAGAATATATTATACAGAAGAATATAGAATATAAAAGAATATAGGTATTGAATATAGAAGAATATAGAATTATATAGAATATGGAATATAGAGTATAGAATGTAGATGTGTATAGAATGTAGAATAATATAGAATACTGAATATACAGGAATATACAGTATAGAAAATTATAGAATATAAAAGAATATGGAAGATATATTATAGAAGAATTTAGAATACAGAAGAATATACAATACAGAATGTAGAAGAATATAGCATATAAAATATAGAATATAGAACGTGGAATATAGCATATAGAGGAATATGGAATACAGACTGCAGAATGTAGAAGATAGAATGTAGAAGAATATGGTATATAGAATATATGATATAGAAGAATATAGATTATAAGATTATTGAAGAATATACAAGGTAGATTATAGAATATAAAAGAATATAGATTATAGAACACAGAATATAGAGTTTACAATGTAGAATATAGAATAAAGAATATAAAATACAAAAAGTAGAATATGCAATATAGAAGAACATAGACTAGAATGTAGAATGTGGAACACAGAACATAGAATACAGAATAGAGAAGAATAAAGAATACAGAAGAATTTAGAATATATAATAAGGCTGTAGAATATAGATTATAGAATATAAAAGAGCATTGAATATAGAGCACAGAACACACAATATAGAATACAGAACATAGAAGTTAGAAGATAGAATATAGGATATTCACGAAAATGGAATATAGAAAACAGAATATAAGTCATAAAATATACAATATAGAGGAATATAAAGAATAAACAATATAGAATGTAGAATATAAAATATACATTATAGAACACAGAATTTAAAAGTATATAGATTATAATAGAATACAGAAGAATGTAAAATATAGAGCATAGAATATAGAGGAATACAGATAATAGAAAAGAGAATATAGAATATTAAATGTGGTAGACTATAGAATATGGAATATACAATATAGTATATAGAAGAATATGGAATATTGACAAATATAGAATTTAAGATATAAAATATACAATTTAGAAGAATAAAAAATAAAATACAGAATACAGACTGTAGAAGTATATAGGTTATAGAATATAGAAGAATATAGAGTATACAACGTAGAATGTAGAATAAGGAATATAGAATAAAGAACAGAGAATATAGAATATAGAAGAATATGGAATACAGTTTATGGAATACAGAATATACAAGAATATAGTATATAAAAGAATATAGAACACAGGACATAAAACAGAATATTGATTATAAAGTTTAGAATGTAGAATATAGACGAATAAAAAATACAGAAGAATATAGAATAGAGTATAGAAGAAAATAGATTATAGGATATACAAAATAGATGTAGAATGTGGAATATAGAATACAGAATATAGAAGTACAGAGAATATAGCAGAATATGGAATATAGAAGAACATAGAATAGAGGAGAATATAGAAGACAATAGAATACAGGACACAAAAGAATATAGAAAATAGAAGAAAATATAATATCAAATATAGAAGAATATAGAAGACAATAGAAGATAGTAGATAGAAGACAGAAGATGATAGGAGATAGAAGATTGAACATAGAACGCAGCACGAAGAATATCAAATATAGAATATAGAAGAATATAGACTATACAGCACAGAATATTTAATATAGAATATAGAAGAATATTAAATACAGAATTTAGAATGTAGAATATCAAAGAATATAGAGTTCAGAATATAGAAGATAGAATATAGAAGAATAGAGAATATTGAAGAATATGGAATATAGAATGTAGGATACAGAATATAGAAGAATATATAATAATATAGAATATAGAGTGTAGAACATAGAACATAGAAGAATGTAAAATATAGAATGCAGAATATGAATAAAGAATACAGTATATAGAATAATATAGAACAAAGGAGAACACAGAACATAAAATATAGACTATAGAAGAATATAGATTATAGCATACAGAAGAATATAGAATGTAGAAAGTGAAATACAGAATATAGAAAATAGAAGAATATAGAATATATAACATAGAATATAGAATATAAAATGTAGACTATAGAATATGGAATATAGATTTTAGTATATAGAAGAATACAGAATAAAGAATGTAGAATGTAGAGTATAGAATATAGAAGAATATAGAATACAGAAGAATATGGAATAAAGAATATGGAATATAGATATAGAAGAATATAATACATAGAAGAATATAGAACATACAACATAGAATATTGAATATAGAATATGGAATGTGGGATATAGAATATAGAATAAAGAATATAGAGGTATATAGAATATAGAAGAATATAGGATATAGATATAGAAGAGTATAGAATATAGGAGGATATAGATTATACAAGAATATGGAATATAGAATAATATAGGATATACGATATAGAATAAGGCAGAATATAGAATATAGAAGAAGAATGTAGAATATTGAAGAATATAGAATTTAGAATGTAGAATATAGACTATAGTATTTAGAATGTAGAATATCGAATATAGAAGACTACAGAATGTGAAATGAAGAATATAGAATGTAGAATATAGAAGAATATAGATTATAGCATATAGAGGAATATAGAATATGGCATGTAGAGTGTGGAATATAGTGTATACAATGTGGTAGAATATAAAATATAAAAAATGGAAGTGTATAGAATAGAGAATGCACAATATTGAATATAGAATACGGAATATAGAATATATAAAATAGAACAGTATAGTTTGTAAAATATGGAATATAGAGTACAGCATATAGAATAAAGAACATAGAGAATAGAAGATAGAATACAGAAGAGTACAGAATATAGAATATTGATGAATATAGAATATAAGACATAAAATGTACAATATAGAAGAATATAGAATACAAAATATAGAATATAGAAGTATAAAGATTATAGAATATAGATAAATATAGAATGTAGATTATAGAATATAAAATATAGAATGTAGAAAATAGAATATGGAGTATAGAATACAGAACATAGAAGAACATAGTATTTAGAAGACTATAGAATATTGATGGATATGGCAAAAAGAACATAAGAAATAAAATATACAATATAGAAGAATATAGAATACAGGATGTACAAGTATATAGATAATAGAAAATAGAATATAGAATGCAGAATGTAGAATATAGAATACAGTACATAGAATAGAGAATGTAGCAGAATATAGATTACAGAATATAGAAAGTAAATGTAGAATATAGAATATAGAAGAATGCAGAATATAGAATAGAGAAGAATATGGTATACAGAAGAATATAGAGTATAGAACAGCAAACATAGAATATTGAATATAGAATGTAGAATATAGAAGAATTAAGAATAGAGAAGAATATAGACTAAAGAATATAGCATGTTGAATGTAGAATGTAGAATACAGAGTATAGAATATAAAATTTAGTATATACAATATAGAAATAGAAGAATATAGAATGTAGAATGTGAAACGTAGAATATAGAATATGCAAAAATATAGAAAAAAGAAGAATATTGAATATAGAACGTAGAATGTAGAATACAGAACATGGAATATGGAATACAGAACATAGAACATAGAAGCATCCAGCATTTGGAAGACTATAGAATACAGAATATAGGACATAGAATATAGAGTACAAAATATAGAATATAGCATATAGAAGAACATAGAATATAGAATATAGAGTAGAGAATATAGACTATAAAAGACAAAATATAGAAGATAGAATATAGAATAAGGAATATTGAAGAATATTGAATATAGAATATAGGATTTGGAATATAGAGTATAGAATATAGAAGAATATAGAATCTAGACTAGAGAATATAGAAGATAGAATACAGAAGAATAAAGAATCTTGACAATTATGGTATATACAATATAGAATAAAGGATATAGGATATACAATATCGATTATAGATTATTGAGGAATGTAGAATATAGAGTTTACAGTGTAGAATATAGAACAAAGAATATAGAATACACAATATAGAATAAAGAAAATTTTAAATTATAGAATGTAGAATATAGAGCCATATACAATATAGAACGTAGAATATACAGAATATAGAGAAGAATAAGGAATATAGAAGTATTTAGAATACAGAATGTAGACAGTAGAATATAGAATACAGAATATGAAATAGAGTATAGAACGTAGAATATAGATTATAGAATATAGAAGAATATGGAATATAGAGAACAGAATATAGCACATAAAATAAAGAATATAGAACATAGAAGATAGACTATAGAAGGATATAGAATACAGAATACAGGATATTGACAAAAATGGAAAATATAGAATATAAGATATAAAATATACAATATAGAAGATTATAGAATATAGAATGTAGAAATATATAGATTATAGAATATAGAAGATATAGAATGTGGAATATAATATAGAAGAATACAGAATAAGAAGAATATAGAATATAGAAGAATATAGAATATTGATGAATATGTAATATAGAAGAATATAGAATATACAGGACAGAATATAGAAGAATATAGGATAGAAAATATGGAATATAGAATATAGAAGAATATAGAATATTGATGAATATGGAATGTAGACTATGATATATAAAATGTACAATATAAAAGAATATAGAATATACAAAACAGAATATAGAGTGTAGAAGAATATAGATTATAGAATATAGAAGAATATTGAATATAGAATTTAGAATGCAGAATATAGAATATGGAACATAGGATAGAGAATATAAATTATAGAATATAGAATGTAGAATATAGAATATAGAAAAATATGGACTATAGGAAAATTTAGAATATAGAATGTAGAGTGGAGAACATAGGATATACAATACAGAACATACAAGAAAATAGAATATAGAATGTAGAATATAGAATATAAAAGAGAGAAGTTAAAGAATATAGAAATATTTAGAATACATAATGTAGACTGTAGAATATAGAAGAATATAGATTATAGAATATAGAAGAGTATAGAATATAGAGAAGAGAATGTAGAATATAGAACATAGAATATAGAAGAATATAGAATAGAGGATATTGAGGAAAATGGAATATAGACTATAAGACATAAAATATACAATACAGAAGAATATAGAATAAAGAACATAGAATGTAGAATATAGATAATACAATACAGAACATAGAAGAGAGAATATAGAATGTAAAAGTATATAGATTACAGAATATAGAATACAGAATATAGATTATAGAACATAGAATACAGAAGAATATAGATTATAGAATATAGAAAGTAGAATACAGAAGTATATAGAATATAGTAGAATATAGAATGTTGAATATAGAATATAGAAGAATATAGTTTATAAAAGAATATAGAAAATAGAATATTGCTGAATATAGAGTATAAGACATAAAATATACGATGTAGAAGAATATAAGACATAAAACATACAATGTAGAAGAATATAGAAAACAGAACGTAGAAATATATAGATTATAGAATATAGAAGAATATGGAATATATACTGTAGAATGTAGAAGATACAATATAAAACACAGAATACAGAACATAGAATATGGAATATTGAAGAATATAGATTATAGAATATAGAATGTAGAAAAATATAGACTGTAGAATATAGATTACAGCATGTAATATAGAATACAGCATGTAGAAGAATACAGAATATAGAACATAGAAGATAGAATACTGAATATAGAAAATAGAATGTAGATTATAAAATATAGAAAAATATAGAAGATTATAGGATATAGAGTATAGAAAGTAGAAGAATATAGAAGAGTATAGAATATGGAAAGTAGAATATAGAATGTAGAATATGGAATACAGAAGAATATAGAAGATAATAGAATATAGGACACAAAAGAATATAGAAAATAGAAGAAAATATAATATAGAGCATAGAATATACAATACAGAAGAAAATTGACAATAGAAGATAGATTGAAGATAGTAGATAGAAGAAAGCAGATGATAGAAGATAGAAGATTGAACATAGAACACAGGACATAGAATATCAAACATAGAATATAGAGTACAGAATATAGAATTTAGAATGTAGAATATAGAAGATAGAACACAGAATATAGAACATAGAATATTGAAGAATAAGGAATATAGGATATAAAATATACAAGAATATAGAATACAGAAGAATATAGAATATAGAAGAATATAGAGTGTAGAATGTAGAATATAGAGTACAGAATATAGAGGATAAAATACAGAATATAGAACACAGAATATAGAAGAAAATACAATACAGAAGAATAGAGTGTAGAATGTAGAATATAGAACATAGAAGAATATGAAATTTAGAATATAGAAAATACAATTTAGAATATACAATATAGATAAATATAGAATAATACAGAATAAAAATAATATAGAGTATTGTTGTTAGGTGCTGTCAAGTCGCTTCCGACTCATAGAGACCTTATGCACAACAGAACAAAACACAGCCCGGCCCCGTGCCATCCTTATAACCGGTGTTGTGCTTGAGCACATTGTTGCAGCCACTGTGTCAATCCACCTCGCTGAGGGTCTTCCTCTTTTCCGCTGACCCTGTACTCTGCCAAGCATGACGTCCTTCTCCAGGGACTCATCCCTCCTGACAACATGCCCAAAGTATGTAAGACGCAGTCTCGCCATCCTTGCCTCTAAGGAGCATTCTGGCCGCACTTCTTCCAAGACAGATGTGTTCGTTCTTTTGGCAGTCCATGGTATATTCAATATTCTTCGCCAACACCACAATTCAAAGGTGTCAACTCTTCTTCGGTCTTCCGTATTCATTGTCCAGGTTTCACATGCATATGATGTGATTGAAAATACCATGGCTTGGGTCAGGCGCACCTTAGTCTTCAGGGTGACATCTTTGCTCTTCAACACTTTGAAGAGGTCCTTTGCAGCAGATTTGCCCAGTGCAATGCATCTTTTAATTTCTTGACTGCTGCTTCCATGGCTGTTGATTGTGGATCCAAGTAAAATGAAATCCTTGACAACTTCAATCTTTTCTCCGTTTATCATGATGTTGCTCATTAGTCCAGTTGTGAGGATTTTTGTTTTCTCTATGTTAACATGCAGTCCATACTGAAGGCTGTGGTCTTCGATCTTCAAATATAGATTATAGCATATAGAAGAATATAAAATATAGAATGTAGAATATACACTATAGCATATAAAATAGAAGGTAGAATATAGAAAACAGATTACAGAATATAGAAGACTATAGAATATAGAAAATAGAAGAATATAGAATATATAATGTAGAATGTAGAATATAAAATATATAATAAAGACTAAAGAATATTGATTATAGAATACAGAAGAATACAGAATGTAGAATATGAAATATACAGTATAGAATAATGATGAATATAGAATATAGAAAAATATTGAAAGTAGAATATTTAATATGGAATATTTTTTTATAGAATATAAAAGATAGGAAATATAATATATAGAATATAGAACATAGAATATTAAACATAGAATGTAGAATATAGAAGAATAAAGAATATAGAAGTATATAGAATATAGAGGAATATAGAACAGTATAGAATATAGAAGAATATAGAATACAGAAGAACATAGAAAATAGAATGTAGTATGTAGAATATGGAATAGAGAATATAGAGTACAAAATATAGAAGATAAAAGATAGAATATAGAAGAATACGAAATATAGGATATAGAATATAGAAGAATACAGAAGGATATAGAATATAGAAGGACATAAAATATAGAAGAATATAGGGAGAATGGGCGAGAAGCAGAGAGAGATTTCACAACACAAGCGGAGATGACAATGTGACCACAGAGGCAGAGATCGGATGATGCAGCCACAGCCATGGAATAGAGACAGCCACCAGAAGCTGGAAGAGGCAATGAACAGATTCTCCCCTGGAGCCTCTGAAGAGTGTGTGGTGTGGTTCTGCCGTGACAGCTTAATTAAGGCTCAGGTATTTTGGCTCTGACTTTGGATTTCTGGCCTCCTGAGCTGTGGAAGAATAAATTTCTGTTGTTTTAAGTCAATCAGTTTGTAGCAATTTGTTATAACAGACACAGAAAATGAATTAACTGACCAATAAAAGATGTGGTAATCTATGCATCATTACAGTATTGTAACCCGATGACGGTGGGTCCTGCCCGGCGCGACCCCTTGAGTCAAATGAGAGACACCAGGCCTTTGAAAAAGAGAAAACAGACTTTATTGCAAGCCGGTCAAGCAAGGAGCTCAGAGATTAAGTCTCAAATCAAGCTCCCTGAGGTTGGGGATTCTAGTGCAGTTGCAGGGCTAGTGATAGGGAACTTATGCATAATTCATGAAGTTTCTAAGAACTGGCAGACAATTTCAGGAAATGAACACATACAGGGGTGCAGTAGGGGGTGCAATATGGTGGCTGGGGGCATGTGGTTTTTAGGGGGGTATGAAACATGAAATTTATCTAAGGACAGCTTTGTGGCTTATTGCTCATGTCCAAATGGAGTGAGGGGAAGGTTGGTGGGTAGCGAAGCAAACTTGAGCAGAGAAGCAGTAAGATGGCCTTGAGCTGCTACACAGAATTTCTTATCAAAAGAGTGTGATGTGGCTCAGGTGTGATGGGAGGAAGGGGAACCGTTTAACCCTGTTGTTTACGGTATCAATAATATATATTTTTAATAATTTTTATCGTGCTTTAAGTGAAAGTTTACAAATCAAGTCAGTCTCTCACATATAAACTTATATACACCTTACTACATACTCCCATTTACTCTACCGCTAATGAACCAGCCCACTTCCTCCTGCCAGTCTCTCCTTTCATGACCGTTTTGCCAGTGTCTAACCCTCTCTACCTTCTCATCTCCCCTCTAGACAGGAGATGCCAACACAGTCTCAAGTGTCCACCTGATACAAGTAGCTCACTCCTCATCAGCATCTCTCTCCAACCCATTGTCCAGTCCAATCCATGTCTGAGGAGTTGGTTCCTGTCCTGGGCCAACAGAAGGTTTGCGGACCAGACTGCCAGGATTCTTCTAGCCTCAGTCAGACCATTAAGCCTGGTCTTTTTATGAGAATTTGGGGTCTGCATCCCACTGTTCTCTTGCTCCCTCAGGGGTTCTCTGTTGTGTTCTCTGTCAGGGCAGTCATCGGTTGTGGCCGGGCACCATCTAGTTAATAATATTTTTAATAAAATATCCAGACTTAAAAACTTAAGGAAGGAGAAGGGTCTTTCACATCTTAAAATACGGCAGATGTTATGGGTTGAATTGTGTCCACCAAAAATGTGTGTCAACTTGGCTAGACCATGATTCCCAGTATTGTATGATGGTCCACCATTTTGTCAAGTGATGTGATTTTCCTACACACTGTAAACCCTACCTCCATGATGTTAGTGAGGTAGGATTAGTGGCAGTTATGTTAATGAGGAAGGACTCAATCTACAAGACTGGGTTGTATTTTAAGTCAATCTCTTTTGAGATATAAAAGCAAGAAGCAAGCAGAGAGACAGGGGGACATCATACCACCAAGAAACAAGAGCCGGGAGAATAGAGTATCCTTTCGATTGGGGGTCCCTGTGCTTAGGATCTCTTGACTGGGGAATATTGATGACAAGGACTTTCCCCCAGAGCCAACAGAGGGAGAAGGCCTTCTCCTGGAGCTAGCACCCTGAATTCGGACTTCTAGCCTGCTATGCTGTGAGAGAAAAAATATCTCTATGTTAAAGCCATCCATTCACTTGTGGTACTTCTGTTATAGCAGCACTAGCTAGCTGAGACAGCAGGTATATTGAAAAATGTATCTCTGGCACAAAAAGCCTCAAATTGCTGAAAGAAATTAAAAATATACTTGTATTTTTGTATATTTGTGTGGGTACGTGTGTGTGTGTATAAGCTCTGGTGGGTTTATATATATATACACCTATATATGAGCTCTGGTGGCACAGTGGTTAAGTGCTCTGATGCTAATCAAAAGGTAAGCAATTTGAACTCACCAGCCTATTCCACAGGAGAAAGGTGTGGCAGTCTGCTTCCATAAAGATTTAGAGCCTTAGAAAACCTATGGGGCAATTCAACTCTGTTCTATAAGGTCACTATGAGTTGGAATTGACTCGGGGCAACTGGTTTGATTTGGTTTTATATGTATATATATATGGTGTAAGATGAATGATTGAGCTACTGGAAAAGTAAGAGGCATCTGCACTATCTAGAAAGATATTGTGAATGAGTCCTGAAAAAGATCAATACAGGTAACAGACATGAAAAAGGTGTTGATATAGGTATTGGACTTGACTAGGACTCATACAATGGGGAAAGGAAGCCAAATTAAGTCCCATGCACAGTGGTTAGTTATTGCACGTGCAGAGATATCAAGCTGGGACCAGGAAAATTATTTTCTTAAAAAACCCAGTAAGAAAAAGCTACATCGAAGATAAATGAGGACCATGACTTCCTTTAACCATAGATGTCTGTGGAAGGGAAATAGAAAAGCTTTTCCTAAAATTTCTATTCTCATCCCCACGCTTAGATATATTTGGAAGTAAATCGCACACCACAGTGTAACTTAAATATCACCATCTCAAAATTGAGTTAACATAGAGTCCGAGTGTTGAGCAGCCAGTTACTGAGCAACTGTGAAGAACAATTCACTTATTAGGATTCAAATATAGACAGAGATAAATTTCTAAACAATATGATCTCAGAATGAAATATCTCATATTATATGTTTAACAGTATTGCTCTGGGCAAATCTGCTACAAAAGACCTCCTTAAAGTGTTAAGAAGCAAAGATGTCACTTTGAAGACCAAGGTGTGCCTGACCGAAGCTATGGTATTTTCGATGACCTCATATGAATGTGAAAGCTAGACAATGAATTAGTTGTTGGTGAAGAATATTGAATATGCCAGTGACTGCCAGAAGAATGAACAAATCTATCTTGGAAGAAGTACAGCCAGAATACTTTTTTGAAGCAAGGGTGCCAAGACTTTCTTTCACGTGCTTTGGATATGTTATCAGGAGGGATCAGTCCCTGGTGAAGGACATTATGCTTGATAAAGTAAAGGGTCAGTGAAAAAGAGGAAGACCCTCAAAGACATGGATTGACACAGTGACTACAACAATGAGCTCAAACATGGCAATGATTGTGAGGATGGCACAGGACCGGGCAGCTTCTCGCCCTCTTGTACATGGCGTCACTATTAAAAAAAAAAACAAAAACCATTGCCATTGAGACAATTCTGACTCATATTTACGATGGCAACTAACAACAACATATTTTTTTCTCAAGTATTGGGATTTTCGAGTTAAACATCTGACCAGTAAAATTACTCAACAGCCCCATGGGAGTTGAGAGTAGATTGCATACCACCAAGTAACTTAAATATCACCATGTCAAAATGTATTTAACATAGGGTCCGAGTGATGAGCAGCCAGTTACTGAGCAACTGTGAAGGACAATTCTCTTATTACAATTCAGATATAGACATAGATAAATTTCTAAACAATTTATGACCCCATAGGAGTGGAATAGCAGAATACTGTTGACATCTTATACAGAGTTTAAATCATTTCTGGTTATCTTTTGGGAGAACGTCCCCTCAGTTTTGTACTTAAAGGAATTGACAATTCTCTCTTTTTTTTTTTTTTGTACATAATTGGTAGACAGGAACACCAGTCTCCACAGGAGATTTCTTTTTCTTTTTTCCTTTTATTTCATTTAATCCCCTTGAGTCTTTTATGAGCAAACTTTTTGCTATTGTGAAAAATGCTGCAATGAACATGGGTATGCATTTGTCTATTCATGTGACAGCTCTTATTTCTCCAAGATATATTGCTAGGAGTGGGATTGCTGAATCTTATGGTATTCTCTTTCTAGCTTTCTAAAGAAGTGCCATAACGTTTTCCAAAATGGTCGTACCATTTTGCATTCCCACCAGTAGTGCATAAGAGTTCCAGTCTCCCCACAAATTCTTCAACATGTGTTATTATTTTTTTTAATTATGCCAGTAATATTGGGGTGAGATGGTATCTCATTGTAGTATCAATTTCCAATTCTCCAGTATAAAAAAAAATACTTTTTTATATTGGCTGGTGATCACGGTCATTTCCTCAAGTGTCTGTTAGTCACTTGAGCGCCTTCTTTGGTGAAGTGTCTGTTAATTTCCTTTGCCCATTTTTTAATTGGATTATTTGTCTTTTTGTTGTAGAGGTATTGGATTTTCCTGGAGATTTTAGAGATTAGACTTCTGTTGACTTTGTCATAGCCAGAGATTTTTCCAAGTCTAAGTTCTTTTTTTACTCTTTTGGTGAAGTCTTTTGATGAGCATGAGTGTTTAATTTTTAGAAGATTCCAGTAATCTAACTTATATTCTAGAGTTTGTGTCTTGTTAGTTATGGTTTGTATCCTGTTAATGACATGTATGAGGGCCTCTAGCATTGATCCTATTTTTTCTCCTATGACCTTTATGGTTTTTGATTTTATATTTAGGTGTTTGATCCATTTTTAATTAGTTTTTGTGTATGGTGTGAGGTATGGGCCCTGTTTCATTTTTTTGAAGAGGGACATCCAGTTTTGCCTGCAGAATTTGTTAAAAAGACTGTCTTTTCCACATTTGATGGACTTTGGGCCCTTTTCCAAGATCAGGTGATTGTAGGTGGATGGATTTACACCTGGGTTCTCAATTCTGTTCCACCAGTCAATGTAGCTGTCATTGTACCAGTACCAGGCTGTTTTGACTACCGTAGCCGTACAGTAGATTCTGAGGCCAGGTAGTGCGAGTCTTCCTAGTGAATTCTTCTTCTTCAATAATACTTTACTTATGTGGGGCCTCTTTCATTTCCGTATAAAGTTAATAATTAGTTTTTCCATCTCTTTAAAGAATGCTGTTGGTATTTGGATGAGAATTGCTTTGTATTTGTGGATTGCTTTGGGTAGAATTGATATTTTCACAACGTTGAGTCTACCTATCCATAAGCATGTCCCTCACTTTTGTCATTTTGAGATACTCGTTATTTGTTGTTTGTTTCTTTAACAATCTGACACTTTCTCTTCTCCTTCAGGACATTCACATGTGTTCTTCTGTCTGCTAGAGGTGGTTTCTCTGGTACCTCAATTCATTTGTACTTTAATTGTACTCTCTTGGAGGAGTCTTCTCTGATTCTCTCAAACTCTTACATGTTTCCAGAATGTCCTGTGTTTCATCTTTAAAGCAGTAATATTATTTGAATTTGAACTAATAACCAAGTATCAGCCTTGCTCAGGAATAAGTTACTTTTGCGGTTATTTAAATTTAAATATGAATGAAATAATATAGCAGTTCAGTTCCTTAGTCACACTAGCCGTATCTAAAATGATCAGTAGCCACATGTGTCTAGTGGCTAATGTATCAGGCAGCACAGATTATAGAACATTTCCATTATTGTAGAAAATTATTTTGGACAAGTGCTGCTAGATCAGTTACTTCTCCTTTTTGTTGTTCTTAAACCGAACCTGTGCAACCCAGAACCGAGGCCCTGTGCAACATTTGCGCTAACATCATCAAATCTTTCATTTATTCCTGTAAACACTAGGCATTTTCAGACGTGCACACATACACACAAATACACACCCATATACACCCATACTTTTCTTTAAGGTTTGGTCTAAATTTAATAAAATCCTTGAAATCTTCCCTTTGTGTAAAGCCAAGATTAGGTGCTATCTTCTCTTTGCTCTCCCAAAACTTTGTCCTCTTAGCTTACTCTACTGAAATTCTTTGTACATAAACCTGTTTCTATTAAATTACTACTTAACCTGGAAGGAACAGGCCTTGGTTGTTTTATATTTATATCTCTAGTGCCTGGTAAAGGTGATATAATTTATACTCAATAAATACATTTTAATTAAAGATTTGAAACTCACACTGTCCTCTCATTAGTGAACGTTTTGGTTTCACAAAAATATATATATATATAGTTATTAAGTCAAATATATATATATCTACATCAATATTAACACCTACATCTATATACAGGCAACAATGAATCTACAACTAGTTTTCATTTAGTAGAATTTCATATGAATAAAATCATATAATACGTACTCTCTTTTGTTTGTTTTGTGCCATTTTACTCTTCTTTTTCTTGTTTCCAAAGGCAAAACATTTGTTTATTGATTTGAGACCTGTCTTCCTTTTTAACATAGGCACTTGGAGCTATTAATTTCTGTATAAACGATTCTAAAGCTGCAATCCATATGTTTTAGCATGCTGTTTTTCACTTCCTTTAATCTAAAAATATTATTTTTAAACTCTCCTTGTGATTTATTCTTTGGCTTATTTGTTATTTAGGAGTGTACTGTTTAATTTACATATATTTGTGATTTTCTTATATTTTCTTCTACTGTTGATTTCTAATTTAGTTGTATTTTGGTCAAAGAACATATTTTGTATTATTTCAATTATTTTGTATTTATTTAGGTTTGTTTTATAGTCTGGTATATGGTCACTCTGGAGAATGTCCCATGTATACTGCCCAGTTTTATGTCCATTATTGAAAATGAGTTATTGAAGTCTCTATTATTGTGGAATGTGAGGTGAATATATGTTTATAATTGTTTGTTCTGCCCAATAGATTGACACTTTATAATTATAAAATATTATTTGTATCCTGTAACTTTTTTGTCTTAAAGTCTAATACATCAAATATTATCATAGGCAACCCAGCTCTTTTTTTTTTGGCTACTGCTCGCGTGGTATGTTAGATTCCTAGTGCTGCCATAACAAAATACTACAAAGTAAATGGCTTTGAAGAACAGAATTTATTGTCTCAGTTCTGAAGGCTAGAGGCCCAAATTCATTAATGGGTCTATGAACTCTCTCTCTGTTTGTTTTACGGAAAGGTCTTTCCTGTCTCAGCTTCTTGCGGCTAAAAAAAGAAACTGTTGCCGTTGGGTCAATTCCAACTCATAGCAACCCTATGGGATAGAGCGGAACTTTCTCATGGGGTTTTCAAAGAGCAGCTGGTGGATTCCAACTGCTGACCTTTTGGTTAGGAGCTGAGCTATTAGCTACTGCACCATCAGGGCTCCTTGTAGCTTCTTGTAGCCCTTTGCAATTCTTGGCATGCTTATGGATGCTTATAGATGTGTCTGCCTCCATTATCACCTGGCATCTGTCTTACTCTGTGTGTTTCTTTCCATCTCCCTGTCTGTTATCTCCTTTTAAGATACCACTCAGAATGGAATAGGACTTATCCTACTCTGGTATGGCTTAAGTGACAATATCATCAGCTGCTCTTTGGAAACCCTATGGGGTGGTTCTACTCTGTCCTATATGGTCACTATGAGTTATAATCAACAGGATGGCAAAGGTTTTTCTTTTATCTTCCAAGAATAGCGCTATTTTCCCAAACAAGGTCACAACTTCCAGGTACAATTTTTAGCACTTCAACATATATATTTCGGAGACACTTTCAATCCGGAATACATGGCCTATCTTTTAAATCCTATTTTCAATCTATTTGTGTCTTTTAATCTAAAGAGTGCCTATAATAGACAGACATATATTTGGGTTAAGTTCTTTTTTTAGACTATGTTTCCAATCTCTGCCTTTCAATTGGGTTGTTTCATTGTTTAAATTTAATTACTGATAAAGTAAGACTTATGTCTTCCTTTTTTTTTTAATATGCTTATGTCTTTTTTATTAGTCTATTCCTGGATTGCTGGCTTCTTTTGTGTTAAATTGGTAAGTCCTAGTGTACCTTTAAATTTATTTATTGTATCTTTTACAGCATACATTTCAAATTATTTTCTTAATGATTTCTTGTGGATTACAATTAGCATCTTAATGTAAAACCCACTAATTCAGATGAATAATGTCTTAATTACAACAATGTTCAGTGTATCTTGACTCTGTTCATTCTTTGTACACAGCAAAGGCAGTGCTCAGAGGCCAGTAGTGATAGATGCACACATCAAAAATGAAGAAAGGGACAAAATCAAAACACTAGCTATACAACTTGGACAGACGGAAAGAGAAGAGCAGAAGAAGTCCAGAGCCATGAAAAGAAAGGAAATCATAAAAATCAGAAATAAGTGAGTGAAATAGAAAATAGAAAGGAGCAACAAAACCAAAAGTTGGTTCTATCAAAGGATCAACAAAATCAACAAACCATTGGTCAAATTGACAAAAGAAAAACAGGTGAAGACAAAAATAACCCAAATAAGAAATAAAACGGGGGACATTACAACAGACTTAACTGAAATAAAAAGGTTCATAACAGAGTACTATGAAATATACACTCCAACAAATTTGAAAACCTAGAGGAAATGGACAAATTTCTAGAAACACACTATCTTCCTAAACTAACATAAACTGAGGTCTAAAATCTAGACAGACCCATAATGAGAAGAGATTGAAAAGGTAATAAAAAAAACTTCCAATAAAAAACAGCCTTGGCTCAGATGGCTTCACTGGAGAATTCTACCAAACATTCAAAGAAGAATTCGCAGTAGTACTACTAAAACTATTTCAGAACATACAAAAGGAAGGGATACTTCCTAACTGATTCTATGAAGACAGCATAACCCTGATACCAAAATCAGGCAAAGACACCACAAAAAAAGGAAAATTACAGACCAATATCTCTCATGAATATAGATGCAAAAACTCTCCACAAAATTCTAGCCAATAGAATTCAGCATCATATCAAAAAAAAAAAAAAAAAAAACCATGACCAAGTGGAATTCATACCAGGTATGCAACAATGATTCAACATTGGAGAAACAGTCAATGTCATCCACCACATAAATAAAACAAAAGTATCACATGATCATCTCAATAGACTCAGAAAAGTCATTTGATAAAGTATAACACCCATACCTGATAAAAACTCTCAATAAAATAGGTATAAAAAGGAAATTTCTCGACATAATAAAGGGCATCTAAACAAAACCAACAGCCATCATCATTCTCCACAGACAGTGGCTGAAAACATTCCCCCTGAGAACAGGAACAAAACAAGGATGCCCTTTATCACTACTGCTATTAAACATTGTGCTAGAAGACCTACCTACAGCCATAAGAAAAAGAAATAAAGGACATTCAAATAGGCAAGGAAGAAGTAAAACTATCCCTATTTGAGGATGATGTTATACTGTACATAAACCTCCTCAAAGATACACAAGAAAACTACTGGAACTGATAGAAAGATTCTGCAGTAGAGCGGGATACAAGATAAACATAGAAAAAACTGTTGGATTCCTATACACCAATAAAAAGAACATGGAAAAGGAAACGAGTAAAGCAATACAATTTAAGTCCTAAAAAAATAAAATACTTAGGCATAAATCTAACCAGGATGTAAAGGACATATACAAAAAAAAAAAAACTACAAAATCCTACTGCAAGAAATCAAAAGAGACCTACATAAATGGAAAAACATACCAGGCACATGGATAGGTAGACTCAACATTGTGAAAATGTCAATGCTACCCAAAGCAATCTGCAAGTACAATGCAAGCCGGTCCAACAGCATTATATAACAAGATGGAAAAACTAATCATTAAATTTATATGGAAAGGTAAGAGGCCACAGATAAGTAAATCACTATTGAAGAAGGAGAATAAAGCAGGAGGCCTCATACTATTTGACCTCAGAAACTGCTCTACAGCTACAATAGTCAAAACAGCCTGGTATTGGTACAATGACAGACACAGTAATCAATGGAACTGAATCACGTATGCAGATGTGAATCCACCCACCTATGGTCAACTGATCTTCAACAAAGGCCCAAAGTCCACTAAATGGGGAAAAGACAGTCTTTCTAACAATTGGTGCTGGCAAAACTAGATGTCCATCTGGAAAAAATGAAACAGGACCCATACTTCACACCGTACACAAAAACTAATTCAAAATAAGTCAAAGACCTAAATAAGAAATCAAAAACTATAAAGATCATAGAAGAAAAAACAAGGTCAACGCAAGAGTCCCTAATACATGGCATAAATGGCATACAAACCATAACCAACAATACACAAACACCAGAAGATAAGCTAGTAACTGGAATCTTCTAAAAATTAAATACTTATGCTCATCAAAAGATTTCACCAACCCAGCAAAATGAGAACCTACAGATTGGGAAAAAAATTTTGGCTATAACAAGTCCAACAAAGTTGCAATCTCTAAAATCTGTAGGAAAATCCAGCACCTCTACTACAAAAAGACAAATAAACTAATTAAAATATGGACAAAGCATATGAACAGATACTTCTCTAAAGAAGACATTCACATGGCTAATAGACACATGAGAAAATATTTCCGATCGCTAGCCATTAGAGAAACATAAACGAAAACTACAATGAGACACCATCTCACCCCAATGTCACTGGCACGAATCAAAAAAAAACAGAAATTGACAAATATTGGAGAGGTTGCAGGGAGATTGGAACTCTTATGCACTGCTGGTGGGAATGCAAAATGGTACAACCATTTAGGAAAAAGATATGGTGGCTTCCTTAAAAAGCTAGAAATAGAAATACTATATGATTCAGCTATCCCACTTCTAGGAATACATCCTAGAGAAATAAGAGCCGTCATACAAATAGACATATGTGCACCCATGTTCATTGCGACATTATTAACAATAGGAAAAAGATGGACACAACCTAAGTGCCCATCAACAGAAGAATGGATGAACAAACTATGGTACATACACAACATGAAATACTATGCAATAATAAAGAACAATGATGAATCTGTGAAACATCTTACAACATGGATGAATCTGGAGGACATTATGCTGAGTGAAATTCAATCATGAAAGGACAAATTCTGTATGAGATCACTGTTAGAAAAACTCATGGAAAGGTTTACACACAGAAAGAAACAATCTATGATGGTTACGAGGGAGGAGAAGGCTGGGGAGGGAAAATCACTAAACAATAGGTAAGTGGTAAATTTGGTGAAGGGTCAGATAGTACACAATGCTGGGAAAGTCAGCACAACATGACCAAGGCAAGGTCATGGAAGCTTCATAGACACATTCAAACTCCCAGAGGAACGGAATTACTGGGCTAGGGGCTGGGGACCATAGTCTCAGGGGGCATCTAGCTCAATTGGCATAACATGATTTATAAAGAAAATGTTCTACATTCTACTTTGGAGAACAACCTCTTGGGTCTTAGAAACTTGTGAGCGGCTATCTAAGATACTTCCCTGGTCCCACGCCATCTGGAGCAAGAGAGAATGAAGAGAACGAAAGACACAAGGGAAAGATTAGTCCAAAGGACTAATGGACCACAAGTACCACGACCTCCACCAGACTGAGTCCAACACAACTAGATGGTGCTCAGCTACCTCGACGAACTTCTCTGATAGGGATCACAATAGAGGGTCCTGGACAGAGCTGGAGAAAACAGTAGAACAAAATTCTAACTCACTAAAAAAGAGCAGACTTACTGGTCTGACAGAGAGGAATGGAAATAGACAACTCAAGATTGGGAAGTGGACAGTGTTGACATGTCGTGGGGTTGGCAATCAATGTCACAAAACAATATGTGTATTAATTGTTTAATGAGAAGCTAATTTGCTCTGTGAACGTATAAAAATTAAAAAAAAAAAAGAACTGTATCTATAATGACAACAGCAACTCAAAAGATTTGATAGGAATCTTAGGGAACAGTGAGTTTATGTTGATGGGGGAGAAAGAACCCAGAAAATGAGGGTGAGAATGGTTGCACAACTTGAAGAATGTAATCAATGTCACTGAATTGTACATGTAGGAACTGCTGAATTGGTGTATATTTTTGCTATGTACATTCCCAACGATAACAAGAAAATAATTAAAACTAAAAAGAAGGAAAAAAAAAAAGAGCTGGGCTGCTAACGAAAAAGATGGCAGTTCAAATCCAAAGCAGCTCCTTGGAAACCCTATGGGGCAGTTCTACTCTGTCTAGGGTCGCTATGAGTCAGAATCGACTCAAAGGTAACAGATTTTTTTTTTTCTTTTTGGTTTATCACTTCAAAAATTGCCTCTCCTTTTTTTTTCCCCCTTTCTCTTTCTGGAACCCCATTAATCCATCTGGTAGAAGTTCTCACCTTATTCTCTTTGTCTCTTACCCTCTTCTCTAGTTTTCCTTTAGTATTTCTCAAATATTCACTCTTCTGAGTTCTGTTCCAGTACACTAGCTCTTTCTTTGGCTATGTTAATCTGCTCTTAAACTCCTCCACTGAGTTATTAAGGAGAGCTTTAAATATCAGATTTTTTTCCTCAGTAATTCTAAGAACTTGAATCAAAATTACAATTCTTACTGTGATCTTTTGAATATATTAAGCATAGCTAATTTAACATTTGTGCCTTTTGAGTCTATTTTCTATCGCCACTCTTCCTCTGTTTTTATTGTTAGCTTTGTTTGATTTTATTTATATTGCTTTATCTGCTCATGTGCCAGGGTATTGTTTCTGATAGATAGGAGTTGTGTGACAAAGTTATAGAAATATAGTAGTGTTTAGGGCAATGATATTTTCCTACAGAGATTTTATGCTTTTTTCTAGCAGATGATTAGGGACACTAATATTCAAAGGCATATTAATCTAAATCCATGAATTGATGTAATTTGAGGCTTTTCTTTAGGGTAAAGGCTATCTTGTCCCCACTCTTATTTCTATGACTTAACCTTTTAAATAAACTTTGAAAGTATAAAAGTTTTCTAGCTTCACAAACTTGGCAAGTCCTACACTCCAGTTTTTGTTCTTCTTTTTAACCTGCTAGGAATGATTTCCTGATTTATCTGTTCAGCTACCTCTTCCATTATGGGCAGGGAAAAGTGACCTCCTTTGCTGGGATTATCATTCTGAATTCTTTAATATATTGTATTTTAATCCTAAAATACGTTGCTTTTTTTTTTTACTTTCCAATATCTTCAATAAAATTTATTATTATTTTTGCTTTCCTATTGTTTCTGTGCAAGGATTGTCCTGAACTAACTGAGAGTGAATACACTTGTTATCTATATTTTCAGATCTACCCTGAGGATAAACAACTGAGCCAATGCATCTGAGGCTGAGCGAGTTTAAGAAACAGTTCTAGATGTCTTTTTAATTAATCAACGGGATGATATACCATTCCTTTGCCTAGTGTACTGTCATACAGCATAATTCTCATGAGAAAATTCACTTAAGTGTATTTCCTCATTCATCTGAACTTGGATGCTGGTTCCTCTACTGTACTAATTTACAAAGATATGCAAAATGGAAATAGTGCCAAGCTGTTTTCATGTCTTTGTAAGAGGATGTTAAGAAAATTTTCTTCTGGGTTGGCATTGTGGTTGACTTTCCAAAGCTACAAAAATCAAATACTTAACCCTCGTGTCTTAATTATCTTGTCCTGCTATAACAGAAATACAATAAGTGGGTGACATTAACAAACACATTTATTTTCTCACATTTTAGGAGGCTAGACAGAAGTTTGAATTCAGGGCACCAGCTCTGGAGGAAGGCGTTCTATCTGTGTCTCTTCGAGGGGTAGGTCCTTGTCTCTTTTCAGCTTCTGTTCCTTGGTTCCTTGGTGATCTTCAAGTGGCATGGTATCTACCTTCTCCCAATTGTGCTTGCTATCCCTGGCTTAATCTGCTCTTTTATATCTCAAAAAAGATTGATTTAAGACACATCCTACATTATTGGAAAACCTGGTGGTGCAGTGGTTAAGAGTTCTGTTGCTAACCAAAAAGTTGGCAGTTTGAATCCACCAGCCATTCCTTGGAAACCACATGAAGCAGTTCTACTTTTTCATATCGGATTGCTGTGAGTCAGAATAGACTCAATGGTAATGTTTGTTTGTTTGTTTTTATTACATTATTAACACAACGAAAAAACACGTTCCCGTATGGAATTATAACCACGGGTAGAGGAGTTAGGACTTGCAACAGATATTTTGGGGCAGACACAATTCAATTTATAACGCCCTACAGTCAAGATAATTTTGGGGTCAAGCAACCATTACAGAGCTAAATAACTGGCAGCTGGACAGATTCTGCTATCAGAAACCTTTGTCTAGAATCTCTCATTATTCCATATACAGTGGAGTTGCTAAAAGAGAAAGATTAATGGAACCATGTCATCATCAGCTTAGAAACGATTTTCCCTCCATTTTCTGTGAATGTTGCAACCTGACAATGACTTTCAAGGTCAAGTTTAAAAGGTCTTAGAGAACCAGATACATGAATACGCAGTGCTTCTTAGAATGACAGTCTTCTGTTTACAGTGATTTGGTATATCACACTGTATTTGCTGCTCTGCCCTCTCAATTTGAGTAGAAGAGAAAGAGAATTTCAGAGAGACATTTGGGCACAGAGAGTGAGCAGAAGTGAAGTAGTCATTACAATTATGACTTGTTAAACCAAGAATGTGCAGGTTTCCCTCAGATCAATTAAACATTAGAAAAGGTAATCACACTTTAGGCATTTTGCAAGAACCCTTTCAAGTTTAGCTGCTTCCAGATTAAGGAACACTAATGCAATTTTCTATGTTATGTACCTCAGAGTTATATACTGGTGAGGGATTTGTTGTAGCACCGCAATTTGTGTGAAGTCCATTGAATTTACTCATATGCACCATATAGGAGTATCTGCATTTAGACACCCTCCCACAAAGATCCAATGTTAATCAAAAGAGATTTAAAGGAGCACCAGATAAATAAAAGGTGTCCTTTTCCATCTGTCTTCTGCCTTTGTCCCAATCACGAACTATCTCTGAGTAGAGAAGAGGCAATGAAAGGAGCCCAAGACACCACCCAAATTTCAATGCCTCGCTGAAGCTAGTTGAATATGAAGCTGATATTTTTCAATTGACCAGACTAAACTCAATGTGACTAGCAAGTAATGGCTTTACATGATATGAAATTAAGAGCTGGGAAAGAAATTTCACCTGTGCACAATAGATTGGAGTGCCTAAATAAATATACATATATATATATATATATATTATTTCACATATAAACAGACAAAGTCATAGATTTGGAGCAAAACCTAAGCCCTTCATACTGTTGGATTCTTAAACACTAGTGTTACATTTGAATAACGTTTCTTACTTTTAAAAAATTAATCCATGTATATCTTTTATAGTTTCATCTCATGGTAAGCATAAAAAAAAAAAAAAAACCCAGTGCTGTTGAGTCAATTCTGACTCGTAGCGACCCTGTAGGACAGAGTAGAACTGCCCCCTAGAGTTTCCAAGGAGCACCTGGGAGATTTGAACTGCCAACCCTTTGGTTCGCAGCTGTAGCACTTAACCACTATGCCACCAGGGTTTCCACAGTAAGCATATGGCATAAAAACTAAAGTATTATCATCTTTATTTAAAAAAAATGAGGACACTGAAGTTGGAAAAGCTAACATGCCTAATTTTCTTATGTTTTTATTGATGGTAAGTTGAAAGTTAGGTATCATAACTCAGTACTTCAATAACAGTCATTATTTATTTAACCAGAAAAAAAGAACCTTATTGCTTATAATGTATTAAATAATTATGAATACACCAAATTTAACTCAATTTCAGATGGAACCCCAAATCTACATACATGGATAAGTATTTTTATTTTTGTCTATAGTTGCAAAGACTGTCGTTTACTTAGTTTGCTCAGAATGACAGCTATTGTTCCGCCATGCCAGATGTCAATCAAGTTTAAAAACATAAAGTGTAGTCACGTAGAATGATTACTACATATGTCTTTTAAAAAAAAAAAAAAGAACTGTTGCTGTCCAGTCAATGGCAAGCCCATGTGCCTAAAAATCGAAATGTGCTTCATAGGGTTTTCAATGGCTTATATTTTGGAAGTAGATTTCCAAGCCTTTCTTCTGAAGCAGTTTTGGGTGGACTCGAATCTCCAATCTTTTGTTTAGCAGTTGAGTGCAGCATTAACAGTTTGTACCACCCAAGGAACCCACTATGTCGTAGGAGTTTGCAAAAATAATTAAGCTTTTATACTTGGTCGTGTGTATAGTATTTTTAAGTATTAACTAAATGTTAGTTATTAATGGAATGTCTAGTTACACAAGGCTTTGCAATGCAGCAAATTTTTCTCTTTATCTACTGTCTCTATCATGACTGTAATCCTAATATAATACATAAAAATAACAATGATTGTACCTTCCTTATTGCTGTAATGTTGTTTCCAAATTCTGAATGATGTGGGCAAGTCTATTATATTTGTAACCTTAATATTTTCATGTGCCTGTACAGTGTATTCTTCTTAGAGATATTATAGAATTTATATACAATTGGATTATAATCATCAACTTACTTTTTTTTTGTTACACTGGAAATGAACAAGCACAAAAGCCATTCTTTTCCATCACTGAATCATTTCCTACGTAGATACTGAAATTTGGGAATAAAGAGATGAATAAATACATGAATAAAAGGTATATGTAAAAGATCTCTGAGACTATTTAAATCACAGACGAGTGTAAGGTATCACCAAGACTTACAGGTTTTAAATTCCTCAGAGAGAAGTCACCATGTTCCTTTCTCATATTGGAACGCATTGTGTTCCAGATCTTAAAAACATATAGATACATATAAAGACCAAAACTTATTTGAATTATACTAAAAATCTGCATAACAACCCTTTTCATGATTTGACAAGTACTTCAAGTTTTTTTTTTCTTATACTTCACTTTGTAGTCTACAATTTAACAATGAAGTCTGTTAAACAAAATTTTCTAGTCAACATAATTTGGGAGAACAAGAAAAAAAGAAAATTTGAAATTGTAATTCTTCTAAAATATAGTCATTAATTAATGTTTTATATTTTAAGCCAGATGAATCATTATCACAACACTGTTCATATAACTTGTGGGGTTCATATAATTAAAATAACCATAAAACCAAAACCCGCTGCCATCAAGTTGATTCCGACTCATAGAGACCGTATGGGACAGAGTAGAACTGCCCCATAGAGTTTCCAAGGAGCGCCTGGCAGATTCGAATTGCTGACCTCTTGGTTAGCAGCCGTAGCACTTAACCAGTACACCACTAGGCTTTCCAAAATAATCATAGGGTAACCTAAATTTATTTTTGTAGTTTGCAACGTGGAACTTTTATAATTTACAGAAAAATAGAAGTGAAATGTGTTTTAGTTTTAGTGCATTTACTTTGCATGTTTTAGAAAAACTATGAATATCTCCAAAGAAGTTTTAAAACATGAAAATTCTATAAAAATTACTTAATATCATGACCAATATTTATCCAGAAAATATACATTAAATTTCACAAAGTATAAAGTTCTGTATTCAAAGTGCAACACAATAGTATGTTTTAAACTGAATTTAATGAACAATAACACAGAGCATGGAAATTCTAGAAACATTACTGAAAACACTACCAATATTCATCTTGAAAATGCACAAGAAATTACGTACATTTGAAACACTACATTTGAAGTATGAAGCAATAATAACTGTGTCTTTTAAGAGCTGAGAAAATAAACAGAATTAAAACAACTTTACTCCATCTTAACTACAGTGTGCCTTCAAGGAAAATGTAAGTTTTTCAGAAAATTCAGTAGGAGAAATAAGCTTTACCGTATTTTAAAATATGTTAATAGGCACTGCATTGGAGAAAGTCAGGCACAGACGTTAAAGTGAGGATTTGCAAAATATCAGATCAAATGATGTGACAGGTAAAGAGACTATAAAAGAACAAGCATACCTGTACAAACATCTATGAATTTCAGGTTTATATTTAATTGTTCTTTATACGCCCCCCCCCAAAAAAAAGTTGGTGTGCAGTCGATTCTAACTCATGTCAACCACAAGTATCTGTATTTTTGCTAAAAAAAAAAAACAGCTCCCAATTTGTAGAAAACACTATGTTCTGGAGGAAGTTTTTGAAGACTTGTTTTACTTCCTGGTTCCTCAGGGAATAAATGAAGGGGTTCTGCACGGCGGCAACAGAGGTGTTGGCAATAGCAACTCCTTTGGTCAATGATGCTTTTCTTTTGCAGAGGGATTGGCATACATGAAGATGCAGCTTCCGTAAGAGGTGGAAATGACAGTCATGTGGGAGGAACAAGTGAAGAAAGTTTTTTTCTCTCACTGGAAGACAGGATTCTCAGAATAGTCCTGATGACACACATGTAGGACAAAATCATTAATGCCAAAGTGAATAGCACAGAAACCAAAGCCAAGTAAAAACCAGTTACTTCTAGGAGCCATGTATTTGAGCAAGATAGTTGTAAGAGGGGAAAATAGTCGCATGCAAAGTGATCAATGACTTTGGAAGCACAGTAATCGGGGGGGGAGGAGAAGAAACATAAGAAGTGGGAATATGGTCAGAAACCCTCTCAACCACACACATAACACAAGCAGGGAGCAGAGTTTCCTGTTCATGGTGCTTGTGTAATGCAGGGGCTTGCAGATGGCCACATAGAGGTCATAGGACATAGCCGTCTGAATGTAAAATTCTGTCACCCTCATGAAAATAAAGAAGACTTGACCTGCACAGTTGTTGAAGGAAATGGTCTTATCCCTGGTGATAATTGCACCCAGAAATCTAGGAATGCATACAGTTGTAAAGGAGATTTCTAGGAAGGAGATGTTCCGGAGGAAGAAATGCATAGGTGTCTGTAGATGGGAGTCCACCGAGGTTAAGGTGGTGAGAATCAGGTTTCCAGTGAAGCTTACTACATATGTGATAAATAGAAAGAGGAAGGTCACAATCTGAAGGTCAGGATCATCAGAAAGGCCTAGGAGGACAAGCTCTGTGACCACTGTGTAGTTGTTCATTTCTCTCTCTCTCTTCAATTTTTCTTTTAACCCCATTTAGACAAAAATAGTATTAAGGGAAAGAGATGAAAGATATAATTCATCATGATCAGCATCATCATCTCCAATATTCTAAAATATCCTATATAATCCATGCAAATTTTTTCTTATTTTTAGGATCTTGCTGGCATTCTTTTAATACACATTTATTAGTTCTTTTATATTAAAAATACAGTAGTAGATAAGAAATCTTCACACAACAAAGCACATCTTTGGGAGACAACAAAATAATTGTCATTTTATGTCCTATTTATGCAAACTCTGATTACAATTTTGTTGAAACAGCCATAAGAATTACATAGCCCTTTCTTTTCACTCAGAATTAGACAATCTATCTATTAAACAATCTATCTCCTAGAAACAGAAATGGGTTACTTTAACTTACCAAAAAGTAAAAGTCAAACTTAGAAGCCTGAAGTAACAACTCATTATTTTTTTTTAGGATATAAGAAATCAGTTGCCTTATTACAAGTAATATATTTAAATTTTTAACCCTAAGATTTATGGGTCTAATTGCCAAGACAATATGAGTACACTAAATAGAATTGCTACAAGACAGAATAAGTAACCCAATTATTTAAAAAATAGAAAAATTTCAATTACTCACTGGTTTGTCTTCTTATTCCATCATGATCTTTAATGTTCCACATTCTGTATGGCTTCCTATAAAGTACATGTGTGTATTTAAATATAAACATTTTTATTTTTGAACTGAAAGAGGCATAATGTATTTATTTTTCATTTTGACTGAAGCACAAATTGAAAAGTGACTGCTAGCCTTTTATCTTATCAACTCTGTCACTGGATTATGGCTCATTGCATTTTCCATGAAATTATCTTCCTGAGTGTCTTAGTCTAATGCTGCTGTAACAGAAATAACACAAGTGGATGGGCTTTAGCAAAGAGAAATTTATTTCTTCACAGTGAAGTAGGGTAAAAGTCCAAATTCAGGGCATCAATCTTTCCCCAGATTAGGAGCTTCTCCATGGATGGACCCCAGATCCAAAGGACTCGCTCTGCTCCTGGTACTGTTATCTTGGTGGTATGCGGTCCCACACTTTCTGCTTGTTTCCCTTCCTTTCATCTCTTGTAAGATAAAAGGTGGTGTAGGCCATACCCCAGGGAAACTCCCTTTATTTATGGATCAGGGATGTGACCTGGGTAAGGGTGTTACACTCCTACCCTAGTAGTTTTTAACATAAAATTACAATCACCAGATGAAGGACAACCACGCAGTACTGGAAATTATGGTCTAATCAATTTGACACATATTATTGGGGTATACAATTCAATCCATGACACTGAGTTATTAAGCTTTTTGGAAAAAAAAATTCATTCCCTTGTAATTCTTTCTCACGGTTATCTTCTCCATAAGTCCACTTATCCAAATGGATATCCAGAAAAGTTAAGAAAAAACTTTTTCCATTTTCCTAACCTACTCAGTTAGTTCCCACCTATTCAAATGCTATTTGGATGTAGTAATAGTTTATCAATTCTGTCTATTAACATCTTGACAGCTGTCTCCTTTTGATTTTAGAGAGTAAAATTTCTGTTGTGAAGAATAAAATGTAAAATCATTGCATACCTTCCAACAACTAGCAACATTCACACTAATCATATTTTATTTTATAATGGCTTAAAGCAGTTTTTCAGGACATAAAAAGTAGAACGTCAGAAACCTTCAAAAGATGTGGAAATATTTTTAACCTCAGCAAAGACTGTGTACTGATCTCCTGGAAACCAGACAAAGTCAGGCCACATCTCTGCTATATTATAGACCATAAGGGAAATCTGGAAGGGGCCCTTGCATTTCTCAGTAACCTGCTCACTCCTCTCCCTAGCAGATCTCTCTTGAGAAGAGTTATGTTCATCCTTGCATCCCACAGAGGACCTGAGATGGTGACTTCTATGCAATATTTATATCCATTAATAAGTTGCTTAATATTCATCCTTTCTTCATATTTTATGAGTAATAAAATAAGAAACCCACTCTCTTATCAAAGGTGAAATTTTGATCAAATTTGTAAAGAATCGTCTTCATTAGAAATGTGAAAGTTTTGAACATACGCCTTTCAATTAGCAGCTGAGAGTGTTAACCATTTGCACCAACCAGGGACTCTCATTATTAAAATACACTTCTTTATTTGTCTAAACCTAGTAAATATATACAATTTCAGAACTGTTAAACCATATACCTATAATTTTACCACTGCAAGCTCAGTATTTGTGATCTATTTCTCTTGGTTTTAGAGCATCCAAAAGATTTTTTTTACCCTGGCTGGGCTAAGATGGTAGAATATACAGATACCTCTGGCGAACCCTCTATACAACAAAGACACAAAAAACCAAGTGAAACAAGTATATTTAGGACAAGCTAGAAGCCCTGAGCTTCAAAGGCAAGTTTAGAAAAAGAACAGAGGGGAAGGGGGAAGAAGAGACAGTACAGAAGTAGAGAGGAGTTACTGGGCCTGAATCTCGGAAAGCCCTCAGGCATCATTCTGGAGTGGCGGCAGTGGGTTGGTACTAGCATTTTGCCACAGTTTCCTTAGGGAGAAGCAGCCAGCCACACAGTCTACTCATACGTTTGGAACCAGAGAAGAATGGCGCTCTCAGCAAAAGCTAAGTACTTCTGTATATTTTACCACACCCCCCACTCACAAGCCAGCTTCAGCGGCTGAATTCCTTGGGCCTGAGATAGGCACTGTTGAGTGCCTAGAGGCATCCTCCCAGCCATGGAGAAGGAAAAAAATTGTAATTGGAGGGAAAGATAATTTGCCAGCTCCACTAACCAGAGGAGCTCAGCACAGAAGCCGCTCCTGTCCAGGCATAAACGGTCCATGGACTTTGAGCACCTTTCCCCTCTGCATGGACCTGTGTGGGCCTATTTCAGGAGACTAGACCCTTGTTGGCAGACTCTAACCATTACAGCTGTGCGGCAGAGAGGTGGGTGATGTTTGGCATTGCTTTGCCCATTAAACAGGGTCCTCACCTACCCACATGATGGGCCTAAGAACTGATACCTCCACTCAGGTCACCCAGCCACCCACTACAGGGTTCCAAGGATAACTACTACCTCCCAGTCTTTACAACCAAAAATATTAGGAGCCCATGGTCCGTCTGAAGAACCCACCCTACGCACTCTAGGGAACAGGGATGCGCTTTCCTCAGAGACACTCGGGGGTCAGTTCTCAGCCCCATGCCTTGTTCAGAGCGTGACCCCCTGCTGCAATCAGATATTGGTATATACGCCAATTACCACTGCCCCTCTAAGACTGTAGGACAGAAGCTGTACCACACACTTCATGATCAGCTACCTGGACACCTGAGCTGAATTCATACAAGAAAAGTGAATGGACTCCTAGAATGATATAACTGATAACAGCTCTTTCCATCTGGGGACAGGACGTCAGAGTTCCAAAGGTGAAAATAATCAAGCTAGCTCACTCAAGCAACCCATTTGGGCATATCAAAACAAAACAAAAGAAAGCAAGAGGCTACGACAGAGTAAGCAGGCATAAACTAATATAATAACTTTTAGATGGCTCAAAGACAACAGTCAATATCAAGTCACATAAAGAAACAGACCACGGTCATCTCAATAAGCTCTCCAAACAAAGAATCCAGGGATCTTCTAGATAAAAGTGCATTCCTGGAATTACCAGAGGCAGAATACAAAAGATTAATATACAGAACTCTTCAAGACATCAGGAAGGAAATGAGACAATACGCAGAACAAGCCAAGAAACACACAGATAAAGCAATTGAATAAATTAAAAAGATTATTCAGAAACATAATGAAAAATTTAATAAGCTGGAAAAATCCACAGACAGGCAGCAATCAGAAATTCAGAAGATTAACAATAAAATTACAGAATTACACGACTCAACAGAAAATCAGAGGAGCAGAATTGAGCAAGTAGAAGCCATAATTTCTCAACTTGAACATAAATCACTTGGCAGTAACATATTTGAAGAAAAATCGGAGAAAAGAATTTAAAAAAAATGAAGAAACTTTAAGAATGATGTGGGACTCTATCAAGAGAAATAACCTGCGAGGGACTGGAGAACAAGAACAGGGAGGGATAACAGAAAATACAGAGAGAATTGTTGATTTTTTGGCTGAAAACTTCTCTGATATTGTGAAAGATGAGAAGATATCTATCTAAGATGCTCATCGAACTCCACATAAGGTAGATGTTAAAAGATAGTCACCAAGAGATATTATAATCAAACTTGCCAAAACCAAAGATAAAGAGAGTATTTTAATAAACAAAAAGTCACCTACAAAGGAGAGTCAATAAGAATAATCTCAGACTACTATGCAGAAACCATGCAGGCAAGAAGGCAATGGGATGACTTATTTAAAAAAATTGAAGGAAAAAAATTGCCAACCAAGAATCATATATCCAGCAAAACTGTCTCTTAAATACAAAGGTGAAAGTAGGACATATCCAGATAAATAGAAGTTTAGAGAATTCGTAAAAACCAACCAAAACTACAAGAAATTCTAAAAGGAGTTCTTTTGTTAGAAAATCGATAATATCAGGCATCAACCCAAGACTGGAACACTGGGCAGAGCAATCAGAAGTCAACGCAGACAGAGAAATAAAAAAAAAGCAAGATAAAAAAACCCTCAACATTAAAAAAGTAAGAGGGACTAAGAAATGTAATCATAGATCTTCCATATGGAAAGGAAGATACAGCGATACAAAGAAGTGAAAGTAAGGTTTAAATTTAGAAAACCAGGGGTAAACTTAATCTGTGTGCTGAACAAATAATCTGAGAAGCTGGACTATATGAAGACGAACGGGGCATCAGGATTTGAGGAAGACTCATTAACAACCTGCGTTATGCAGATGGTACAACCTTGCTTCCTGAAAGTGAAGAGGACTTGAAGCACTTACTAATGAAGATCAAAGACCACAGCCTTCAGTATGGATTACACCTCAACATAAAGACAACAAAAATCCTCACAACTGGACCAATGAGCAACATCATGATAAATGGAGAAAAGATTGAAGTTGTCAAGGATTTCATTTTACTTGGATCCACAATCAACAGCCACGGAAGCAGCAGTCAAGAAATCAAAACACGCATTGCATTGGGCAAATCTGCTGCAAAGGACCTCTTCAAAGTGTTGAAGAGCAAAGATGTCACCCTGAACACTAAGGTGCGCCTGACCCAAGCCATGGTATTTTCAATCACATCATATGCATGTGAAAGCTGGACAATGAATAAGGAAGACCGAAGAAGTTGACGCCTTTGAATTGTGGTGTTGGCGAAGAATATTGAATATATCATGGACTGCCAAAAGAACGAACACATCTATCTTTGAAGAAGTGCGGCCAGAATGCTCCTTAGAGGCAAGGATGGTGAGACTGCGTCTTACATACTTTGGGCATGTTGTCAGGAGGGATGAGTCCCTGGAGAAGGACGTCATGCTTGACAGAGTACAGGGTCAGTGGAAATCAGGAAAAACCTCAAAAAGGTGGATTGACACAGTGGCTGCAACAATGAGCTTAAGCGTAACAAGGATTGTAAGGATGGCGCAGGACCGGGCAGCGTTTTGTTCTGTTGTGCATAGGGTCACTATGGTCGGAACCAAACCAACTCGACAGCACCTAACAACAACAACAGGGGTAAATAATAAGGTAACCAAAAGGACACAAAGTATTGTACCCATCAAAATAAAATACAAGAAAAAAATACTCAGCAGAAACAAAATCAAAAACAATGAATATGAGGAAAGGACTATATATAATCTACTCAGCACATAAAATTAAGTAGGAAAAAGAAACTGTTAACAACACACACAAAAAGACATCAAAATGATAACACTAACTTCAGACATATCCATAATCACGCTGAATGTAAACGGACTAAATGTACTAATAAAGAGAAAGAGAGTGGCAAAATGGACTAAAAAACACGATCTGTCTATGTGCTGCCTACAAGAGACACCTTAAACTTCGAGACACAAACAAACTAAAACTCAAAGGATGGAAAAAGTATATCAAGCAAACAACAATCAAAAAAGAGCAGGAGTGCCATTGTTAATTTCTGACAAATAGGCTTTAAAGTTAAGTCCATCATAAAGGATAAGGAACGACACTATATAGTGATTAAAGGGACAGTATACCAAGAAGATATAACCATATTTAATGTTTATGCACGCAATGATAGGGCTAAAAGATACATAAAACAAACTCTGTCAACATTGAAAAGTGAGATAGACAGCTCCACAATAATAGTAGGAGACTTCAACACATCACTTTCAGTAAGGGACAAGACATCCAGAACGAAGATCAATAAAGATGCAGAAGATCTAAATGCCACAATCAACCAACAGGACCTCATAGACCTACAACAACCAACTATACTTTCTTTCCTAGTGCACATGGAACATTCTCTAGAGTATAGCACATATTAGGTCATAAAGCAATCCTTAGAAGAATTCAAAACATTGAAATATTACAAAGCATCTTCTCTGACCATAAGGCTATAAAAGTGGAAATCAATAACAGAAAAAACAGGGAAAAGAATTAAAACACTTGGAAACTGAACAATACCCTGCTCAAAAAAGATTGGATTATAGAAGACATTAAGGATGGAATAAAGGAATACATAGAATTCAATGAGAATGAAAACACTTCCTATCAGAACCTTTGGGACACAGTGAAAGCAGTGCTCAGAGGTCAATTTATATCAATAAATGCACACATAGAAAAAAGAAGAAAGGGCCAAAATCTAAGAATTATCCCTACGACTTGAATAAATATAAAGAAAACAACAAAAGAAACCCTCAGGCACCAGAAGAAAACATTTAATAAAAATTAGAGCTGAACTAAATGAAATAGAAAACAGAAAAAGAAATGAAAGAATTAAAAAGACCAAAAGCTGGTTCTTTGAAAAAAATCAAAAAAAATTCATAAACCATAGGCTGAACTCACAAAAGAAAAACAGGAAGGAAACAAATAACCCGAATAAGAATTGAGATGGGTGATATTACAACAGACTCAGATGAAATTAAAAGAATCATATCAGATTACTACGAAAAAGTATACTCTAACAAATTGGAAAACCTAGAAGAAATGGATGAATTCCTAGAAACACACTATCTACCTAAGCTAACACAAACACAGGTAGAACAGCTAAACTGACAGATAACAAAAGAAGAAATTGAAAAGATAATCAAAAAAGTCCCAACAAAAAAAGTCTTGGCTCTGACAGCTTCACTGCACAGTTCTACCAGACTTTCAGAGAAGAGGTTACTCCACTACTACTAAAGGTATTTCAGACCATAGAAGAGGACGGAATACTCCCAAACTCATTCTATGAAGCCAGTATATCCATGATACCAAAATGAGCTGAAGACACCACAAAAAAGAAAATTACAGACCTATGTCCCACATGAACTGATATGCAACAATCCTCAACAAAATTCTAGCCAATAGAATTCAACAACATGTCAAAAAAATAATTCACCATGACCAAGTGGGATTCATAACAGGTATGCAGGAATGGTTCAACATTAGAAAAACAATGAATGTAATCCACCACATAAATAAAAAAAAGACAAGAATCACATGATTTTATGAACTGATGCAGAAAAGGCATTTGACAAATTCAACACCCATTCAGGATAAAAACTCTCAGCAAAATAGGAATAGAAGGAAAATTCCTCAACATAATAAAGGGCATTTATACAAAGCCAACAGCCAACATCATCCTAAATGGAGAGAGCCTGAAAACATTCCCATTGAGATAGGGAACCAGACAAGGATACCTTTTATCACTGCTGTTATTCAACATTGTGCTGGAGGTCCTAGCCAGAGCAATGAGGCTAGATAAAGAAATCAAGTGCATCCAGATTGGCAAGGAAGAAGAATAATTATATCTATTTCCAGATGACATGATCTTATACACAGAAAACCCTAGGGAATCCTCCAGAAAACTACTGAAACTAATAGAAGAGTTCAGCAGAGTATCGGGATACAAGATAAACATACAAAAATCTACGCCAACAAAAAGAAATTCGAAGAGGAAATTACCAAATGAATACCATTTACAGTAGCCCCAAGAAGATAAAATAAGCCCCCAAGAAGATAAAATACTTAGGAATAAATCTCACCAGAGATGTAAAAGACCTTTACAAAGAAAACTGCAAAACACTTCTGCAAGAAACCAAAAGAGACCTACTTAAGTGGAAAAACATACCTTGCTCATGGACACGAAGCCTTAAAATTATAAAAATATCTATGCTGCCCAAAGTGATCTATACATTTAATGCAATTCCAATCCAAATTCCAATGACATTCTTTAATGAAATGGAAAAACAAATCCCCAACTTCATATTGAAAGGAAAGAGACCCCGGATAAGTAAAGCATTAATGAAAAAGAAGAACAAAGTGGGAGGCCTTACTCTACCTGATTTTAGGGCCTATTATACTGCCACAGTAGTCAAAATAGCCTGGTACTTGTACAAAAGCAGATACTTAGACCAATGGAACCGAATTGAGAATCCAGACATAAATCCATCCATACATGAGCAGTCGATATTTGACAAAGGCCTGAAAACAGTTAAATGGGGACAAGACAGTCTTTTTAACAAATGGTACCAGCATAAATGGATATCCATCTGCAAAAAAATGAACCAAAACCCATACCTCACTCCATGTACAAGAACAAGCTCAAAACGGATCAAAGACCTATGTATAAAATCTAAAACGACAGAGATCATGAAAGAAAAAATTGGGACAACGTTAGGAGCCCTAATACATGGCATAAACAGTATACAAAACATTACTAGAAATGCAGAAGAAAAACTAGGTAACTGGGAGCTTCTAAAAATCAAACACCTACACTCATCCAAAGACTTCACCAAAAGAGTAAAAAGATTACCTACAGACTGAGAAAATGTTTTTAGCTATGGCATTTCTGATCAGCACCTAGTCTCTAAAATCTACATGATACTGTAAAAACTCAACTGAAAAAGACAAACAACCCAATTAAAAAATGGGCAAAAGACACTTCACTAAAGAAGACATTCAGGTAGCTAACAGATATATGAGGAAATTCTCACAATCATTAGCCATTAGAGAAATGCAAAGCAAAACTACAATGAAATTCCATCTCACAACAGCAAGGCTGGCATCAATCCAAAAAACACAAAACAATAAATGTTGGAGAGACTGTGGAGAGATTGGAACACTAATACGCTGCAGGTGGGAAAGTAAAATGGTACAACCACTTTGGAAATCCATTTGGCGCTTCTTAAAAAGCTAGAAATAGAGCTACCATACGATCCAGCAATCCCACTCCTTGGAATATATCCTAGAGAAATAAGAGCCTTTACATGAACAGATATATGCACTCCCATGTTTATTGCAGCACTGTTTACAATAGCAAAAAAATGGAAGCAACCAAGGTGCCTATCAACGGATGAATGGATAAATTATGGTGTAGTCACACAATGGAACAGTACGCATCGATAAAGAACAGTGAGGAATCTGTGAAACATTTCTTAACATGGAGGAACCTGGAAGGCATTATGCCGAGTGAAAATAGCCAGTTGCGAAAGGAGAAATATTATATAAGACCACTATCATAAGAACTTGATAAATAGTTTAAACTGAGAAGAAAACACTCTTTTGTGGTTAACAGAGGGCAGAGGGGGGAGCGGGACAGAGGCGCATTCACTAATTAGATAGTATATAAGAACTACTTAGGTGAAGTGAAAGACAGCACACAATACAGGGGAGGTCAGCACAATTGGACTAAACCAAAAGCAAAGAAGTTTCCTGAATAAACTGCTTCGAAGTTCAGCATAGCAGGGGCAGGGGTTTGGGGACGCTGGTTTCAGGGGACATCTAAGTCAATTGGCATAATAAAATCTATTAAGAAAACATTCTGCATCCCACTTTGAAGAGTTGTGTCTGGGGTCTTAAACGCTAGCAAGCAGCCATCTAAGATGCATCAATTGGTCTCAACCCACCTGGATCAAAGGAGAATGAAGAACACCAAGGACACAAGGTGACCATGAGCCCAAGAGACAGAAAGGGCCACATGAACCAGAGACTACATCAGCCTGAGATCAGAAGAACTAGATGGTGCCCGGCTACAACTGATGACTGCCCTGACAGGGAACACAACAGAGAACCCCTGAGGGAGCAGGAGAGCAGTGGGATGCAGACCCCAAATTCTCATAAGACCAGACTTAATGGTCTGACTGAGACTGGAAGGACCCCAGTGGTCATGATCCCCAGACCTTCTTTTGCCCCAGGACAGGAACCATTCCCGAAGCCAGCTCTTCAGACACGGATTGGACTGGACAATGGGTTGGAGAGGGATGCTGGTGAGGAGTGAGCTTCTTGGATCAGGTGGACACTTGAGACTGTGTTAGCATCTCCTGCCTGGAGGGGAGATGAGAGTGTGGAGGGTGTTAGAAGCTGGCGAAAAGCACACGAAAAGAGAGAGTGGAGGGAGAGAGTGGGCTGTCTCATTAGGGGGAGAGTAATTAGGAGTGTGTAGCAAGGTGTACATGGGTTTTTGTGTGAAAGACTGGCTTGATTTGTAAATTTTCACTTAAAGCACAATAAAATTATTTTTGAAAAAAAGCTAGAAATAGAACTACCGTAAGATTCAGCAATCCCACTCCTTAGAATATATCCTAGAGAAATAAGAGCCCTTACATGAATAGATATATGCACACCCGTGTTCATTGCAGCACTATTTACAATAGCAAAAAGATGGAAGCAACCAAGTTGCCCATCAGTGGATGAATGGATAAATGAATTATGGTATTCCACACAATGAAATACTACACATCGATACAGAACAGTGACGAATCTGTGAAACCTTTCATAACATGGAGGAATCTGGACAGCATTATTCTGAGTGAGATTAGTCAGTTGCAAAAGGGCAAATATTTTATAAGATCACTATTATAAGAACTCAAGAAATAGTTTAAACAGAGAAGAAAATGTTCTTTGATGGTTTAGAGAGGGGGAGATAGAGAGGGTGGGAGAGAGGTGTTCCCTAATTAGATAGTAGAAAAGACCTACTTTAGGTGATGGGAAAGATAACACAATACAGGCAAGGTCAGCGCAACTGGATTAAACCAAAAGCAAAGATGTTTCCAGAATAAACTGAATGCTGTGAAGGTCAGCGTGGCAGGTGCAGGGTTTGGGGACTATGGTTTCAGGGGACATCTAAGTCAATTGGCATAATAAAATCTATTAAGAAAACATTCTACATCCCATCTTGGATAGAGGCGTCTGGGGTCTTAAACGCTAGAAGCGGCCATCTAAGATGCATCAATTGGTCTTAACCCACCTGGATCAAAGGAGAATGAATAACGCCAAGGACACAAGGTAATTACAAGCCCAAGAGACAGAAAGGGCCACATAAAGCAGAGACTACATCAGCCTGAGACCAGAAGAGCTAGATGGTGCCCAGCTACAACCGATGAGTGTCCTGACAGGGAACATAACAGAGAATCCCTGAGGGAGCAGGAGAGCAGTGGGATAGAGACCCCAAATTCTTGTAAAAAGACCAGACTTAATGTTCTGACTGAGACTAGAAGGACCCTGGTGGTCATGGCCCCCAGACCTTCTGTTGGCCCAGGACAGGAACCATTCCCAAAGCCAACTCTTCAAACAGGGATTGGGCTGGACAATGGATTGGAGAGGGATGCTGGCGAGGCGTGAGCTTCTTAGATCAGGTGGACACTTGAGACTATGTTGGCATCTCCTCCCTGGAGGGGAAATGAGAGGGTAGAGGGAGTTAGAAGCTTGTGAAATGTACACGAAAAGAGAGAGGGGAAGGAGTGAGCTGGCTGTCTCATTAGGGGGAGAACAATTGGGAGTATGTAGCAAGGTGTATATAAGTTTTTGCAAACTTTCACTTAAAGCACAATAAAAATTTGAAAAAAAAATTCTGTTTATCAAAACTACTCAGGATACTGATTTTCTTACTTGCCTTCTCATTTGTTAAAAAAAAAAACCCAGTGCCATCTCATTTGTTAAATATCTCATTAATTCACAAAAAAGTAATTTCAATCTGCACTGCATTTTGAGTTCACCAACATCCTGGTAATTATTTTTAATTCACAGTCTATAAAAATAGTGCTTTGCTGTTATGTGGATGTTGAAAAACGCTTGGAGTCATGCATCTACCTGTATCATCTCACAGTTTTTGTGTTACACTTATTTAGTTAAACTTTTTTTCCTTTCACGATTCCTGCCAAACTCTGTTTTGTTATCAATCCCTATATTTTTGTCACTCTAGAAAACCATACAAATAGGGTCATACAATATAAAGCCTTGAGTCTGGCTTCCTTCACTTAGGAAAATGAACTTGTGTTTCAGCCATGTTGATTTGTGAATCAAGAATTTATTCCTTCATAATTTTGGATCAGTTTTCCATTATATGGATATTTCACAGTTCGTTTATCCATTCACCTACCAAAGCACATTAGAATGGCCTCCAGTTTTTGGTGATTATAAATAAAGATGTTACATGCGCTATCGTAGATATATTTTTGTAAATATAAGTTCTCATTTCAATTGGGCAAAACACGTAGGAGTGGGATTGCTGAGTCCCACGGTAAGTGTATGTTGAACATAATAAGAAACTGTCAAACTTTTCCAAAAAGTCACCCTGCCATTTTGCATTCCACCAGAAGTGTGTGAGAGTTCCTGTTTCTCCACGTTCTCTGCAACATTTTGAGGTTTGTTTTTTTTTTTTTGACTCTAGTTGTTCTAAGAGGTAAATGAAACTGTCACATTGTGGTTTTAAGCTTTATATTTTCCTTCTGTACAATGATGCTGAGTGTTTTTTTCTGTGCTTGTTGGTATCAATAAACTGATTTTGATGAGATTTCTCTTTCCATTTTTTATACATATATTTTTCCTTTATTTTGAGCTTGAGCATTCTTTATATGCTCTGGATATACATCCTTTATCAGAGAAGTGATTTGGGAATGCCCAATTTAATTCTTTGACTTGCTATTTTATTCTCTTAACAGTGTCTTTCACAGAGGAAAGGTTTATAATTTTGATAAAATCCATTATCAATTTTGGTTACCCATCATGTTCTTGATGTTATATCTAAAACTTGTTGCTTAATTCAAAGTTACACAATTTTCTCCTAGTTTCTCTTCTTGAATCATTCTATTTTTACATATCATTTTGCTTGCAAAACCTGGACAACGAATAAGGAAGACCAAAGAGGAATTGATACCTTTGAATTATGATGTTGGCAAGAAAGACAAACAAATCTGTCTTGGAAGAAATATAGACAGAGGGCTCCTTTGAAGTGAGGAGGGTGAGACTTGTCACATACTTTGGATGTGTTATCAGGAGTGACCAGTCCCTGGAAAATGACATGATGCTTGCTAAAGGAGAAGGTCAGTGTGCTAGGCCGTGTTCTCTAGAGAAGCAAAACCAGTAAATTGTATAAATAAATATATATATAGAGAGAGATTTATATCAAGGAAACAGCTCATACAATTGCAGAAGCCAGAATATTCCAAGTCCATGGATCAGAATAGAGGATTCTCCTGATTCACGTAGCTTCAGGGGCTGGCAAACCAGAGATCGGTAGGTTGGAGAGCAGGGCTCTCGTTCACAGGCTGTGAAGATCAAGGAATCTCAAGGTCGAAGGGTAAGCTGCTAGCTCAAGTCCCGGGAACTGGCAGTCAGAGGAACAGGAGACAGCTGCAGGATTCTGAGCGGGCAAAGGCCAGAACATCCGCTTGTATTCAGATGCAGACCACACACCTAAAGAAACTCCCTTTCAACTGATTGGCTACTCATAGAAGATCTCATCATGGGGTGATCACATATAAACACTGAGAATCATGGCCTAACCAAGCTGACACATAGTCTTATCCATCACAGTCAGCAAAAAGAGGAAGACTTTCAGCAAGATGGATTGACACAGTGGCTACAACAATAAGCTCAAACGTAACAACAATTGTGAGGATGATGCAGGACCAGTCAGTGTTTCGTTCTGTTGTACGTAGGGTCACTATGAGTGGGAACTGACAGGATAGCACCTAATAACACATATCATTTAGATATGTTTTCCATTTAGAGTAGTTTTATGTATAAAGTGCAGAGTATGAGTTCAAATTAATTTTTTCGTTCATTCTGATTTCTCCCTTTTTTTTCCTATATTAATGACAAATTGCCTAACATCTTTAACAACAAGAATTGTGAGGATGGCACAGGACTGGGCAGTGTTTCCTTCTGTTCTACATAGGGTCACTACGAGTTGAAAAACCGACTTGAAGGCACCTAGCAACAAAAACAATTTTGGGGGCACAGTCATCATTGTGAATGCAGAGAATATAGGTGTGACAAGAAATAATATCCTTACCTTCATTAATTTCTTACACTGGCAGACATATGATGTTTACACTTTTAAACTTCTGATGCATACAGCATTGTCATTTCATTCATTATTTTATTTTAATTTTTATCGTGCTTTAAGTGAAAGTTTACAAATCAAATCAGTCTCTCATACAAAAATTTATATACACCTTGCTATATACTCTCCCCCAAATGAGACAGCACAATCCTTCCCTCTAATCTCTATTTTTCATGTCCATTTGGCCAGGTTCTGACCCCCTCTGCCGTCTCATCTCCTGCCAGACAGGAGCTGCCCACGTAGTCTCATATGTCTATTTGATCCAAGAAGCTCAACCTTTACCAGCATCGTTTTCTATCCCATAGTCCAGTCCAGTACCTGTCTGAAGAGTTAGCTTTGGGAATGGTTCCTGTGTTGGGTTAACAGAAGGTCTGGGGACCTTCTAGTCTCAGTCAGGCCATTAAGTCTGGTCTATTTATGAGAACTTGACATCTGCATCCCACTGCTCTCATGCTGCCTCAGGGGATCTCTGTTGTGTTCCCTGTCAGGGCAGTCATCAGTTGTAGCTGGGGACCATCTAGTTCTTCTGGTCTCAGGCTGGTATAGTCTCTGGTTTATGTGGCCCTGTCTGTCTCTTGGGCTTGTAATTACCTTGTGTCTTTGGAGTTCTTCATCCTCCTTTGATCCAGGTGGGTTGAGACCAATTGATGCATCTTAGATGCTCGCTTGCTAGCGTTTAAGACCCCAGACGCCACTCTCCAAAGTGGGATGCAGAATGTTTTCTTAATAGATTTTATTGTGCCAACTGACTTAGATGTCCCCTGAAACCATGGTCCCCATAACCCTGCCCCTGCTACGCTGACCTTCGAAACATTCAGTTTATTCAGGAAACTTCTTTGCTTTTGTTTAGTCCAGTTGTGCTGACCTCTCCTGTAGAGTGTGTTGTCTTTCCCTTCACCTAATTTTTTTTTTTACTATCTACTTAGTGAATACCGTTCTTCCTCCCTCCCTCCCTCCCCCCTCTCTAAACCATCAAGGAATATTTTCTCCTCTGTTTAAATTATTTTTAGAGTTCTTATAATAGTGGTCTCATACAATACTTGTCCTTTTGCAACTAATTTCACTCAGCATAATGCCTTCCATATCCCTCCAAGTTATGAAATGTTTCATGGATTCATCATTGTTCTTTATTGATGCATAGTATTCCATTGTATGAATATACCATAATTTATTTATCCATTCATCTGTTGATGGGCACTTTGGTCACTTCCATCTTTTTGCTATTGTAAACAGTGCTGCAATAAACATGGGTGTGCATATATCTGTTCATGTAAAGGCTCTTATTTCTGTAGGATATAGTCCAAGGAGTGGGATTGCTGGATGGTATGGTATTTCTATTTCTAGTTTTTTAAGTAAGTGCCAAATCGACTTCCAAAGTGGTTGTACCATTTTACATTCTCACCAGCAGTGTAGAAGTGTTCCAGTCTCTGCACAACCTCTCCAACATTTACTGTTTTGTGTTTTTTGGATTAATGCCAACCTTGTTGGAGTGAAATGGAATCCCAATGTAGTTTGGATTTGCATTTCTCTTAATGGCTAATGATCATGAGCATTTCCTCAGGTGTCTGTTAGCTATCCGAATGTCTTCTTTAGTGAAGTACCTGCTGATGTCTTTTGTCCATTTTTAATTGGGTTATTTGTCTTTTTGTAGTTGAGTTTTGCAGTATCATGTAGATTTTAGAGATCAGACGCTGATCAGATGGATACGTCATAGCTAAAAACTTTTTCCCAGTCTGTAGGTAATCTTTTTATTCTTTTGGTGAAGTCTTTGGATGAGCATAGGTGTTTGATTTTTGGGAGCTCGCAGTTATCTAGTTTCTCTTCTACATTGTTAATACTGTTTAGTTTACCGTTTATACCATTCATTAGGGCTCGTAGCATTGTCCCTATTTTTTCTCCCATGATCTTTATCATTTTTGACTTGATATTTAGGACTTTGAGGCATTTTGAGTTCGTTTCTGTGGATGGTGTGAGATACGGGTCTTCTTTCTTTCTTTTTTTTTTTTTTTTTGCAGATGGATATCCAGTTATGCCAGGACCATTGGCTAAACGGAGTGTCTTTTCTCCATTTAACTGAGTTTGGGTCTTTGTTAAATATCAGCTGCCCACATGTGGATGTATTTATGTCGGGATTCTCAATTCTGTTCTATTGGTCTATGTATCTGTTTTTGTACAAGTACCAGGCTGTTTTGACTGTCATTAGGTAGAGTGAGGCCTCCCACTTTGTTCTTTTTCAGCAATGCTTTACTTATCCAGGGCCTTCTTCTCTTCCATATGAAGTTTGTGATTTCTTTCTCCATCTCATTAAAAAATGTTGTTGGAATTTGGGTCAGAATTGCATTGTATCTATGGATAGCTTTTGGGAGAACAGACATTTTTACAATGTTAAGTCTTCCTATCCATGAGCAAGGTACGTTTTTCCACTTAGGAAAATCTTTTTGGGTTTCTTGCAGTAGTGCCTCGTAGTTTTCTTTGTATAGGTTTTTTACGTCTCTGGTTGGATTTATTCCTAAGTATTTTATCTTGTCGAGGGCCACTGTAAATGGTTTTGATTTGGTGATTTCGTCTCTGATGTTCTTTTTGTTGGTGTAGAGGAATTCAATTGATTTTTGTATGTTTATCTTGTATCCCAATACTCTGCTGAACTCTTCTATCAGTTTCAGTTGTTTTCTTGAGTATTTTTTAACTTTTTCTGTATATAAGATCATGTCATCTGCAAATAGAGTTACTTTTACTTCTTCTTTTCCAATCTGGATGCCCTTCATTTTCTTTTTGTAGCCTAATTGCTCTGGCTAGGACTTCCAGCTCAATGTTGAATAAGACTGGCGATAAGGCGCATCCTTGTCTGGTTTCTGTTCTCTAGGGGATTACTCTCAGACTCACTCCATTTAGGATGATGGTGGCTGTTGACTTTGTATAAATGCCCTTTATTATGTTGAGGAATTTTCCTTCTATTCCTATTTTGCTGAGAGTTTTTATCCTGAATGGGTGTTGAACTTTGTCAAATGCCTTTTCTGCATCAATTGATAAAACCATGTGATTCTTGTCTTTTTTTTTTTTTTTTATTTATGTGGTGGATTACATTAATTGTTCTAATGTTGAACCATCCCTGCATACCTGGTATGAATCCCACTTGGTCATGGTGAATTATTTTTTTGACTTGTTGTTGAATTCTATTGGCTAGAATTTTGTTGAGGATTGTTGAGTATCAGTTCATGTGGGACATAGGTCTGTAATTTTCTTTTTTGTGGTGTCTTCAGCTCATTTTGGTATCAGGGATAAGCTGGCTTCATAGATTGAGTTTGTTTGGGAGTATTTCGTCCTCTTCTATGGTCTGAAATACCTTTAGTAGTAGTGGAGTAACCTCTTCTCTGAAAGTCTGGTAGAACTGTGCAGTGAAGCTGTCAGAGCCAGGACTTTTTTTGTTGGGACTTTTTTGATTATCTTTTCAATTTCTTCTTTTGTTTTCTGTCAGTTTAGCTGTCCTACCTGTGTTTGTGTTAGTTTAGGTAGATAGTGTGTTTCTAGGAATTCATCCATTTCTTCTAGGTTTTCCAATTTGTTAGAGTACAGTTTTTCATAGTGATCTGATATGATTCTTTTAATTTCAGCTGGGTCTGTTGTAATACCACCCATCTCATTTCTCATTTGGGTTATTTGTTTCCTGTTTTTCTTTTGTCAGTGTAGCCAATGGTTTACCAATTTTGTTAATTTTTTCAAATAGCCAGCTTTTTGTTCGTTAACTCTTTCAATTGTTTTCTGTTTTCTAATTCATTTAATGCTGCTCTAATTTTTATTATTTGCTTTTTTCTGGTTCCTGAGGGTTTCTTTTTTTACTCTCTTTCTTTGTGTCCAAGTTCTAGGGACAGTTCTTTGATTTTGGCCCTTTCTTCTTTTTGTATGTTTGCATTTATTGACATCAATTGACCTCTGAGCACTGTTTTTGCTGTATCCCAAAGGTTCTGATGGGAAGTGTTTTCATTCTCATTGGATTCTATGAGTTTGTTTATTCCCTCCTTAATGTCTTCTATAATCCAGTCTTTTTGGAGCAGAGTATTGTTCCATTTCCAAGTATTTGATTTCTTTTCCCTGCTTTTTCTGTTTTTGTCTTCTACTTTTATGGCCTTATGGTCTGAGAAGATGCTTTGCAATATTTCGATGTTTTGGATTCTGCTAAGGCTTGCTTTATGACCTAATATGTGGTCTGTTCTAGAGAATATTTCATGTGCACTAGAAAAGAAAGTATACTTTGCAGCTGTTGGGTGGAGTTTTCTGTATGTCTATGAGGTCAAGTTCGTTGATTGTGGCATTTAGATCTTCTGTGTCTTTACTGAGCTTCTTACTGGATGTCCTATCCTTCACCATATGTGGTGTGTTGAAGTCTCCTACTATAATTGCAGAGCTGTTTATCTCACTTTTCAATGCTGTTAGAGTTTGTTTTATGTATCTTGCAGCCCTGTCATTGGGTGCATATGTATTTAATATGGTTATATCTTCCTAGTAAATTGTCTCTTTAATCATTAGATAGTGTCTTTCCTTATCCTTTGTGGTGGATTTAACTTTAAAGTCTATTTTGTCAGAAATTAATATTGCCACTCCTGCTTGTTTTTGATTGTTGTTTGCTTGATGTATTTTTTCCATCCTTTGAGTTTTAGTTTGTGTCTCTAAGTCTAAGGTGTGTCTCTTGTAGACAGCATATAGCTGGGTTGTGTTTTTTTAATCCAATCTGTGACTCTCTGTCTCTTTATTGGTGCCTTTAGTCCATTTACATTCAGTGTAAGTATAGGTATGAATGTAGTGTTGTCATTTTGATGCATTTTTCTGTATTGTTGACAGTTTCATTTTCCACTTACATTTTTGTGCTGAGAACTTTTTCTTTGTAAATTGTGTGTTTGTCTTTTTCATTGTAGATGAATTTGTTTTTGCTGAGTCTTTATGTTTATCCTGGTTTTTATTTTGAAGTTTGGGATTGTTCGTCTTATTTGTGGTTACCTTAATATTTACCCCTGTTTTTCTAAGTATGAACCTAATTTCTACCTCCCTATATCGCTTTGATTTCCTCTCCATATGGAAGGTCTATGCCTGCTGTATTTCATCCCTCTTTATTGATTACTGTCTTTTACATAATGATGTCAGTGATTCCATGTTTCGAGCATTTTTTAAAATCTTATTTCATTTTTGTGGTTACCCTATCTTACTTGATATCAGGATGCTCTGTTCTGTGTCCTTGTGTTGTGTTAATATCTGATATTATTGGCTTTCTTTTTTTTTATCCAGAGAATTCTCTTAGTATTTCTTGTAGTTTTGGTTTGGTTTTTGCAAATTCTCTAAGCTTGTGTTTATTTCTAAATGAGTTATTTTCCCCTTCCTATTTGAGAAAGAGGTTTGTTGGATATATGATTCTTGGCTAGCAATTTTTTCTCTTTCAGTGCTGTATGTATGTCATCCCATTGCCTTCTTGCCTGCATGTTTTCTGCCAAGTAGTCGGAACTTATTCGTATTCATTCTGCTTTGTAGGTAGCTTTTCATTTATCCCTGGCTGCTCTTAAAATTTTCTCTTTATCTTTGGTTTTGCAATTTTGATGATAATATGTCTTGATGATTTTCTTTTGGGATCTGCCTTTTATGTGATTTGGTGAGCACCTTGGATAAATATCCTTTCATTTTCCGCCATGTCAGGGAAGTTTTCTGCCAACAAATCTTCAATAATTTTCTCTGTATTTTCTGTTCTCCCTTCCTCTTCTGGGATTCTAACCACACACAAGTTGTTCTTGATAGAATCCTACTTGATTCTTAGTGTTTCTTCATTTTTCTAAATTCCTTTATCTGATTTTTCTTCAACTACATTGGTGCCAAGTGCCTTATCCGCCATCTCCACAATTCTGCATTTCAATTCCTCAATTCTGTTTCTCTGACTTCCTATTGATTTGTCTAATTCTGTCATTTTATTGTTAATCTTTTGGGTTTCTGAATGCTGTCTCTCTATGGATTCTTGCAGCTTATTAAATTTTTCATTATGTTTTTGAATAATCTTTTTAATTTCTTCAACTTCTTTATCTGTGTGTTCCTTGGCTTTTTTTGTACATTGCCTGATTTCATTACTGATGTTGTCCCTGAAGTCTTGAAGTGTTGGGTATGCTAATCCTCTGTATTCTACATCTGGCAATTCCAGGATACATCTTCCTCTGGGAGAGACCTTGATTCTCTATTTTTGGAGTTTGTAGAAGCAATCCTGGTCTGCTTCTTTATGTGATTTGATATCGACTGCTGTCTCTGAGCCATCTGTAAGTTATTGTAATAATTTATTTTATGTTTGCTCACAGTGTCCTTTTTGTTTTGTTTCATTTCGATATACTCAGATAGGCTACTAGAGTATGCTAACTTGGTCATTGGAGCCCTTGAAGCACTAATGTCCCATTACCAGATGGTTAGAACTGTTACCGGGTATATAAGCCTATGAGTCCATTCACTGTTTTTTAATAGAATCAGCTCAGGTGTCCTGACAGTCAGCCACCTACTGTGTGGTTTAAGCTCTCACCTACTATCTTAGAGGAGTAGTGGTGATGGTTGCATACACTGGTTCCTGGTAGCGGCAGGGGGTCGCACCCTGAGGAGGGTAGAGTGCTGACAGCTTTCCCCCAACTGTCAATGAGGATGTAGCATCTCTGTTCTCTACAGTGCTCTGTTGAGTGGGCTGTGCAGCTGTGCCTTAGGCACCCAATTCTTATATCCGTAAAGACTGGTAGGCACCATTATCCTCAGACCCCTTTCACGTGGTGCTAGGTGGCATGGATTAAGCCTCAGCCCTCCGGTTTGTACTGTGGGTAGGTGAAGGCTCTGTTTAAGAGATAGAGCAGTATCAGACCTCCAAAACCTGCCTCTCCATCACACAGCTGAAACAATTACAGTCAGACCTCTAACAGATTTGCCTTTGCATTATAATAGCCACCTGGTAGGGAACATAATTTTGAGGTTAATGAATAGCTTGAACATGATGAATGCATTCTAACAAATATATCTCATCAATTAAAACTGTATATTGAGGTGTTTATGACATTTTACTTCTTTTGTTGTAGGTTACCCTTGAGTCATCAGATTATAAACCACCTGATAAATCCACTAGAATCCGTCCTACCTACTTAAGGTGGCCTAGTGAATCCAGGGTTTCTGATAAATACACTCATTTTAATACAATGAGCTCAGTGTAAAATCATGTGTTTCCTTCCATGACTTTTGTTATGAGAATCCCTTTCAAAATAAGTTTTCATATTTATGATCAAATTAATGAGCAAAATATTGTAAAACTTTTAATATCTATGCTCCCCTTCTAAGTAAGAATTTTTCATCCCATGGATAATGGCAGACCTGATAGACGTTATACACTAAAAGACAGTCTAGGAGTGGTAAATACACACAAGAAGAATTTTAAGGGCAACTACTTCAGGTGAGGTAATCAGTGGTTTCTAAATAATGCATGACCAATCTCAAGAGGTAGAGGAAGAGGGATGCTTCTGTTGGCAAAGGAGGTTGGGTGGAACTTTTAGATTCAGGTACGCAGAGTCATTGACATTACAGAGACAGTGTCTTCTCAATTCAAAATTCTTCCATCTATTTGTTGATTCATTTAACAAACATTTTACTGACTGAGTGATCTACATCAAGCCATTTGGCAGGCACTTCTGAGCAAAATGTTCTCTTTGCTCACAAAATGCTCATAATTTACCAAAAGAAAAGGTCAAGAGAAAAGATGTTGCAGTACGTTGTAAAAATAGCTATCATATTGATAATCATACCACTAGGCTTGTCGTTCTACTAGGCTTGTGTCATCCTAAATAACCACTTGTGAAAAAAAATAGACAGTGAAAAACGTATGAATAGCAGCTGAACATTGTCTCATATAATGCTGGAAGATTGCAAGCACCTCAGGTTGGAAGGCACTCAGAGTATGACTGGGGAAAAGCTGCCTCCTCAAGGTACACTCGACCTTAATGACGTAGATGGAGTCAAGCTTTCAGGACCTTCATTTGCTGGTATGGCATGACTCAGAATTGGAAGAACCAGCTGCGAACATCCACTAATAATCAGTATGGAATTTATGAAGTATGAATCTAGGGAAATTGAAAGTCAACAAAAATTATATGAAATGTATAAAGATCAATGTCCTGGGCATTAGATAGCTGAAAAGGGCTAGTAGTTGCCGTTTGGGTTAAGGCAATCGTATGGTCTACTATGCCAGGAATGAAAAATTAAAGAGGAACAGCATCACATTCATCTTCAAAAAGAACATTTCAAGATCTATCCTGAAGTACAATGCTGTCAGTAATAGAAAAATATCGACATGCCTACAAGGAAGACCAGTTAATATGACTATTATTCGAATTTAAGAAGCAATCACTAAGGCCAAAGATGAGCAAAATTGAAGATTTTTACCGATTTCCAAATCTAAAATTGATCAAACATACTGGTAATTACTGGTGATTGAAATGTGAAAGTTGAAAACAAAGAAGAAGGATTGAACAATAGTTGGAATATGTGCCTTTGGTGATAGAAATGACACCAGAGATCCTGTGATAGAGTTTTGCAAGACCAACAACTTCTTCACAGCAATTATCTTTTTTTCAATAACATAAATTGCAACTATACACATGGATCTCACCACACAGATTGCACAGGAATCAAATTGACTCCATCTGTAGAAAGAGGCAATGGAAAAGCTCAATATCATCACTCAGAACAAGGCCAGGGGCTGACTTCAGAACAGATCATCAACTGCTCATATATAAGTTCACGTTGAAGCTGAAGAAAATTAGAGCAAACCCACAAGAGCCAAAATACCACCTTGAGTATCTCACCTGAATTTAGACCCCATTCCAAGAATAGATTTGATGCACTGAACACTAATGACTGAAGACCAGACAAGTTGTGGAATGACATTAAGGACATCAGACACGAAGAATGCAAAAGGTCATTAAAAAGGAAAGACCACTCCAACAAAGCTGGCATTAATCCAAAAAACACAAAATAATAAATGTTGGAAAGGCTGTGGAGAGATTGGAACTCTTATACACTGCTGGTGGGAATGTAAAATGGTACAACCACTTTGCAAATCTATCTGGCGTTATCTTAAACAGTAAGAAATAGAACTACCATACAACCCAGAAATCCCACTCCTCGGAATATATCCTAGAGAAATAAGAGCCTTCACACAAACAGATATATGCACACCCATGTTTATTGCAGCTCTGTTTACAATAGCAAAAAGCTGGAAGCAACCAAGGTGTCCATCAAAGGAGGAATGGTTAAATAAATTGTGTTATATTCACACAACGTAATACTACGCATCGATAAAGAACAGTGACGAATCTCTGAAACATTTCATAACATGGAGGAACCTGGAAGGCATTATGCTGAGCGAAATTAGAGGCAAAAGGACAAATATTGTATAAGACCACTATTATAAGATCTTGAGAAACAGTATAAACTGAGAACAACACATAGTTCTGTGGTTACGAGGGGGGGAGGGAGGGAGGGTGGGAGAGGGTTCTTTACTGATTAATTAGTAGATAAGAACTGCTTTAGGTGAAGGGAAGGACAATACTCAATACATGGAAGGTCAGCTCAACTGGACTGGACCAAAAGCAAAGAAGTTTCCGGGATAAACTGAACGCTTCAAAGGTCAGCGGAGCAAGGACGGGGGTTTGGGGACCATGGTTTAAGGTGACTTCTAAGTCAATTGGCAAAATAATTCTATTATGAAAACATTCTGCATCCCACTTTGAAGAGTGGCGTCTGGGGTCTTAAATGTTAACAAGCGGCCATCTAAGATGCATCAATTTGCCTCAACCCTCCTGGATCAAAGGAGAATGAAGAACACCAAGGTCACACGATAACTATGAGCCCAAGAGACAGAAAGGGCTACATGAACCAGAGACCTACATCATCCTGAGACCAGAAGAACTAGTTGGTGCCCAGCCACAACCGATGACTGCCCTGACAGGAAGCACAACAGAGAACCCTTGAGGGAGAAGGAGATCAGTGGGATGCAGACCCCAAATTCTCATAAAAAGACCAGACTTAATGGTCTGACTGAGACTAGAGGAACCGCAACGGTCATGGTCCCCAAACCTTCTGTTGGCCCAGGACAGGAACCATTCCCGAAGACAACTCATCAGACATGAAAGGGACTGGACAGTGGGTAGGAGAGAGATGTTGGCGAAGAGTGAGCTATTTATATCAGGTGGACACTTGGGACTGTGTTGGCATCTCCTGTCTGGAGGGGGGATGGGAGGTCAGCGGAGAGAGTTGGAAGCTGGCAAAATTGTCACGAAAGTAGAGACTGGAAGGGCTGACTTATTAGGGGGAGAGCACGTGGGAGTATGGAGTAAGGTGTATATAAACTTATATGTGACAGTCTGACTTGATTTGTAAACGTTCACTTGAAGCTCAGTAAAAATTAATTAAAAAAAGGAAAGACCAAAATGGATGTCAGAAGAGACTCTGAAACTTGCTCTCGAATTTTGAGTAGCTAAAGTGAATGGAAGGAATGATGAAGTAAAATAGTTGAACAGAAGATTTCAAAGGGTGGCTTGAGAAAACATAGTAAAGTATTATAGGGAAATGTACAAAGACATGGTATTAGAAACCAAATGGAAAGAACACACTCAGCATTTCTCAAGCTGAAAGAACTGAAGAATAAATTCAAGCCTTGAGTTGCAATATTGAAGGATTCTGCTGGGAAAATACTGAACAATGGAGGAAACATCAAAAGAAGATGGAAGGAATACACAGAGCCACTGTACCAAAAAGAATTGGTCAATGATCAACCATTTTAGGAGGCAGGATATAGCCAAGAACCAATGGTAGTGAAGGAAGAAGTCCAAGCTGCACTGAAGGCATTAAGAAAAAAAGGGTCCAGGAATTAAGGACTACCAATTGAGTTGTTTCAACAAATGGATGCAGTACTAGAGGTGTTCACCTGTCTATGCCAAGAAATTTGGAAGACAGCTACCTGGCCAAACAAAAGTGCCCATTCCAACGAACGGTGATCCCACAGAAAGTGGAAATTATCAAACAATATCATTAATATCACACACAAGTAAAATTTTGCTGAAGATCATTCAAAAGCAGTGGCGACAGTACATTATGGGAACTGCCAGAAATTCAAACTGGATTAAGAAGAGGACATAAAACAAAGGTTATCGTTGCTGTGTAGATCATAACAAATTATGGATAACACTATAAAGAATGGGAATTCCAGAACAATTAATTGTGCTTAGAAGGAAACTGTACGTGGACCAAGAGGCAGTTGTTCAAACAGAACAAGGGGGTTCAGCAAGGTTTAAAATCAGAAAAGGTGTATATCAGGGTCATATCCTTTCACCATATTCATTGAATCTGTATGCTGAGCAAATAATCCAAGAAGACGGAGTACATTAAGAATAATGTGACATCTGGATTGGAGGAAGAATCATTAACAACCTGTGATATGCAGAGGACGTGACCTTACTTGCTGAAAGCCAAGAGGACTTCAAGCACTTACTGATGAATATCAAAGACTAGAGCCTTCAGTATGGTTTACACCTCAAAATAAACAACAACAACAACAAAAAAACCAAATCCAAAAATCTTCACAAGTGGACCAATTAGAGTATCGCGATAAATGGAGAAAAGATTGAAGTTGTCAAGGATTTCATTTTACTTGGATTCACAATCAACACCCACAGAAGCAGCAGTCAACAAATCAAAGGATGCATTGCACTGGGAAAATCTGCTGCAAAAGACCTCTTTAAAGTGTTCAAAAGCAAAGATGTTACTTTAGGGACCAAGATGTGTCTGACCCAAGCCATAGTATTTTAACTCACCTCATATGCAGACGAAAGCGGGACGATGAATAAGGAAGGTCAAAGAAGATTTGATGACTTTGAATTATGGTGTTGGCAAAGAATACCACGGACTGACAGAAGAATGAACAAATCCTTCTTGGAAGAAGTTCAGCCAGAATGCCCCTTAGAAGCAAGCATGGTGACACATTATCTCACGTGCTTTGGACATGTTATCAGGTGGGACCAGTACCTTGAGAAGGACATCATGCTTGGAAAAGTAGAGGGTCAGAGAAAAAGAAGATTCTCAACTAGATGGATTGACACAGCAGCTGCAAAAATGGGCTCAAACATAGTGGTGATTTTGTGAATGGAGAAAGATAGGCTGTGTTTCTTTCTGTTGTACGTGATGTCGCTATGAGTCGCAACCAACTGATGGTAACTAACAAGAACACAAATATTTGTTCTCAAGTACTTGGTTGGGCAAAAATCTAGCTAACGGAATCTTAATATATTGCATAATGGAGTCCAGAAAATGTTTCCTGTTTGAGATAAAACCTCTGATCAGAAGAATGATTCATAAAGATTCAGAGTAGTGAAGCATCAGAATCTTGTTGACGTGTCATATAGTGTTTAAATCATTTCTAGTTGTCTGTTGGAGTAATGTCCCCTCAGATTTGTATTTAAAGCAATTTACAATTTTTAGCTTATTATTATTATATGTAATTGGTAGATCCTCAACACCAGTCTCCATAAGAGATTACTTTTTCTTCCTTCCTTTTATTTTAATTAACTCCCTTGAGTCCCTTATGAACAAACTGATAAAACTGTAGCAAGTGTGCAATTTTGTGCACAATTGCAAACATAGTCATTCTTTGTTATGAAAAGTGGGTTCCTTTAATCTGAGAGCGTTCCTAAAATATCCTTCTCTTAGAAAAGCATATTTTCGTTTAAGTTTAAATAATTAAGGGAAAAAAATCTAGAAAAATTCTATCTGGCAATTAGAAAGCATATTCTAATTGAGTTATCGATAGTATCCTGGTCCTGTGATTTTTGTAGCATATGTGAAATTGGGAAATATTAACAGATGGGTATACTTTCCCAATTGCCCCTTTGATTTAAATCCTTCTCAAGAAAAACACTGGAATTAAAGTTCTTATTCAAATAATTGAATGTTTTCTAATATTACAAAAGGAATAATATCCATCATTTATTGTTTGACTTTTGTTTATGCCATATGCCCTTAGGGGAAAAAGAGTATCAACACTCCCTGCATACGGCAAGTCACTTGTAATTTGGAATAAATGTGTAGATAATAAAATTAGACAACTCTACACATACAATGGTAATTACCGTTGACATCTCAGGCATCACATATTTTCTATATGTAGATGCAGTACTCAAAGCTGCCTGAATATACAGGGATACATATAAACTGTAGCATGATAGATTTTTTAAAAATAATTTTTATTGTGCTTTAAGTGAAAGTTTACAAATCAAGTCAGTCTGTCACATATAAGCTTATATACACCTTACTACATACTCCCATTTACTCTCCCCCTAATGAGCCAGCCTGCTCCCTCCTGCCAGTCTCTCCTTTCGTGACCATTTTTCCAGTTTCTAACGCTCTCTACCCTCCCATCTCCACTCCAGACAGGAGATGCCAACACACTCTCGTGTCCACCTGATACAAGTAGCTCACTCTTCATCAGCATCTCTCTCCAACCCATTGTCCAGTCCCTTCCATGTCTGATGAGCTGTCTTCGGGAATGGTTCATGCCCTGGGGCAAGAGAAGGTTTGGGGACCAAGACCACCGGGATTCTTCTAGTCTCAGTCAGACCATTAAGTCTGGTCTTTTTATGAGAATTTGGGGTCTGCATCCCACTGTTCTCCTGCTCCCTCAGGGGTTCTCTGTTGTGCTCCCTGTCAAGGCAGTCATCGGTTGTGGCCAGGCACCATCTAGCTCTTCTGGTCTCAGGATGATGTAAATCTCTAGTTCATGTAGCCATTTCTGTCTCTTGGGCTCATAGTTATCGTGTGACCTTGGTGTTCTTCATTCTCCTTTGATCCAGGAGGGTTGAGATCAATTGATGCATCTTAGATGGCCACTTGTTAGCATTTAAGACCCCAGATGCCACACTTCAAAGTGGGATGCAGAATGTTTTCATAATAGAATTTATCTTGCCAATTGATTTAGAAGTCCCCTTAAGCCATAGTCCCCAAATCCCCGTCCTTGCTCTGCTGACCTTTGAAGCATTCAGTTTATCCCGGAAACTTCTTTGCTTTTGGTCCAGTCCAGTTGAGCTGAACTTCCCTGTATTGAGTATTGTCCTTCCCTTCACCTAAAGTAGTTCTTATCTACTAATTAATCAGTAAAAAACCCTCTCCCACCCTCCCTCCCTCCCCCCTCTCGTAACCACAAAAGTATGTGTTCTTCTCAGTTTATACTATTTCTCAAGATCTTATAATAGTGGTGTTATACAATATTTGTCCTTTTGCATCTAAGTTCACTCAGTGTAATGCCTTCCAGGTTCCTCCATGTTCTAAAATGTTTCACAGATTCTTCACTGTTCTTTATCGATGCATAGTATTCCATTGTGTGAATATACCATAATTTATTTAACCACTCATCCATTTATGGACACCTTGGTTGCTTTCAGCTTTTTGCTATTGCAAACAGAGCTGCAATAAACATGGGTGTGCATATATCTCTTCGTGTGAAGGTTCTTATTTCTCTAGGATATATTCCGAGGAGTGGGATTTCTGGGTTGTATATGGTTTTTATGGTAGTTCTATTTCTAACTTTTTAAGAAAATGCCAGATAGATTTCCAAAGTGCTTGTACCACTTTACATTTCCACCAGCAGTGTATAAGAGTTCCAATCTCTCTGCAGCCTCTCCAACATTTATTATTTTGTGTTTTTTGGATTAATGCCAGCCTTGTTGGAGTGAGATGGAATCTCTTCATAGTTTTAATTTGCATTTCTCTAATGGCTAATGATCGAGAGCATTTTCTCATGTACCTCTTAGCTGCCTAAATACCTCCTTTAGTGAAGTGCGTGTTCATATCCTTTGCCCACTTTTTGACTGGGTTGTTTGTCTTTTTGTGGTTGAGCTTTAACAGAGTCATATAGATTTTAGAGATCAGGCGCTGGTCAGAGATGTCGTAGCTGGAAATTTTTTCCCAATCTGTAGGTGGTCTTTTTCCTCTTTTGGAGAAGTCTTTAGATGAGCATAGGTGTTTGATTTTTAGGAGCTCCCAGTTATCTGGTTTCTCTTCGTCATTTTTGGTAATGTTTTGTATTCTGTTTATGCCTTGTATCAGGGCTTCTAACGTTGTCCCTATTTTTTCTTCCATGATCTTTATCGTTTTAGACTTCAGGTTTAGTTTTTTGATCCATTTGGAGTTAGTTTTTGTGCATGGTGTGAGGTATGGGTTCTGTTTCATTTTTTTGCAAATGGATATCCAGTTATGCCAGCACCGTTTGTTAAAAAGACTATCTTTTCCCCAATTAACTGACACTGGGCCTTTGTCAAATATCAGCTGCTCCTACGTGGATGGATTTCTATCTGGGTTCTCAATTCTGTTCCATTGGTCTATGTGTCTGTTGTTGTATCAATACCAGGCTGTTTTGACTACTGTGGCTGTATAATATGTTCTAAAGTCAGGTAGAGTGAGGTCTCCCACTTTCTTCTTCTTTTTCAGTCATGCTTTACTTATCTGGGGCTTCTTTCCCTTCCATATGAAGTTAGTGATTTGTTTCTCCACCACCTTAAGAAATGTCATTGGAATTTGGATCGGAAGTGCATTGTATGTATAGATGGCTTTTGGTAGAATAGACATTTTTACTATGTTAAGTCTTCCTGTCCCTGAGCAAGGTATGTTTTTCCACTTATGTAGGTCCCTTTTAGTTTCTTGCAGTAGTACCTTGTAGTTTTCTTTGTATAGGTCTTTTACATCTTTGGTAAGATTTATTCCTAAGTATTTTATCTTCTTGGGTGCTACTGTAAATGGCATTGATTTGGTGATTTCCTCTTTGATGTACTTTTTGTTGGTATAGAGAAATCCAGCTGATTTTTGTATGTTTATCTTGTATCCCGATACTCTGCTGAATGCTTCTATTAGTTTCAGTAGTTTTCTGGAGGATTCCTTAGGGTTTTCTGTGTATAAGGTCATGTCATCTGCAAATAGAGATAATTTTACTTCTTCCTTGCCAATGCGGATGCCCTTTATTTCTTTGTCTAGCCTAATTGCTCTGGCTAGAACCTCTAGCACAATGTTGAATAAGAGCGGTGATAAAGGGCATCCTTGTCTGGTTCCCGTTCTCAAGGGAAATGCCTTCAGGCTCTCTCCATTTTGAATGATGTTGGCTGTTGGCTTTGTATAGATGCCCTTTATTATGTTGAGGAATTTTCCTTCAATTCCTATTTTGCTGAGAGTTTTTATCATGAATGGGTGTTGGACTTTGTCAAATGCCTTTTCTGCATCAATTGATAAGATCATGTGGTTTTTTTGCTTTTGTTTTATTTATATGGTGGATTACATTAACGGTTTTTCTAATATTAAACCAGCCTTGCATACCTGGTATAAATCCCACTTGGTCGTGGTGGATTATTTTTTTGATATGTTTTTGAATTCTATTGGCTAGAATTTTGTTGAGGAGTTTTGCATCTGTGTTCATGAGGGATATAGGTCTGTAATTTTCTTTTTTTGTCGTGTCTGTACTTGGTTTTGGTATCAGGGATATGGTGGCTTCATAGAATGAGTTAGGTAGTATTCCAATATTTTCTATGCTTTGAAATGCCTTTAGTAGTAGTGGTGTTAACTCTTCTCTGAAAGTTTTGTGGAACTCTGCAGTGAAGCCGTCCGGGCCAGGGCTTTTTTTTTGTTGGGAGTTTTTTGATTACCTTTTCAATCTCTTTTTTTGTTATGGGTCTATTTAGTTGTTCTAATTCTGATTGTGTTAGTTTAGGTAGGTAGTGTTTTTCTAGGAATTCATCCATTTCTTCTAGGTTTGCAAATTTGTTAGAGTACAATTTTTCATAATAATCTCATACGATTCTTTTAATTTCAGTTGGGTCTGTTTTGATATGGCCCATCTCGCTTCTTATTCCGGTTATTTGTTTCCTTTCCTGTATTTCTTTACTCAGTCTGGTCAACGGTTTATCAATTTTGTTAATTTTTTCAAAGAACCAGCTTTTGACTTTGTTAATTCTTTCAATTGTTTTTCCGTTCTCTATTAATTCATTTAGTTCAGCTCTAATTTTTATTATTTGTCTTCTTCTGGTGCCTGATGGATGCTTGTGTTGTTCGCTTTCTATTTTTTCAAGCTGTAGGGACAGTTCTCTGATTTTGGCTCTTTCTTCTTTATGTATGTTTGCATTTATCGATATAAATTGACCTCTGAGCACTGCTTTCGCTTTGTCCCAGAGGTTTTGATAGGAAGTGTTTTCATTCTCGTTGCGTTCTATGAATTTCTTTATTCCCTCCTTAATGTCTTCTATAACCCAGTCTTTTTTGAGCAGGGTATTGTTCAGTTTCCAAGTATTTCATTTCTTTTCCCTTATTTTTCTGTTATTGATTTCCACCTTTATGGCCTTATGGTCTGAGAAGGTGCTTTGTAATATTTCTATGTTTTGGATTCTGCAAAGGTTTGTTTTATGACCTAATATGTGATCTATTCTAGAGAATGTTCCATGGGCATTAGAAAAAAAAGTATACATTGTAGCTCTTGTGTGGAGTGTTCTGTAAAAGTCTATGAGGTCAAGTTGGTTGATTGTAGCAATTAGGTGTTCCGTGTCTCTATTGAGGGAAGTCCTATCCTTCTCCGAAAGTGGTGTGTTGAAGTCTCCTGCTATAATTTTGGAGGTGTCTAACTCACTTTTCAGTTCTGTTAAAGTTTGTTTTATGTATTTTGCAGCCCTGTCTTTGGGTGCATAAATATTTAATATGGTTATATCTTCCTGGTCAATTGTCCCTTTTATCATTATGTAGTGTCCTTCTTTATCCTTTGTGGTGGATTTAACTTTAAAGTCTATTTTGTCAGAAATTAATATTGCTACTCCTTCTCTTTTTTGCTTATTGTTTTCTTGGTATATATTTTTTCCATCCTTTGAGTTTTTGTTTGTTTGTGTCTCTAAGTCTAAGGTGTGTCTCTTGTAGGCAGCATATAGACGGATCTTGTTTCTTTATCCAGTCTGAAACTCTCTGTCTCTTTATTGGTGCATTTAATACATTTACATTCAGCGTAATTATAGATAAGTATGTGTTTAGTGCTGTCATTTTGATGCCTTTTTGTGTGTGTTGACAATTTCCTTTTTCCACTTGCTTTTTTGTGCTGAGACGTTGTTCTTTGTAAATTGTGTGTTCCTCATTTTCCTAGTAGTCGAATTTATGTTTGCTGAGTCGTTATGTTTTTCTTGGTTTTATTTTGAGTTATGGAATTGTTATACCTCTTTGTGGTTACCTTAAAATTTACCCCTATTTTTGTAAGTAAAAACCTAACTTGTATTCTCCTATATCTCCTTGTTTCCCTCACCATATGTCAGCTCTATGCTTCCTGTATTTAGTCCCTCTTTTTGAGTATTGTGATCTTTTGCATAATGACTTCAATGATTCCCCGTTTTGAGCATTTTCTTCTTTTCAAAATTAATCTTAATTTGTTTTTGTGATTTCCCTATTTGAGTTGGTATGAGGATGTTCTGTTCTGTGACCTTGTGTTGTGCTGGTATCGGACATTATTGATTTTCTGACCAAACTATTTCCTTTAGTATTTCTTGTAGCTTTGGTTTGGTTTTTGCAAATTCTCTAAGCTTGTGTTTATCTGTAAATCTTTTAATCTCACCTTCTTATTTGAGAGAGAGTTTTGCGGATATATGATCCTTGGCTGGCATTTTTCTCCTTCAGTGCTCTATATATGTCATCCCAATGCCTTCTTGACTGCATGGTTTCTGCTGAGTAGTCTGAACTTATTCTTATTGATTCTCTTTTGTAGGAGACCTTTCTTTTATCCCTGGCTGCTTTTAAAATTTTCTCCTTATCTTTGGTTTTGGCAAGTATGATGATAATATATCTTGGTAATTTTCTTTTTGGATCAATCTTCTATGGGGTTCGATGAGCATCTTGGATAGATATCCTTTCATGATGTCATCATGGTATCTTTTATGATGTCAGGGAAGTTTTCTGCCAACAGATCTTCAACTATTCTCTCTGTATTTTATGTTATTCCTCCCCGTTCTGGAACTCCAATCGCACGCAAGTTATTCTTCCTGATAGATTCCCACATGATTCTTAGAGTTTCTTCCTTTTTTTTTTTTGATTCTTTTTTCAGATTTTTCTTCAACTATATTGGTGTCAATTGCCTTATCCACCAACTCCCCCACTCTGCATTCCAATTGCTCGATTCTGCTCCTCTGACTTCCTATTGAGTTGTCTAATTCTGTAATTTTACTGTTAATCTTTTGCGTTTCTGAATGCTGTCTCTCTATGGATTCTTGCAGCTTATTAATTTTTCCACTATGTTCTTGAATAATCTTTTTGATTTCTTCAACTGCTTTATCAGTGTGTTCCTTGGCCTTTTGTGTAGATTGCCTTATTTCATTTATGAGGTCATCCCTGATGTCTTGAAGCATTCTGTATATTAGTTTTTCATATTCTGCATCTGGCAATTCCAGGATTGTATCTTCATTTGGGAAAGATTTTCATTCTTTAATTTGGGGAGTTGTAGAAGAATCATGATCTGCTTCTTTATGTGGTTTGATATCGACTACTGTCTCCGAGCCATCTATAAGACATTGTAATGATTTATTGTATATTTGCTCACTGAGTCTTATCTTGTTTTGTTTTCTTTCAATATACGTAGATGGGCTACTAGATTGTGCTGTCTTGATTGTTGTAGCCTTTGAATCACTTATGTCCTATTACCAGGTGGTTTGGGCTGTTACCAGATATATAAGCCTAAGAGTCCATTTACCATTCTTGAGTAGAATCTGATTTGGGGTCACCAAGTGAGTGGGGTAGACTGTCACCTATTAACTGAGAGGAGTAGTGGTGATAGTTGTGTGAACCAGATTCTAGTAGCAGCAGGGGGTCACACTCCGGGAGGGGAGGATGCTGACAGGCTTCCCCCAAGTGCCTGTGAAGTAGATGTGTCTCTATTCCTAAAGCACTTTGGTGGGTGGGCTGCACCAAAGTGCTTTAGGAATAGAGACACATCTACTTCACGGGCACTTGGGGGAAGCCTGTCAGCATCCTCCCCCCCCGGAGTGTGACCCCCTGCTGCTACTAGAATCTGGTTCACACAACTATCACCACTACTCCTCTCAGTTAATAGGTGACAGTCTACCCCACACACTTGGTGACCCAAAATCAGATTCTACTCAAGAATGGTAAATGGACTCTTAGGCTTATATATCTGGTAACAGCCCAAACCACCTGGTAATAGGACATAAGTGATTCAAAGGCTACAACAATCAAGACAGCACAATCTAGTAGCCCATCTACGTATATTGAAAGAAAACAAAACAAGATAAGACTCAGTGAGCAAATATACAATAAATCATTACAATGTCTTATAGATGGCTCGGAGACACCAACGCATGTACCTCTACAAATTGCTAGGTGTCATTATCCTCAGACCTGTACGGCAGGAGGCTAGGTGGTTTGCATGGAGCTTCAGCCCTCAGTTCCCCCTTGTAGGTCAGTGAGGGCTCTGTTTAATAGGTAGAGATATCAGACCTGGGAAACTTCTCTTTGAGTAATCCGCTAAAACATTTACAGTCAGATCACTATCAGAATTGCCTTTGCATTATAATAGCCACTTTGTTGCCTGTAAGGATGAAAGTCCAAGACTGTGGATCTCAAATGCTTGGCTGGAGCTGGTTCTCTATTTTTTGTCTGATTTTGGGAAGTCAGGGAAGGATTTTTGGTCCCTGGGTTTTTTTTGTAGCTGCTTCTCTCAGGCGAGGAGAATGTGTTAGGAAAAGACAAAAACAAAAAACAAAAGAAAAAAAACGCTGAGCACTTCACTCTCTGGCCCAGGAAATTCCAATGTTAATGAAGCCCCCTGGGAAGGGGAGGGGAGGGATCAGATAGATAGGAGAGAGTAGCACCCAGGAATATAGACAAAGTTACTCATCTTGCTAGGTGACGACTGTTTTATCTGAGATTCCCGAGGGGTCTATAGCCTGTGTGCATTGGCTGGGTAGAGATTGCCCCCGAGGGTCAGGCCCGCATCCTGTGCTTGTGCTGTATCAGAAGCCGTGGTCAGTTCCTGTGCTCCCAGTCCAAAGCCCAGCTCTAAGGTTCCCCGGCTGGGATGCCACACTGCAGGTTCCAAAACCAGTCTCTGCCTCCCGGTGACTTCTCCTCCTGTCAGCCGCATGGCTGCGCTGCCTGCCTGCACTGGCTGGGCTTCCCCTGAGTTCACTTCTTGGGGCTAGGGCTGGGTCCCATGTTTCTGCTCTCTCAGAATACCTTGCTCCGCTCCCCTGCCCCCAGTCCAAAGCCCGGGGCCAAGGTTTTCTGACTGGGACACTGGCTTCAGGCTCCGAAAACAGTCGCTGATTTCCCGTGGTTGCTCCTTCTCTCCTTACCCGCGTCAGTGTGCAGCCTGCTTGTGCTGGCTGAGTCTCTGTCACTCATGTCAACTCTTTAGATTTGTGTTCATTGGCCAGGGTTCGTAGATTGTAATGTATGTGATCGATACACTTGTTTTTCCGAGTCTTTTTTGCAAGAGGGATCCAAGGTGGCTTCTACCTAGTCAGCCATCTCGGCCCCGCCTCCCATGATAGATTTTTTTAACTGCATGAAATTGTACTCCTTCAGGAATTTTGAAGAGCAAAAATAGCATCTATTTTGCAGATTCTTAAAGAAACCAGCATGTAGATTTGTCATCTAGCCACATGATGTTAGCAAAAATTGTTGGACTGACTCTGTTCTCTTTCTCACTGAATGTAGAGCAAAACTGAGAGTTGAAGAAATGAAAGTACTGGAACACATTCTTGATAAATAAATACTTGTGATCACTCAGTTTATGATCTTTTTAGTGGTCAAGGAATAAAACAAAAATGGTTGCTATCCTTGACTTCAGATTTTGAAATTTAATGAAATCATTAGTTCGAATCTATCTGCCAATGTATCTGTCCATCTCCCAATCTATCATCTAGCTATCTATCTAATCTATTTTCCAAAGCCAAAAAAAAAAAAAAAAAACCCTTTGCCATCTAGTTGATTTTTATGACTCATAGCAACCCTATAGGACATAGTAGAACTGCCTTATAGGATTTCCAAGGAGTGACTTGTGGATTCACCATAGCCCTTAATCACTGTGCCACCAGGGCAATTTGAATCTGTATACCTGCCTATCATCTATCTATGTATCTGTCTGTCTGTCTTTCTGTCTGTCGGTCTGTCTGTCGGTTGGTTGGTCTATCAATCATCTATCTATCATCTATTAATCTATCATCTATCTATCTATCTGTCTATCTATCTATCTATCTATCTAATCATCTATCATCTCTCTATCATCTAACCTATTTTCCAAAGCCAAAAAGAAACTCAAATATAAATATAAAATATTGGGGAAAAATACTTGAAAATAGGGACATGGTAGATTATTATTGCTATAAATTGCTATAAAACCATTGTCGTTGAGTTGGTTCCAACTCACAGCGACCCTATAGGACAAAGTAGAGCTGCCCCATAGGGTTTCCAAGGAGTGTCTGGTGGATTCGAACTGCTGACCTTTTTGGTTAAGAGCCATAGCTCTTAAACAGCATACCACCAGTGTTTCCTATAGCACCTCAGATTATCAATAGCTCTCATTCAAAACCCAAAACAAAAATTTTATAAGAAAATACACATTTTTGCTACATTAAGTAGAGTGAGAAAAAATGAAATTAGGGAAAACACATCCTTCTATGCAAGGGTCAAACATTTTTATTCAAGTGAGATGCATATATTAATAACCTAGTGGAATGATTTTTAAAATGAATAAGGTAATTGATTTAGAGATAGAAAAATACCCTAATTTAAATACCCAATGGGACCTGTATATTAACTCTGAAATTAAAGACATGAATGTTCAGATAGCACTTCAACATCTTCATTAAAATAAAGAGAAAATATCTCTTTTCCACCATGGATATACATACAAGACAGTAGTCTACTGAACATAAAGTATACGATTAACTATGTAGCAAACAACGGGCCTATTCATCTATAGAGAAATTTTTTACTTATGTATTTAAAAAAAGTGAAGTTGATGTCAGAAATAATATAATTAGGATCACAAGTGACTACTGACTCTCACTTCTATACTAGTCCTAGACTAACAAAAAGATTTAACGAAACTCCTTATTCCTAGTAATTAATATTACCCTCATCATTAGACTAAGAAGACAAAATTATTTACTGTAGTCTGCACAAACAGGAAAAAAGTAATATTTAAGACTTTATAGATTGAATCCAAGACAAAGATAAAGAAAATAATTGATTGTGCTTGTTTTTCCTACAGCTACATTTCTTTCCCTACTTTATTTAGACTTTTGAAATTATTGACTGTATCTTGAAGATATTTCAAAATGATGAGTTCAAATGCAACAGATTATGAGAAGACTGATGATTTGGAATCAGAAAAAATAATCGTTGAAGAAAATAAGTCAAAGGAACAATGGAGCAGTACTGCATCAAAGCTAAAATTAATGGCGTATACTGGAGAATTTTGATCATACGGAAAATATATTACTCCTAATAATTCTATATGTTTGATAAATTTAAAGTCTTTTCATAAAGTAAAAGATGTTGAACATGCGTAGTAAATTGACACTGGCAAAGTTGGCAAAATTTTATAAAAACTTATTGCAATAATTTATTAAACGTACACAGAAAACACATCTGAAATAATACTTATCCTCTCTCTATTTAGAACATTTAAGCAGAATTCAGATTATTTGGAAATGATTAGCCAATATTTAAATCACTTTTCAAGTCCAAAGGAGAAAGAGAAGAAAGAACTTCGTATTGTAATAAGTAAAACTTTAATGTATACGGTACAGTGAATTAGAAGATGTTTAGGCTGATCTGTACTATAATTTTAGGGATCACCTGCCTTGTCAAACTGTGACAAATATTTACACTTGTTTACATTTCTGGTTATCAAGTTTTTTCTGATAGTAGCTTTAAAAAAGATCCTGTTATTTCTGCTTTTGTGTTTTTTTCCCGATGTCGATTTAATAGGATTCGTAAGTGAAATGAAGAACCAGTCAAAGGAGATAGAGTTCATTCTCTTGGGACTGACAGATGACCCAGAGTTGCAAATTGTGATTTTTATATTTCTCTTTCTCAATTACATTTTGAGTGTGATAGGGAACTTAGCTATCATCCCCCTCACGCTGTTGGATCTTCGCCTCAAGACGCCAATGTATTTTTTTTCTCTGAAATTTCTCCCACTTGGAAATCTTATTGACAACAATATCTATTCCTAGATTTCTGACAAGCATTGTGACTAAAAACAAAATCATTTCCTGCAATGGTTGTGCATCTCAATTGTTCTTTTTCCTCTTAATATGTGTTACAGAGTTTCACCTTCTGCCTGTCATGTCTTATGACCCTTATGCAGACATCTGCAAACCGTTGCATTATCCCATCATTATGAGAAGCCAAGTGTGCTACCAACTGGTACTCAGTTCATGGACAGCTGGCTTTCTGATTACCTTTCCACCGTTGGTCATAGGGCTGAAACTAGAACTCTGTGCTTCCAAAGTAATGGATCATTTCATGTGTGACACTTCTATTTTACAGATGTCTTGCATAGACACTCACTTCCTAGAATTAATTTCATTTGTTTTTATCAGCTATAATACTTGTGGTCACATTGCTGTTAGTGATTTTTTCCTATACATATATAATCAAGACCATTCTAAAAATCCCTCCTACTCAGAAAAGAACGCTTTTTCCACTTGTTCTGCCCACATGATTGTAGTTTTCCTTACTTATGGTAGCTGTATCTTCATTTACATGAAGCCATCAGCAAAAGAAAGGGTGACTTTATCCAAAGGTATAGCTGTTATCTATGCTTCATTTGCTCCTTTATTAAATCTCTTCATTTATAGTCTAAGGAACCAGCAAGTGAAACAAGTTTTCAAGGATACATTCAAAAAGATTGTCACTGTTTTCAAAAAATGAGGAAAAATTTTTTAAATTTTGATGTAAACATTAAATAAAGATTATTGCTCCTATGTTCCTGTTTACTTAATCTGTTCTTTCAATTAATTGACTCTCTTATAGCATTTTAAACAAATTCAGTGTGATTCACTCTTCCCTACTTCTCTTTATGATTAATATTTCCTGCAGTGTTATAGAATTCTCCCTTTTAGGTTTCACCACAAATTTATTATTATTACCTCCCAAGATATGGAACTCTTTTTCCCTTAAAAAAAAAAACTGAGAAAAAATCCAATTATAATTATTTATTAATATACCGTGTACAGAAGTCCTGATGGTGTAGATATTAATTGCTATGGCTGCTAACCAAAAGGTTGGCAGTTCAAATCCACCAGGTCCTCTGTGGAAACCCTATGGGGCAATTCTATTCTATCCTATAGGGTCGCCAGGAATCAGAATCAACTCACCGTCATCGGGTTTGGTTTTTCATTTTATACCCTGTACAAATGGTTGGATGAGTATAATTGATTAACATCCATTTAGTATAGTATGCTTATCCTAGGTTCTACACTAGTCAAAATTTTGGTCCTTATTAGGATGAAAAAGCTTACTGTGGAGGAAACAAAGAAACCAACAAATATCATAGATAGTAATTTCTCTTATAATGGAGCAATATACAGAATTATGTGTTCATAGTAATGAATGCTTACTTATTTTAGTGAATCAGGAATGCAGTTCGAAAAGAGGTGATTCTTGTGACACTTGCAATATACATGAAAGAAAGTGTAAAGGAATGTTATAGACGTGTGTAAGAGCATGCACACTATTTGGGGGGCACAGTAGTTCAAATATTGCTAGCTAGTATCACTAACCCGAAAATGAGTAGCATAGTGTTTTGTGTCAGCTAGCCAGGTTGTAACTCCAGATTTACATGTCAGCCTGGTTAAGTTTCCAAACTCTCTATTGATAAGTTTCCCCATTCATGAAATATAAATTACTATTGTTCTTACTTGAAAAGGTTATTTTCAGAATGAAATGAAGTATGTATAAAACAATTCACGGTCAGCACGTGGCCTACAATGAGCTCTCAATAAGTGTTAGCTGCCCTTTGGGAGGAAAAATTGTGTCAGTTGGGGTAGATTGTAACAATGCAAGAAAAAGAGGAAGGCTTTAAATCATAAAAATTTGTTATTTTTGTTGTTAAACAGTGCAGTCAAATCAGTTTGACTCATAGCGACCCCATGTACAAAGGACAGAAACATTGGTGCTGTGCCATCCTCACAATTATTGCTATGTTTGAGCCCATTGTGGTAGGCATTGTGTCAATTCATCTTGTTGAGGACCCTCCCAATTTTTGCAGATCTTCTGCTTTAGCAAGCATGATATCCCTCTCAAGGTACTTGTCTCTTATAATAACATACCTAAAGTACTTGATGTCTCACGATCCTCATTTCTAAGGAGCACTCAGAAAAAAGTACTTCTGTACTTTTTTGAAGACAGATTTTTTCACCCTCCTGGCAGTCCATGGTATAGTCAATACCCTTTGCCAATGCCATAATTCAAATGCAAAAATTTTTCTTCAGTAATTTTTATTCCTTGTCCTGCTTTTGCATGCATATGTGGCAATTAAAAATATCATGGCTTGGGTGGGGTCCACCTTAGTCCTAAAAGTGAGGTCTTTGTTTTTAACACTTTAAAGAGGTCTTTTGCAACAGATTTGTCCAATGCAATGTGTTGTATGATTTCTTTTTTCATTTGACCTTTTTCTTTTTTTGTATTGTCATTTAGATGAAGGTTTACAGAGCAGATTTGTTGCTCATTAAACAATTAATACACATATTGTTTCGTGACATTGGTTACCAACCCCATAACATATCACCGCTCTCCCTTCTCAACCTTGGGTTCCCTATTACCAGATTTCCTGTCCCCTCCTTCCATCTCATCCTTGCCCCTGGGTTTTTGTGACCATTTACTCTCATTTTGTTTTATGAGCCTGTCTGATCTTTGGCTGAAGGGTGAACCTCAGGAATGACTTCAGTACTGAATTTAAAGTGTGTCCAGGGGGCATACTCTGGGTGTTTCTCCAGGCTCTGTCAGACCAGTAAGTCTAGTCTTTTATTGTGAGTTAGAATTTTGTTGTACATTTTTCTCGAGCTCTGTCCAGGACCCTGTATTGTGATCCCTGTCAGAGCAGTACGTGGTGGTAGCCAGGCAACACGTAGTTGTGCTAGACTCAGTCTGGTGGAGGCTGTGGTCCATTAGTCCTTTGGACTAATCTTTACCTTGTGTCTTTGGTTTTCTTCATTTTCCCTTGCTCCAGATGGGGTGGGACCAGTGGAGTATCTTAGATGGCTACTCACAAGCTTTTAAAATGCCAGAAGCTACTCACCAAAGTAGGATGTAGAACATTTTCTTTATAAACTATGTTATGTCGATTGAGATAGATGTCCCCCGAGGCTGTGGTCGCCAGCCCACAGCCCAGTAATTCAGTCCCTCAGAGAGTTTGGATCTGTCTATGAAGCTTCCATGTCCTTGCCTTGGTCAAGTTGTGCTGCATTCCCCAGAACTGTGTATTGTCTTACTGTTCACCAAATTTACCACTTATCTATTGTCTAGTTGGCATTTTTCCTTCCCCAACCCTCCCCTTCCTAGGATTGTTTCTTGCTGTGTGTAAGCCTTTTTATGAGTTTTTATAATAGTGGTCTCATGCAGTATTTGTCCTTTTGTGATTAATTTATTACACTCAGCGTAATGCCCTCCAGATTCATCCATGTTGTGAGATGTTTTACAGATTCATCATTGTTCTTTGTTGTTGCATAGTATTCCATTGTGTGTTTGTACTATAGTGGTTTATCCATTCAACTGTTGATGGCACTTAAGTTTTTTCCATCTTTTTGCTATTGTGAATAATGCTGCAATGAACGTAGGTGTGCATATGTCTGTTTGTGGGATGGCTCTTATTTCTCTAGGATATATTCCTAGGAGTAGGATAGCTGTGTCATATGGTATTTCTATTTCTAGATTTTTAAGGAAGCTGCCATATCGTTTTCCAAAATGGTTGCACTATTTTACTTTCCCACCAGCAGTGCATAAGAGATCCAGTCTCTCTGCGGCCTCTCCAACATTTGTTATTTTCAGTTTTTTGGATTTGTGCCAGTAATGTCACGGTGAGACGGTATCTCATTGTAGTTTTGATTTGCGTTTTTCTAATGGTTAGTCATCTCGAGCATTTCCTCATATGTCTGTTAGCTGCCTGAATGTCTTCGTTAGTGAAGTGCCTATTTATATCCTTTGCCCATTTTTTTAAATTGGATTATTTGTTTTTTTGTTGTAGAGGTGTTGGGTTTTCCTATAGATTTTAGAGATTAGACCTTTGTCAGATTTGCTATAGACAGTTTTTTTCCCAGTGTGTAGGTTGTCTTTTTACCCTTTTGGTGAAGTCTTTTGATGAGCGTTTAAGTGTTTAATTTTTAGAAGATCCCAGTTATCTAGCTTATCTTCTGTTGTTTTTGTATTGTTAGTTATGGTTTGTATGCTATTTATGCCATGTATTTGGGCCTCTAGTGTTGACCCTGGTTTTTCTTCTATGATCTTTATAGTTTGGGGTTTTATATTCAGGTCTTTGATCCATTTGAATTAATTTTTGTGTATGGTGTGACATTTGGGTCTTATTTCATTTTTTTACAGGTGGACATCCAGTTTTGCAGGCACCACTTATTAAAAAGACTGTCTTTTCTCCATTTAACAGGGTTTGGACCTTTGTCAAAGATATAGTGACCAGATGGGTGGACTTCCATCTGGGCTCTCAGTTCTGTTCCACTGGTCAAAGTGTCTGCTGTTGTACTAGTACCAGTTTTTGTTGACTACCATAGCTGTATAGTAGGCTCTGAGGTCAAGTAGTAGGAGTCCTCCTACTTTGTTCTTTTACTTCAATAGTGCTTTACTTATCTGGGACCTCTTTCCTTTCCACATAAACTTAATGATTACTTTTTCCATCTCTGAAGAATGCTGTTGGTATTTGGATCAGGATTGCATTGCATTCGTAGATTGCCTTGGGTAGAATTAACATTTTCACAATGTTGAGTCTACCTATCCATGAGCATGGTAGGTTCTCCACTTATGTAGGTCTATTTGGTCTCTCGACGTAGTGTTTTGAATTTTTCTTTGTATAGGTCCTTTATGTCCCTGGTTAGATTTATTCCTAAGTATCTTGTTTTGTTTGTTTGTTTGTCTTTAGTTGCTGTGATAAATAGTGTTGCTTTCCTGATTTCCTTTTTGTTTTTCTCTTTATGATATATAGGAATCTGACTGATTTTTCTATGTTTATCTTTTATCGACTCGAAAGCAGTGGTTGGTGGGTGGATCTTTTATCCTACTACTCTGCTGAATCTTTCTGTTACTTCCAGCAGTTTTCTTGTGTAGGCATTTGGGTTCTTCACGTATAGTAATTTTACTTCTTCCTTACCAATTTGGATGTCCTTTATTTCTTTTTCTTGCCTTATTGCTCTAGCTAAGACTTCCAGCACAATGTTAAATAAGATTGGTCTTCTTGTTTTTGGGGGGGATGTTTTCCTCCTCCCTCTGTTAAGAATGATGTTGGCTGTTGGATTTGTATGAATGCCCTTTATTACGTCAAGGAATGTCCCTCTATTCCTGTTTTGCTTGGTTGGTATCTGGCGGAGGCTGTCTTAAGTGCTAGATTCAGGTTGTTGTCCAATATTGTTTGTTTTCTAACTGAAGGACTCCCTTTAATAATTCTTGTAAGTTTGGTCTGGTTTTTCCATATTCCTTTCATTGCTGTTTATCTGGAAATATCCTAATTTTGCCATCATAGTTGAGTGAGAGTTTTGCAGGATACATTATTCTTGGTTTGGAGTTTTTTGCATCACTTGATTTCCTGACTGCTGTTTTCATGGGTGTTGGTTGTGAATCCAATTAAAATGAAATCATTGGCAACTTTAACATTTTCTCCTTTTATCATGATATTGCTTGATTGTCCAGTTTTAGGATTTTTGTTTTCTCTATGTTGAGGTTCAATCCACAAAAAAGTTTATATGCACTGAAAACGCACTGGCACCTAGTCTGGTAGGTCTGAACCAAAACCAAACTCACTGCCGTCTAGTCGATTCCGACTCATAGCGACCCTCCAGGGCAGAGTAGAATTGCCTGATAGAGTTTCCAAGGAGCGCTTGGCAGATTCGAACTGCCGACCTCTTGATTACCAGCCATAGTACTTAACCACAAAAATTTAGTGTGATTAGATTATTGAGGTAAAAATTCTATGTGTGTCATACCTAAAATAACTTTTCAAATCACATTGAATAGTTTAGAAACACAAACTATAGGTGATTCTGAGGCAGATGTTTCATATAGGATTTTCTTTTTTTAGTATAAGAATTTATGTGATCAGATATTTACTTCATAAAGATTTCTCTGCCAAATGTCCTGAGGTTAGATTTTGAGATGTTCGTGTTTAGAAAGACAAGTTGGAGGGCCAATGCTTTAAGCTCAATGAGGTATTGCAAATGTTTAAAACACAATAGTGGCAGTGAATCGAAATCTCAGGGAGTGAACTCAAGAGATGTTTAGGAGAACAAACTGAGGGAAACTATTGAACATTTGCATATCTGGAATAAGTGAAAGAAAGTTATAAAATGTTTGTTCTTGGGCCTAACCTACTTTCTACTTCTGCACATAAACACTCAAGTATTTAATGTCTTTTAAAAGAGACAGCTTTATTAATATACTGTCAGATTTTTAAAAAATCACCTGCAAAACATATGAGGTTCCAAACTGGATATAATTTGGCATAACAGACACATAAGTGAAGAATTCACTAGACGTTTGATGGTGCAACTATTATATATATGGACCTGAATGGATATCATTTAAGTTCAGATTTGTATTGAAATTTGTTTTACAAACTTTCAAAGGAAGCATTGTGGGTCATCTACTTTTCCTTGGCAGAGAGAAGAGTGTGAGGTTATGTGATTATATTCAAGGCTCTGAGAACCTCCACGCACACTGAGTTTGTTTCCTCAATTAGTTTCTTAAAAAAACAGACCTTTTAACTTCTTGCACGAAAATCTTTCCAATAAGCAGAGAAAAGAAAATCCTTGCTTTTAACATATAAAGAAATAATTTGTGTGACAATATTTTTACAAAGAATAAGTGGGACAGAGACTTATTAAATATTATTGAAAGTAAGGTATTGTTAATTTGAATTTGTTCTAAGATGCTAAGTATAATCTTCACAGACTTTTTAAGAAAATAATATAAAATATATATTGGAAAATATACAACAGGAAATTTTTAAATTACACTAGAAATTACTGATTTAACACAATAGGTGCCTGGAATCAAGAAACAGACCAACTAAAAATGACATAAGACATATAGAAAATAAATTGCAAGAAGGAAAACAGAAGTCATCTATTTAAATTAAATTTAAAAAGTGAAACAACTCAATTGAAAGGCAGAAGTTGGAAAAATGCATGAAAAAGGAAACATGATACAAATATACACCAGTCTACAACAGATACACTTAAGATTTGAAGACACAAATCGGGTGAAAATAAAGAATGGTAAAACATAAGCCATTTGTTAAGACTTGAAAGTGTCACTGCAAGTGATAAAGTCTTATCCCTTATGCCTGTCAATGTAACCTTGTTTGGGGAAATAGGGTTATTCTTTTAAGATAATATCAGAGTAAGGTAGGTTCTGATCCTAATAACTTCTGATGGAAGTATTATAAAAGGAGAGAACAGACAGGGAAATGTAGAGAGTCACATAGGCAACAGAGACACCATATGAAGATAGAGACCAACGAACCTACATGTATCCAAGGACTGTCAAAAAAAGCCAGGGGCTACAAGTAGCCAGAAGAGAGAGGAGGATATTCCCCTAGAACAAAAAGAGAAAGATAATAGCCCTGCCAGTACCCTAAATTTGGACCTCTAACCTCCAAAATTGTGAGAGAATATATTAATGTGTTATGGAAGCCCTAGGAAACTAAGACACCAAGCGAGCAGTATCAAAAGAAAGCTGAATTAGCTATACTAATATCTGACATATTAGACTTTGAGTAAAAAAAAAGTTACCAGACAAAAAGAACATTTAAAAATTATAAAAGTGTTAATCCATTGGGAAGATCAAGCAATTAGGAAAATATACATGGGAGTGGAAGCCAAGATGGAAGACTAGTCAGATGCACATCAATCCTGGATCCCTGAACCTTAAATGAAGGGTTAAAGTATTAGATGGAAGTTACTGAGAAGAACAAGAAACATATAAAACGGAGCAGGAATAGAGATACGGAGTGGAGATTCCCTTGCCAAACGGCATGACTCAGCGTGGCCATCTTGGAATAAAACCAACAACCCCGCATACAGAAAGGCACCTCCACAGGATTCCCAGTAAGAGATAGAGGCACAACACAGGCATACCCAGGGCTAAGTAAGATCACATGTGCTGCCTGCAACTCAAGGAGGAGACCAAAATGTTTCCAGTGGTAACTACAGGGGAACAATCCTACACTCCCCGCCCCTCTGGTGAACAGCAGCTATAACCACCCCATCCTGGCAACCCCAAATGCCGGGAACCACAGTACCAACCCACCCTGTTGCCCTCCTCCATTTAGCATCCTCTGCCCCGCCTTTGCCCCCCCACCTCTTTCTTCCACCTTCTGGCCGTGGCCCCAGTGGGACCTGGCCCGGACCACGGGCCCTTCCCTGCAGGCTCCAGATGACTCCTGCCACCCACTGTGGCCCCAAGGGGACTTGACATGAACCTCAGGCCCTTCCCTGACAGCTCCAGACATCTACTGCCACCAGCCTCACCCCAGAGGGTACACAAGCAGGATTCCAGACTCTTCCTCGCTGGCTCACTGCGGCCCCAAGGAGACCCGGTTAGGAGCCCAGGCCCCCCCTGCCTGCAACAGAAACCCCAACAGCACCCATCTGGTGAAATAGATCAAGGAAAATGCAGACAAAACTAACCAATATACAGCCAAAGTCAAAGAAAACACAGACAAATCAATAGGAAGAATTCAGAAAAAATAATACAGAATAAAAGTTCAAAATAAATAATTAGAAATCTTACAAAAACAGCAATTACAAATCAAAATGATAATCAACAAGATTTCAGAAATGACAGTATCTTAAAAGGTTTGAGGAGCAGGTTTGAAACAATGGAAGACAGAATCAGAAAAACTGAAAACAAATCTTTGGATACCAATTTGTTTGAGGAAAAACTCAGAGAAAAGAATGAAGAAACCATGAGAACGATGTGGGATACAATCAAGAGCAAAATTTTGTGAGTGACTGGAATTCCAGAATGGGGGAGAAAATGGAAAACACAGAGAAGATCATTCAAGATTTGCTGACCGAAAACTTTCTTAGTATGAAAGATGAAATCTAACTATCTGAGAAGTTCAAAAAACCCCATATAGGATTGTTGTTGTTTGGTGTTGTTGCATCAGTTCTGACTCATAGTGAGCGTATGTACCACAGAACAAAACACTGCCTAGTCTTGTACCATCCTTATAATCATTGCTACGCTTGAGGCCCTTGTTGCAGCCACTGTGGCAATAGATCTCATTAAGAGTCCTCCTCTTTTCCATTGACCCTGTACTTTACCAAGCATGATGTCCTTCTCCAAGGACTGATCGCTCCTGACAACATGTCCAAAGTATGGAAAACGCAGTCTTGCCATCGTTGCTTCTAAGGAGCATTCTGGTTGTACTTCTTCCAAGACAAATTTGTTCATTCTTTTGACAGTCCATGGTATATCCAATATTCTTTGTCAACACAATTCAAAGGCGTCAGTTCTGCTTCACTCTTCCTAATTTGCTGTCCAGCTTTCAAACACATAAGATGTGACTGAAAATACCCCCCCCTTTTTTTTTTTAGGTCAGGTGCACCTTAGTCTTCAAGGTGACATCTTTGCTTTTCAACACTTTAAAGAGGTCATTTGCAGCAGATCTGCCCAATGCAATGCAGCTTTTGATTCTTTGACTGCTGTCTCCATGGGTGTTGATTGTGTATCCAAGTAAAATGAAATCCTTGACAACTTCAATCTTTTCTCCATTTTTCAGAATGTGGCTTATTGGTCCAGTTGCGAGGATTTTTTGTCTCCTTTATTTTGAGGTGTAATCCATCTTGAAGGTCTTTGATCTTCATCAGTAAGTTCTTCAATTCCTCTTCATTTTCAGCAAGCAAGGTTGTGTCATCTGCATAATGCAGGGTGTTAAGGACTTATCCTCCAATCGTGATGCCCCGTTCCTCTTCATATAGTCCAGCTTCTCAGCATACAGATTGAAAAGGTATGGTGAAAGGATGCAAACCTGATGCACACCTTCCTGACTTTAAACCACTCAGTATCCCCTTGTTCTGTCCAAACAACTGTCTCTTGGTCTATAAACAGGTTCCTCATGAGCACATTTAAGCGTTCTGGCATTCCTATTCTTCATGATGTTATCCATAATTTTTTTATGATCCACACAGTTGAATGCCTTTGCATAGTCAATAAAACACAGGTAAATATCCTTCTGATATTCTTTGCTTTCAGCCAGGATACATCTGACATCAGCAATGATATCCCTGGTTCCATGTCCTCTTCTGAATCTGACCTGAATTTCTGGCAGTTCTGTGTCAATATATTGCTTCAGCCACTTTTGAATGATCTTCAGCAAAATTTTGCTTACATGTGATATTAATGGTATTGTTTGATAATTTCCTCATTAGGTTGGATCCCCTTTCTTGGGAATAGGCATAAATATGGATCTCTTCCAGTCAGTTGGCCAGGAAACTCTCTTCCAAATTTCTTGGCATAGATGAGTGAGCACTTCCAGCGCTGCATCCATTTGTTGAAACATCTCAATTGATAGTCCATCAATTCCTGAAGCCTTGTTTTTCCTCAATGACGTCAGTACAGGTTGGATACCTTTCTTCAGTACCATTGTTCCTGATCATTTGCTACTTCTTGAAATGGTTGCCTGCGGACTAATTCTTTTTGGTGTAATGACTCTGTGTATTCCCTCCATCTTCTTTTGATGCTTCCTGCATTGCTTAATATTTTCCCCATAGAATCCTTCACTACTGCAACTCGAAGCTTGACTTTTTTCTTCAGTTCTTTCAGCTGGAGTAATGCTGAGCGTGTGCATCCCTTTTAGCTTTCTATCTCCAGCTCTTTCTACAAGCCGCCCTTTGAAGTCTTCTGTTCAGTTCTTTTACTTTGTCATTTCTTCCTTTTGCTTTAGCTGCTCGATGTTTGAGCGCAAGTTTCAGAGTCTCCTCTGACATCTATCTTGGTCTTTTCTTTCTTGCCTGTCTTTTCAATGACCTCTTGCTTTCTTCACATATGATGTCCTTCATGTGATTCCACAACTCATCTGTTCAACGCATCAAATCTATTCTTCAGGTGGTCTGTAAATTCAGGTGGGATATACTCAAGGTCATATTTTGGCTCTTGTGGATTTGCTCTGATTTTCTTCAGTTTCAACTTGAACTTGCTTAAGAGCAATTGATGGTCCATTCCAGACTCAGCCCCTGGCCTTGTTCTGACTGATGATATCAAGCTTTTTCATCATCTTTTTCAACAGATGTAGTCGATTTGATTCCTGTGTATTCCATCTGGTGAAGTCCATGTGTATAGTCACTGTTCATGTTGGTAAAAAAGGTATTTGCAAAGAAGTTGTTGGTCTCCCAAAAACCTATCATTCAATCTCCAGCATTGTTTCTATCACCAAGGCCATATTTTCCAAATTCCAATCCTTCTTCTTAGTTTCCAACTTTTGCGTTCCAATCACCAGTAATTACCCATGTATCCTGATTGCATGTTCGGTCAATTTCAGACTACAGAATTTGGTAAAAATCTTCAACTTCTTCATTGGTGTATAAATTTGAATAATAGTCATATTAATTGGTCGTCCTTGTAAGCATATGGATATTATCCTATCACTGATAGCATTGTACTTCAGGATAGATCTTAAAATGTTCTTTTCGACGATGAATGCAACACCATGCCTCTTCAAGTTGTCATTCCCGGCATGGTAGACTATATGACTGACCTATTCGATATGGCCAATATCAGTCCATTTCAGCTCACTAACACCTAGAATGTTGATTTTCATTTTTGATGGTTTCCAATTTTCCTAGATTCATCCTTCTTACATTCCAGGTTCCCGTAATTAATGGATTTTGCAGCTGTGTCTCCTCATTTTGAGTAGTGCCGTATCAGCAAATGAAGGTCCCAAAAGCTTTACTCCATCCACATCATTAAGGTCGACTTTATTTGAGAAGGAAGCTCTTCCCCAATCATCTTTTGAGAGCCTTCCATCTTCTGGGGCTCATCTTCTGGCACTATGTCAGACAGTGTTCCGCCACTATTCATAAGGTTTTCACTGGCTAATTCTTTTCAGAAGTAGACCTTCAGGTTCTTCTTCCTAGTCTGTCTTAGTCTGGAAGCTCAGCTGAAACCTGTCCTCCATGGGTGATCCTGCTAATACCTGAATACCAGTGGCATAGCTTCCAGCATCACAGCAACATGCAAGCCCCCACAGTATGACAAACTGACAGACACATGGGGGAATGAGATGGATTAGTGGCAGTTATACTGATGAGATCTACAAGATTAGATAGTGTCTTAAGCCAATCTCTTTTGAGATATAAAAGAAAGAAATGACCTAAGAGACATGGGGACCTCATACCACCAAGAAAGCAGCACAAAGAGCAGAGCACGTTCTGTGTACCTGAAGTTCTTGTTCTGAGAAACTCCTAGACCAAGGGAAGATTGACGCCAAGGACCTGACAGAAAGAGAAGTCCTTCCACTGGAGCTGAAGCCTTAAATTTTTTCTTCCACCCTAAAGGCTATGAGAGAATAAATTTCTCTTTGTTAAAGTCATCCACTTGTGGCATTTCTGTTATAGCAGCACTAGATGTCTAAGATACTCCCCAAATAGAAGGTCTTACTATATATATATAGTTGTTGTAGTTAGGTGCGGTCGAGTCGGTTCTGACTCATAGAGACCCTATACACAACAGAACAAAACACTGCCTGGTCCTGAGCCATCCTTACAATCGTTGTTATGCTTGAGCTCATTGTTGCAGCCACTGTGGCAACCCACCTCATTGAGGATCTTCCTCTTTTCCACTGACATATTTTTATATATATATATATCTTAATCAATTACAGGTATTTGTCTCTGTAGAAAAACTTTCATATTGTACTCTCACAAATTCAAGATGTTGGCTTTTTTCCAATAATTTTTACACATTTAAACTATAGTTTCTTGATAAAGAATAAATATGAAGGATTTAGTTTCCCGTATTTTGCATAATAATGTACGCAAAAGAAATCATTTCCACGGTTTAGAGGACATATGCACAGATTTCTAGATACTTTATTATCTAAAGGTATTTTATTTAATTTCAATTATATAATTAAGTGCTTTCCAAAATAGCAATTATGCCATTTCCCTTGGTTACCATATTAGCATATAATACTTCAACAAATTTTTTTTAATTTGAAATTTATTGGTATATAATAAATATTTCATTGTGAGGAGGGTAAAAAATAGTATATCGGGCCTCAGTAACATATATTATGAGCTGAGTGGTGAAGAATCAGAAGACTAAAGATCATAGACTATGTTGTCATTAGACAGAGGCCAACATCACTATCTCAATTCTCCTTTTCAAATGGAGAATGAGAGAGCTCTAGTTTTCTTCTCTTTGGACCAGTCTCAGCTTAGATACACTGAAAAACTTCAAGTTATAATGTTGTTTTTTTTTAGTTGCCCTCCAGTCGGTTCCAACTCTTGGCAGCCCCATGTGGGCAGAATAGCACTGCTATATAGGGTTTTCAAGGCTGTGATTTTCCGAAGTAAATCACCTGAAGTATCTACCGAGGTGCCTATGGATGGGTTCCAATCACCAACCTGTTGGTTTATACTCAAGTACTTAACATTTTGCACCACCCAGGGTATCCATTTTAATTCCCACTGTGGGAATTAGACTCCACTTTAACATTAATGCTTCAGATTTCCCAAGATCGAGGAGACACTGGCAGTTTCCACATATTTGCTGTCTCCATGTCTCCGCCTCCGATGGAAGGCTGCGTATGTGGCCGGGCTGCGAAGGCAAGGCCGAAATCCTGGCAGCCTGGGACCCAGCAGTCCAGTGGTTTATGGACGTGCGGACACAGATGACCTGTTTGCCACATACAGGAGGGATCCTTGGGCCCTTCACTGGCTCGCCATTCAGCTCCACGACGTCCACTACTGGCCCTGGCCTTTGCTTTGGCTGGTGCCTCATGGAACGTGTTCTCCAGAGCCATGTTTCTCCACCCATCACTATCATTCTGCCACCAGGGGATGTGTGAGTGTGGGAGTCACCATTTGTCACTGGCAGCAGTGTCCCAAGTCACTAGACTTCCAGGTACCCACTGACCTAGGCTGCCTTCTGCCCCAGGCAAGGTCCCGAATCCTTTATCCCAGATGCTGACACCTGAGGACGGGCGGACATTCATTTTTATCAACACAGAGGATTCAGTGAGGTTCAACGGGCCAGGTAGCTGAAGTGAAGGCCAGATGGGCGGGGCTGAAGCTTCTTTGCCACCACCACGGAGACAGTCCCCCCGCTGGAAGAGGGGGCAGAGCTTATGATGGGCCTGGTGACGAGACTCAGCCAATGGCAGAGATCCGGCCCACCAGGCAGATGACACAGGGCTCTTCATTTTCACCTACGACACCTAGTGGCCACAGAATTTCAGCACAACCTGGAAAGGCTACGCAGGCACAAGGGAGCCCCTGGTGCGGACTGGTTCAGGGAATTTGCAGAGCAGGCCAGGTACCTCTTTCCCACTTTCCTGCGGATATCAGTACGCAAGGTATCCCCACTCAGCATCTCTTGCCTCTCTCTCTCTGTCTCCCTCAGGAAGTGTTCATTGTCTGAAATCTATTCCTTCTCCCCCTGAGTCATTTCATAGCTTGGAGTGCCTGACAGAGTGCCTAGAGACAAAAGAGCAAAGGGGGAAGGCCTCTGGCTGTACTGCTTGCCCATGGGCAAAGAAGATCTGGCAGTCTATCTGGAAGGTCTAGAGAGTAGTGATTGATTGGAGAGCTACATCACGGGCGGACTCCGGCCAGGTGAAGCTTGCTGACATGTGGCAGCCTCTCCGGAAACTACTAATTTCGCTGATAACATTGTATGCAAATACCCCGGTGAGTGCCATGGGCAGAAAACATTGACACATACCTGCCAGAGGCCTATTCTGTGTCTGAAGTCTCCACCCTGGTCTCCAGTGACTCATCATCTCAGCACACACTTTGCCTGCACACATGGAATCCACCTCTCTCCACGAATGCCTCCTCCTGCTAGGAAACACACAATGTCACTCAGCCAAAGGAGAGCACAGGCAAAGTCAACTGAAGCCCCCATTTTCAAGATTTTGCCCTCTGCTGCTCCACAGCCTCTGGTGGCACACTGCATGTGCGACACTCCTCCGAAGACAAGGCCGAAATCCGGGCATCCAGGGCCCCAGCAGTCCAGAGTCTGAGGATGATGGCATATGAATCACCTCTTTGCTACGTACAGGAGGGAGGCCTGGGCCCTAGACTGGCTCCGCTAGAGCTCTACGACCTCAGCTATTTTCCCTGACTTTTGGCCCGTGCCCTCGTGAGTGTGTGATCTCTAGTTACACTTCTCCTCCGACCACTCTGAATCCGCCACCTGCGGATACCTGAGCGTGGACATCAACATCTATCACTGTCTGCAGTGTCACAGGTCACTAGGTATCTAGTCTCAGGCTGACCTTGCTGTCTTCTGCCCAGGCAAGGAGCCTAAACTTTCAAAGGAAATGAGGACACGTGGTCACTGGTCGACATCCTTTCTTTCATCCACACAGCCGTCTAGATGAGGGTAAAGAGGCCAGGTGGGCCAGGTGAAGGCAGAGTGCGGGGTCAAAGACTTCTTTCTCAGTCACTGTGGAAACAGCCACCAGGAGGCTGGGCGGCACTTCTGACGGGGACGAGTCACAAACACTGAGCCAATAGGAAAGGTCCAGCCTAACCGGCCAGTTCCGCAGAGCTCTCCATTTTACCCATGGACACACAACGGCCCCTTCTGTCTTTAGCCACAAAATCTAGGGCACCCAGGGAATAACTTCACACTAGGCAACCCCTGATGTGGACACGTGACACGCACTGGGACAGCAGGCAGATACCTCTTTTCCACTTACGCTAGGATATCAGTAGGCAAGGCGCCCTTCTTCAGCATCTATGGCCCCTCCGTGTATGTGTTCATTCAGAGAAATCTCTTCATTCTACCCCTGAGACACATCACAAGTATGAGGGGCCTGAGAGAGAGCCTGGAGATGAAAATGGGAGGCTTCTGGCTGTACCCTTTCCCCGTGCATAGACAATAGCAGGTAGTCTCTCTGGAAGGTCTTAGCTTCTGTTGATTGACATGGGCAATAGAGTAGTGGAGAACCCTGGCCAGGTGGAGCTTATGGGCAGATACAACCTCTCTGGTGACAAATACTTTCGGTGCTGCTTTGTATGTTGAAAACCTTCCCCCGGCAACTGGGATGGGCAGAGAACATTTACCCACACCTGCCAGGGGCCTTTCCTGGGACTAAAGATCCCAGCCTGGTCTCAACGTCGTCACCCTTTCAGCACACACCTTTCTTGTACACATAATCCTGCCTTTCTCCGTCAGTGCCTTATCCTACTAGGAAAAAAAGCATGCCACTCAAAAAGGTTGATGCCAGGGAAATCGAGGAGACACTGCCTTTTCGAAATTTTTGCTGTGTACACCTCCCCGCCTCCGGACGAAGGCAGCGTATGTGGTCGAGCTCCGAAAACAAGGCCGAAATCCTGGCAGCTTGGGCCCCAGCAGTCCAGTGGTTCATGGACTTGGGGACACGGTTGACCTCTTTGCCACATACAGGAGGAAACCTTGAGCTCTGCACTGGCTCGGCATTCAGCTCCACGACGTCCCCTACTGGCCCTGGCCTTTGGCCAGTGCCCCATTGAACGTGTGCTCTGCAGCAATGTTTCTTCACCCATCACTATCATTCTGCCACCAGGGGATATGTGAGTGTGGGAGTCACCATTTGTCACTGGCAGCAGTGTCACAAGTCACTAGACTTCCAGGTATCCGCTAACCTAGGCTGCCTTCTGCCCCAGGTAAGGTTCCGAATTCTTTATCCCAGGTGCTGACACCTGGGCACTGGCGTACATTTTTATCAACACAGAGGTCTGAGTGAGGGTCAGCAGGCCAGGTAGGTGAAGTGAGGGCCGTGTGTGCGGGGTAAGGCTTCTTTGCCATCACCATGGAGACAGTCCCCCCACCGGAGGGGGCGGAGCTTATGATGGGCCTGGTGACAAGACTGAGCCAATGGCAGAGATCCAGCCCACCAGGCAGGTGTCACAGGGACCTCCATTGTGACCTATGACACCTAGTGGCCACAGGATTTGAGCACACCCTGGGAAAGGCTACACAGGCACAAGGGAGCCCCTGGTGTGGACTCGTTCAGGGCATTGGCAGAGCAGGCCAAGTACCTCTTTCCCACTTTCCTGAGGATGTCATTACGGAAGGCATCCCCACTCAGCATCTCTTGCCTCTCTCTCTCTGTATGTGTTCATTCTCTGAAATCTCTTCCTTCTCCCCCTGAGTCACTTCACAGCTTGGAGTGCCTGACAGAGTGCCTAGAGACAAAAGAGCAAAGGGGGAAGGCTTCTGGCTCTACTGGTTGCCCATGGGCAGAGAAGATCTGCTAGTCTATCTGGAAGGTCTAGAGAGTAGGGATTAATTGGGGAGCTAAATTACGGGCGGTCCGTGGCCAGGTGAAGCTTGCTGACATGTGGCAGCCTCTCCGGAGACTACTAATTCCGCTGATGACATTGTATGCAAATACCCCGGTGAGTGACATGGACAGAAAACATGACTACTCTTGTCTGCAGAAATCTCCTTTCGGGTCTGTTCTCGCCTGCGGGACTCTCCGGGCCTATTTTTGTCTGTGGGACTCTGCAGTTCGTGCCTTTTGTTGCCTGCATGACTCTGTGTTAAGGCCTATTTTTGCTTGTGGAACTCTCTGTTAGGGCTTATTGTTGCCTGAAGCTCTCCTCTATTCGGACGTATTCTTGCCTCTGGGACCCTGTTCGGGCCTATTCTTGTCTGCTGGGCAGCTGTATTTGGGCCTATTCTTGCCTGTGGGACTCTCTTCGGGCGTATTCTTCTCTCCAAGAATCTTCGTTTCCGTCTGTTCTCGCCTGCGGGACTCTCCGTTTGGGCCTATTCTTGCCTGCGGACCTCTGCGTTCTGGCCTTTTGTTGCCTGCAGAACTCTCTGTTCGGGCCCATTCTTGCCTTTTGGACTCTCTGTTCAGGACTATTCTAGCCTGCAGAAATCTCCCTTCCGGCCTGTTCTCGCCTGCGGGACTCTCCGTTCGGGCCTATCTTTGCCTGTGGAACTCTGTTTGGGCCTATTCTTGCCTATAGGACTCCTCTATTCCGGCGTATTCTTTCCTCCGGGGCTCCTCTGTTGGGGCCTATTCTTGCCTGCCGGAATCTCCATTCGGTCCTATTCTTGACTGCGGGGCTTTCGGTTCTGGCCTATTCTCATCTGCGGGACTCTCCGTTTGGGCCTATTCTCGCCTGCGGGACTGTCCGTTCGGGCCTGTACTTGCCGGCGGGACTCTCGGTTCGTGTCTATTCTTGGAGGCGGGAATCACCGGTCCGGCCTATTGTTGCCTGCGGGACTCTGTTGGGCCTATTCTTGCCTGCATGGCTCCTCTACTCGGGCCTATTCTTTTCTGCAGAACTCTCCTTCGGGACTATTCTTACCTGCAGAACTCTCCCTTCAGGCCTCCTCTTGCCTGCGGGGCTCCTCTTTGGGCTTGTTCGTGCATACGGAGCTCGGTAATTGGTGCCTGTTCATACGTGCAGTTCTCCGCTATTCAGGCCTGTTCGTGCGTGCGTGGCTCCTCTATTCGGGCCTATTCTTGCCTGTGGGACACTCTGTTCGGTCCTATTCTTGTCTATGAGATCATTCGTTCACACCTATTCTTGCCTGCGGGACTTTGCATTAGGGACTATTCTTGCCTGCAGGAATCTCCATTCGGGTCTATTCTCGCCTGCGGGACTCTCTGTTCGGGTCTATTCTTGCCTGTGGACCTCTGTGTTCGGGCCTATTGTTGCCTGCAGGACTCTCTGTTCGGGCCTATTCTTGCCTGCGGGACTCTCCGTTAGGGCCTGTTCTTGCCTGTGGGACTCTGTTCGGGCCTATTCTTGCCTGTGGAAATCTCCATTTGTGCCCATTCTGACCTGCGGGATTCTTCGCTCGGGCCCATTTTTGCCTGCGGGGCTCCTCTATTCCGACCTATTCTTGCCTGCGGGAATCTCCGTTCGGGAATATTGTTGCCTATAGGACTCTCCCTTCGTTCCTATTCTTGCCTGCAGGGCTGTGTTCGGTCATATTCTTGCCTGCGGGGCTCCTCTATTCGGGCCTATTCTTGCCTGCGGGAATCTTTGTTTGGGCCTATTCTGGCCTGCGGGACTCTCCGTTAAGGCCTATTTTTGCCTGCGGAACTCTCTGTTCAGGCCTATACTTGCCTGCGGGACTCTCCGGTCGGGCCTTTTCTTGCCTGCGGGGCTCTGCTGTTCAGGCCTGTTCGTTCGTTTGGGGCTCCGCTATTCGGGCCTGTTCGTTATATTCCATATTGTATATTCTACATTCTATATTCTAAAATCTTCTACATTCTACATTCTTCTAGATTATATATTCTAGATTCTATATTTTTCTATATTCTATGTTCTATATTCAATCTTCTATTTTCTATATTTTTACATATATTATATTTTTGTGTATTCTATATTCCATATTATTCACACTATATTCAACATTCTATATTCCATATTCTACTAAAAAAATATTTTGCATTCTATATTCCATAATATTCTATATTGTATAGTTTATAATCTTCTATATCCTATAATCTATATTCTTCATTCTATATCCTGTATTCTACATTGTACATTTTATATTCTTCTGTATTCTATATTCTAAATTTATATTCTATTTTCTTCTATATTCTGTATTCTTTATGCTATATTCTTCTGTAATGTATTCCAAAACCTCTATACACTCTATTCTTCTGTTTTCAAAGTTCTTTTATATTCTGTATTCTATCTTCAGTGTTCTATGTTCCATATTTTATATTTTAAATTCTCTATTTTCTATAATCTATATCCTTCTATGTTCTATATTCTATATTTTTGTATATTCTGTATTCCATACTCTGTGTTCTATATTTGATGTGTATTCTATATTTTTCTACATACAATATTCTTCTATATTGCATATAACATATTCTATATTCTGCATTCTATCTTTTAAATTCTTCTATATTCTCTGTTCTTTATTCCATATTCTGTGTTCTAAGTTCTATATTTTAAGTTCTTCTGTATTTTTCTATGTTCTATATTTTTCTATATACTATATTTTTCTGTATTCTATATTTCATATTCTACATTCTTCCTGCTATATTCTATATGCTTGTATATTCTGTATTCTATATTCTTCTAAATTGTATATTCCGTATTTTACATTATATATTTGACATTCCATTGTCTTCCATATTCTATAATCTATATTCTTCTATATTCTGTGTTCTTTATACTTTAATTCATATTTTATATTTTGTATTCTATATTCCTCTATATTCTTTATTTTCTATATTCCATACTCTGTGTTCTATATTCAGTGTTCTTTTTCTATAGTCTATATTTGCCTATATAATTTTCTGTATTCTATATTCTACGTTCTATACTCTGTATTCTTCTATAGTCTGTATCATAGAATCTTCTATATAGTATATTCTGTATTTTACATTCTACATTCCATAATTTCTATATTCTATAATGTATATTCTCTGTATTATGTATTTTTCTATTTTTTATATTCTAAATTCTATATTTTTCAATATTCCATTGTCTGTATTCTATACTCAATGTTTTTTCTATATTCTATATTTTTATAATTTTCTGTATTCTATATTCCATACTGCATATTCTGTATACTATATTCTACATTCTATATTCTCTTATATTCCATCTTCTATATTCTATATTTAATTCTACATTCTGTATTCCAGAAACTTGTATATTCTGTATTCTACTATGTTCTTTATTCTATATTTTACATTCTATATTCTACTTTGTACATACTCTATTCTATATTCATCTCTATTCTATATTTTCTATATTCTGTATTCCATACTCTGTATTCTGTATTCCATATTCAATGTTCTATATTCTATATTTTTATATCCTATATTCTCCTATATTCTACATTCCATATTCCATATTCTATAGTCTGCATTCTATTTTCTATATTCTTCTATATTCTGTATTCTATACTCTTCTACATTCCATATTCTTCTGTTATAATCTATATTCTTCTAGCTGCTATATTCTATATTGTACATTTTAAATTCTATATTCAATATTCTACAGTCTACATTCTCTATTCTAATTTTTTCAATATTCTTTATTTTTCTCTATTCTCTATTCCATAGTCTCTGTTCTCCATTCTACATTCTATATTCCATTTTCTCCTAATTCTACATTATATATTCTAAATTTTTCTGAATTCTATATTCTTCTATATTCTATATTTTTATTGTATATTCTACCTTCTAATCTCTATATTCTATATTCTGTAATCTAATATTCTCTATTCCGTATTCTTTATTCTACATTCTATATTCTATAGTTTGTAATCTATATTCTTTTACTTTCTCTATTCTCTATTCTTCAATAGTGTATATCCTATACCTATATTCCCTATTTGTCAATATTCTATTTTCTTCTATGTTCTATCTTCTATATTCTGTAGTCTGTCATCTATATTCTTTATTCTTCTATATTCTGCATTCTATATCCTATATCTTCTATATTCTAAATTTATGCTCTATGTTTCCCAATATTCTGTGTTCTATATTTTTCAATATTCTATATTCTTCTATAATTATATTCTACATTCTCCTATTTTCCATATTCCATATTCTTCTGTACTCTATATTCTTCTATATTCTTTTTACTTTTATATTCTGTAACGTATCTTCTATATACTATATTCCTGTATATTCTATAGTCCATATTCTGTATTCTACATTCTAAATTCTTCTATATTCTATATTCTGGTATTTTATATTCTACATTCTATATTCTATGTTCTATACTCTTTTATATTCTATTTCTACATTTTTCCACATTCTAAGTTCTATATTCCATACTCTGTATTCTATATTATATATTCAAAGTTCTATGTCCTATATTCTTTATTTTTCTATAGACTATATTTTTCTGTATGGTATATTCTATGTTCCATATTCTATATTCTACATTCTACATTCTACATTCTGTATTCTAAATTCTTCTATATTTAACATTCTACATTCCATAATTTTCTATAATCTGTATTCTATAGTCTTTATTCTATATTTTATATTCTAAATTTTGTATTCCATGTTCTTCTATAATCTATATTCTGTATTATATAGTCTTCTATTGTGAATATTCTTCTAGAATGTATATTCTATATTCTTCTGTATTTTATTTTTTAATTCTTCTATATTCTCTATTCTTCAATATTCTGTATTCTTCAACATTCTGTATTCTACATTCTACTATCTCCTTTTCTTGTATTTTCTATAGCCTTCTATATTCTAAATTTATATCCGATATTCTTCTGTATTCTGTATTCTATATATTATATTCTTCTAGAATGTATATTCTATAATCTATATTCTTGTTTATATTCTTCTATATTCCATATTCTCGTATATTCTATATTCTACTATTTTCTATATTCTTTTATATTCTGTATTCTATTTTCTGTGTTATATGTTCAATATTCTTCTATATACTAAATCCTTCTATATTCTAAATTCTTCTATATTCTATGTTCCACATTTTAAATTCAATGTTCTTCTATATTCTAAATTTTCCTATATCATCTATTCCATACTCTCTAATCTATATTCGATGATCCATGTTCTATATTCTATATTTTTCTCTGTACTATACTCTTCTTTATTCTATATTCCATATTATATATTCTACATTCTATATCCTAAAATCTTCTATATTCTACATTCTATATTCTTCTTGATTCTATATTCTATCTTTTTCTGTATTCTATATTCAATCTTCTATTTTCTATATTTTTACATACACTATATTTTTGTGTATTCTATATTCCATATTCTTTATACTATATTCAACATTCTATATTCTTCTATATTCTGTATTCTATGTTCTCCTATATTCTATATTTTACATTCTACATTCTATATTCCATAATCTTCTGTATTGTACAATTTATAGTTTTCTATATTCTATAATCTATATTCTTCATTCTATACTTTGCATTCTGTATTCTACATTGTACATTTTATATTCTTCTGTATTCTATATTCTAAATTTATATTCTATTTTCTTCTATAATCTGTATTCATTATGCTATATTTTTCTGTGTTCTATATTCAATGTTCTTTTTCTATATTCTATATTTTTCTGTATGATTTCTGTATTCTATATTCTACCTTCTATACTCTATTTTTCTATGCTCTGTATCATATATTCTTGTATATTGTATATTCTGTATTTTACATTCTATATTCCATAATCTTCTATATTCTATAATGTATATTCTCTATATTATGTATTTTTTATTCTATATTTTATATTCTATGTTCTGTAGTCTACGTTCTGTATTCTAAATTCTTCATTTTTCTATATTCCATTGTCTGTATTCTATATTCAATATTTTTTCTATATTCTATAATTTTCTATATTATATATCAAATATTTCATATTCTATATACTATATTGTACATTCTGTATTCTCTTATATTCCATCTTCTGTATTCTATAGTCTGTATTTAATTCTACGTTCCATATTCCAGAATCTTCTATATTCTATAATCTTCAATATTCTATGTTCTTTATTCTATATTTTATATTCTATATTTCACTTTGTACATACTCTATATTTATCTTTATTATATTTTTCTATCTTCTTCATTCCATGCTCTGTATTCTATATTCCATACTCGATGTTCTATATTCTAAATTTTTTATATACTGTTTTCTTTATTCTACATTCTATATTCTACATACTGCATTCTATATTCTTCTATGTTCTGTATTCTATACTTTTCTACATTCTTATTCTACATTCTATATTCTTCTGTTATAATCTATATTCTTCTATCTGCTGTATTCTATATTGTACATTCCAAATTCTATATTCAATATTTCATAGTTTACATTCTCTATTCTAAATTTTTCAATAATCTTTATTCTTCTCTATTCCATAGTCTATGTTCTGCATTCTATATTCCATTTTCTTCTATATTCTATATGTTATATTCTAAATTTTTCTGAGTTCTATATTTCTCTATATTCTATTTTTTATTGTATATTCTACCTTCTAATCTCTATATTCTTCTGTAATCTATTCTCTTATATTCTCTATTCTGTATTCTCTATTCTATATTCTTCTATATTTTGTAATCTATATTCTTCTACTTTCTCTATTCTATACTTTTCAACAGTGTATATCCTATACCCTATATTCCATATTTGTCAATATTCTATTTTCTTCTACGTTCTATCTTCTATATTCTGTAGTCCGTCATCTATATTCTTTATTCTTCTATATTCTGCATTCTATATCCTATATCTTCTATATCCTAAGTTTATGCTCTATGCTTTCCTATATTCTGTATTCTATATTTTTCAGTATTCTATATTCTTCTATAAATATAGTCTACATTCTCCTATTTTCCATATTCCAGAATCTTCTATACTCTATATTCTTCTATATTTATTTTTCTTTTATATTCTGTAATGTATCTTTTATGTTCTTTGTTCTTCTATATACTATATTCCTCTATATTCATCAGTACATATTCTACATTCTATATTCTTCTATGTTCTATATTATTTTATATTCTATTTCTATATTTTTCCATATTCTAGGTTCTATATTCCATAGTCTGTATTCCATATTGTATATTCAAAGTTCTAAGTTCTACATTATTTTTCTATATACTATATTTTTCGGTATGGTATATTCTATGTTCCATATTCTATATGATGCTATATTCTACATTCTGTATTCTTCTGTATTCTATATTTTTCTATATTTTACATTTTACATTCCATAATTTTCTATATTCTGTATTCTTTCTTCTGTAGTCTTTTTTCTATATTTTATATTCTACTTTCAATATTCTAAATTCTGTATTCTATGTTCTTCTATAATCTATATTCTGCATTGTATAGTCTTCTATTGTGAATATTCTATAATGTATATTCTATTTTCTTCTGTATTTTTTATTCTAGTTGTTCTATATTCTCTATTCTTCAGTATTCTGTATTCCACATTCTACTATATTCTTTTTCTTGTATTTTCTATAGCCTTCTATATTCTATATTCTAAATTTATATTTGATATTCTTCTACATTCTGTTTTCTATATTCTTCTGTAATGTATATTCTATTATCTATATTCTCGTTTATATTCTTCTACATTCCATATTCTTGTATATTCTATATTCTACTCTTTTCTATATTATTTTATATTCTGTATTGTATCTTCTGTGTTCTATGTTCAATATTCTTCTATATACTATATCCTTCTATATCCTATATTCCATATTCTAAATTCTTCTACATTCTATATTCCACATTCTAAATTCTATATTCTATATTTTCCTGTATCCTATATTCCATACTCTATATTCTACATTCGATGTTTTATATTCTACATTTTTCTCTATACTATATTCTTCTGTATTCTATAGTCCATATTGTATATTCTACATTCTATATTCTAAAATCTTCTGTATTCTACACCCCGTATTCTATATCCTTCTAGATTCTATATTTTTCTATATTCTATGTTCTATATTCAATCTTCTATTTTCTATATTTTTATATATACTATAATTTTGTCTATTCTATATTCCATATTGTTTATACCAAATTCTTTATACTATATTCAACATGCTATATTCTTGTATATTCCCTATTCTATATTCTCCTACATTCTATATTTTACATTCTACATTCCATATTCCATAATCTATATTGTATAATTTATAAGCTTCTGTAGTATGTAATCTATATTTTTCTATATTCTTCATTCTATATTCTGTATTCTACATTGTACATTTTATATTCTTCTGTATTCTATATTCTAAATTTATATTCTATTTTCTTGTCTATTCAGTATTCTTTATGCTATATTCTTCTATAATGTATGTTCTATATTCACCTTTATTCCAAATCCTCTATACACTATATTCTTCTATTTTCAAAGTTCTTTTATATTCTGTATTCTATCTTCAGTGTTCCATGTTCCATATTCTATATTTTAAATTCTCTGTAATCTATAAGCTATGTTCTTCTGTATTCTCTATTATTGTATTTTCTATATTCCATACTCTGTATTCTGTATTCAATGTTCTATATTCTCTATTTTTCTACATACAATATTCTTCTATATTCTATATTGCATATTTCATATTGCATATTCTACATTCTTCCTTCTACATTCTACATTTTAAATTCTGTATTTTTCCATATTCTTCTATATTTTTCTATTTACTATATTTTTCTGAAATCTATTTTTTATATTCCATATTCTACATTCTTCCTTCTACATTCTTCTATATTCTGTATTCTATATTCTTCTATATGTATATTCTGTATTTTACATTCTATATTCCTTTATCTTCTATATTCTATAATCTATATTCCTCTATATTTTGTGTTCTTTATTTTTTATTTTATATTCTATATTTTGTATTCTACATTCTATATTCTATGATCTATATATTTCTATACTCTATATTTTCTATATTCCATACTCTGTGTTCTATATTCAATGTTCTTTTTCTATATTCTATATTTTTCTATACAATTTTCTGTATTCTACATTCTATACTCTATATTCTCCTATAGTCTGTATCGTATATTCTTCTATACTGTATTTTCTGTTTTTTACATTCTACATTCTATGTTCCATAGTGTTCTATATTCAATAATGTATATTTTTTATATTCTGTATATTATGTATTTTTTTATTTTATATTCTGTATTCTACATTCTAAATTCTGTCTTTTTCTATATTCCATTGTGTGTATTCTATATTCAATGTTGTTTTCTATATTTCTTATAATTTTCTGTATTCTATTTTGCATATTCTGTAAACTATATTCTACATTCTATATTCTCTTTTATATTCTCTTATATTCCATCTTCCATATTTAATTCTAGAATCTATATTCCAGAATCTTCTATATTCTATATTCTTCTGTATTCTGTTTTTATTCCATATTCTGTATTCTACTTTATACATACTCTATTCTATATGTATCTCTACTCTGTATTTTCTATATTCTCTATTCCATACTCTGTATTCTATATTCCATATTTGATGTTCTATATTCTATATTTTTATATAGTATATTCTCTATATGTTCTATATTCCATATTCTGCATTCTATATTCTACTTTCTATGTTCTGTATTCTATACTCTTCTACATTCTTATCCTACATTCTATATTCTTCTGTTATAATCTATATTCTTCTAACTGCTATATTCTATATCGTACATTCTAAATTCTATATTCAATATTCTACAGTCTACATTCTATATTCTAAATTTTTCAATATCCTTTATTCTTCTCTAGTCTCTTCCATATTCTGTTCTCCATTCTACATTCTATGTTCCATTTTCTTCTATACTCTATAGTCCATATTCTATGTTCTAAATTCTTCTATATTCTATATTCTGTATTTTATATTCTATATTCTACATTCTAAATTCTATATTCTTTTATATTCTATTTCTATTTTTTCCATATTCTCTATTCTGTATTGTATCTTCATGTTCTATGTTCTTCTGTATACTGTTTTCCTCTATATTCTATAGTCCTTAGTCAATATTCAATATTGTAAATTCTTCTATATTCTGTATTTTATATTCTACTTTCTGAATTGTACATTTTTCTATGTTCTATATTCTTTTATATTCTATTTCTATATTTTTCCATATTTTAGGTTCTATATTCCATACTCTATATTGTATATTCAACGTTCTGTGTTCTATACTCTTTATTTTTCTATATACTATATTCTTCTGTATGGCATATTCTATGTTCCATATTCTATATGCTATATTCTACATTCTGTATTCTATATTCTTCTGTATTTTACATTCTACATTCCATAATTTTCTATATTATGTACGCTGCATTCTGTATTCTATACTCTTTTTTCTATATTTTATATTCTATATTCTACTTCCTATATTCTAAATTCTATATTCTATGTTCTTCTATAATCTATATTCTGTATTGTGTAGTCTTCTACTGTGTATATTCTTCTATAATGTATATTCTATATTCTTCTGCATTCTATATTGTAAACCTTCTATATTCTGTATTCTTCCATATTCTGTATTCCACATTTTACTATATTCTTTTTCTTGTATTTTCTATAGCCTTCTGTATTCTATATTCTAAATTTATATTCGATATTCTTCTATATTCTGTATTCTTCTCTAATGTATATTTTATATATTCTTGTTTATATACTTCTATATTCCATATTCTTGTATATTCTCCTTGTATCTATATTCTTTTATATTCTGTGTTCTATATTCAATATTGTATATACTATATCCTTCTATATTTAATATTCTATACCCTAAATTTTTCTACATTCTATATTCCACATTCTAATTTCTATGTTCTTCTATATTCTATCTTTTCCTATATCCTATATTCCATAATCTCTATTCTATGTTCAGTGTTCTAAGTTCTATATTCTATATTTTTCTCTAAACTATATTCTTCTGTATTCTATATTCCATATTGTATATTCTACAGTCTATATTCTAAAATCTTCTATAGTCTACATTTTGTATTCTATATATTATACATTCTATATTCTTCTAGATTCTATATTTTTCTATATTCTATATTCAATCTTCTATTTTCTATATTTTTACATATACTATATTTTTGTGTATTCTATATTCCGTAGTCTTTATACTCTATTCAACATTCTATATTCTTCTATATTCCATATTCTCTGTTCTCCTGTATTCTATATTTTACATTCTACATTCCACAATCTTCTATATTGTATAGTTTATAATCTTCTATATTCTACAATCTCTATTCTCCATTTTATACTTTGCATTCTGTATTCTAAATTGCACATTTTATATTCAGTATTCTATATTCCATATTGTATATTCTACATTCTATATTCTAAAATCTTCTATATTCTACATTCTGTATTCTTCTAGATCCTATATTCTAGATTTTATATTTTTGTATATTCTATGTTCTATATTAAATCTACTATTTTCTATATTTTTACGTATACTTTATTTTTGAGTATTCTATATTCCCCATTCTTTTTTACTATATTCAACATTCTATATTCTTCTATATACCATACTCTATGTTCTCTTATATTCTATATTTTACATTCTATATTTTTTATATTCCATAATCTTCCTTATTGTATAATTTATAATCTATATTCTATATTCTCTTATATTCTTCATTCTATACTTTGCATTCTATAATCTGTAGTCCACATTGTACATTTTATATTCTTCTATATTCATATTCTAAATCTCTATTTTATTTTCTTCTATATTCTGTATTATTTATGTTTCGTTCTGCTATAATGTATGTTCTATATTCTTCTCTATTCCAAATCCTCTATACACTCTATTCTTCTATTTTCAAAGTTCTTTTATATTCTGTATTCTATATTCAGTGTTCTGTTCCATATTCTATATTTTAAATTCTGTATATTCTATATGTTCTTCTATATTCTGTTTTTGCATATTCTATATTCCATACTCTGTATTCTATATTTGATGTTCTATATTCTATATTTTTCTATATACAATATTCTTGTATATTCTGTATTCTATATTCTACATTCTAAATTCTATTTTCTTCCGTATTCAATATGGAATATAGAATACAGAAAAATATAGTATATGTAAATATTTAGAAAATAGAAGATTTAATATAGAACATAGAATATACAAAAATATACTATCTAGAATCTAGAAAAATATAGAACACAGAAAATAGAATATAGATTTTAGAATGAAGAATATACAATATGGAATATGGGCTATAGAATGCAGAACATAGAATAGAGAAGAATTTAAAATATAGAATGCAGAATGTAGAATATAGAATATGAAATATGCAATATGGAATGTAGAAGAGTAGTGTATGTAGAAAAATATAGAATATAGAACATCGAGTATAGAATACAGAATATAGAATATACAAAAATATAGAATATAGAAGAACATAGATTATAGAATATAGAGAATATACAATATAGAATATGGAACATAGAACACTGAAGATAGAATACAGAATATAAAAGAACTTTGAAAATAGAAGAATATAGCGTATAGAGGATTTGGAATAAAGAAGAATGTAGAATATACATTACACAAGAATATAGCATAAAGAATACAGAATATAGAAGAAAAAAGAATATAAATATAGAATACAGAAGAATATAAAATATACAATGTAGAATAAAGACTATAGAATGCAAAGTATAGAATGAAGAATATAAGAGAATATAGATTTAGAAGATTATAAATTATACAGTATAGAAGATTATGGAATATAGAATGTAGAATGTAAAATATAGAATATAGGAGAACAGAATATGGAATATAGAAGAATATTGAAGTTTGAATAATATAGAATACACAAAAATATAGTATGTGTAAAAATATAGAAATAGGAGATTGAATATAGAACATAGAATATACAAAAATATAGAATCTAGAATGTAGAAGAATATAGGATACAGAATGTAGAATATAGAAGATTTTAGAATATAGGATGTAGAATATACAATATGGAATATAGTATACAGAAGAATATAGTATAGATCAAAATACAGAATATAGAACACAGAACATCGAATATAGAATGGAGAGTATGGAATATAGGAAAATATAGACTATAGAAGAACACAGAATTTAAATGCAGAATAGAGAATATAAAAGAATTTAGAATGTAGAATATAGAAGGATATAGTATACAGAAGAATACTGAACATACAACACAGAAGATAGAATACAGAATACAAAAAATGTAGAAAATAGTAGAATATAGAATATACAAGAATATGGAATATAGAATTAGATTATAGGTTATACATTAGAATAGAATATACAATAAAGAATATAGAAGAATATCGAATATAAGTTTAGAATATAGAAGGCTATAGAAAATACAAGAAAAAGAATACAGTAGAGTGTAGAACACAGAATATTGAAGAATACAGAATATAGAGGAATGAGAATACAGAATATAGAATATACATTATAGAAGAATATACACAGTAAAAGCTATACAATACAGAATACAGATTACAGAAGAACATAGAATACAGAATTTAGAATATAGAAAGTAGAATGTAGAATATAGAGTAAAGAATATAGACTACAGATTATAGAATATATAAAATTATGGAATGTAGAATGTAAAATAAAGAATACAGAGTGTAGAATATCGCATATAGAATATGGAACATAGAATATACCATACAGAAAAATACAGTATATAGAAAAATAAAGAATATAGAACATAGAACTTTGAATATACAATATAGAATACAGAGTATGGAATATAGAACCTAAAATATGGAAAAATATAGAAATAGAATATAAAAGAATAAAAAAAGAATACAGAATATAGAATTTAGAAGGTAGAATACATAATATGGACTATAGAATATAGAGGAATATAGTATATAGAACATAGAAGATACAATACAGAATATAAAAGAATATAAAATATAGGAAAATATAGAATATAGAAGAAAACAGAATTTAGAACAAAATATAGAATTTAGAATGTAGATTATAGAATATAGGCAAACTTGGAATGTGGAATGTAGAATATACAAGAATATAGTATATAGAAGAATATAGAATATAGAACACAGAAGATAGAATACAGAATATAAAAAATATATAAAATTGAAGAATACAGAATATAGAAGACTATAGAATATGGAATATAGAAGAATACAGAAGGTGGGGTGTAGAATATAGAATATGGAATATAGAAACCAAGAAAATACAGTATATAGAAAAATATAGATTATTCAACATAGAAAATAGAACATCGAATATTGAATACAGAGGATGGATCATAAAAGAGAGAAAAATATAGAATATAAAAGAATATAGAACATAGAATTTAGAATATCGAATACAGAATATAGAAGAATTTAGAATACAGAATGTAGAATACAGAATATAGAATATAGAGGAATATAGTATATATAAGAGTTTAGAATATAGAATAAAGAACAGAGAAGATAGAATACAGAATATAAAGGAATAAATAATATAGGAGAATATAGATAATAGAAGAATCTGGAATATAGATTATACATTATTGAAGAATATAAAATATTGAAGAATATAGAATACAGAATATAGAAGAATATAGAACTTAAATTTAGAATATAAAATATCAAATACAGTATATATTCTGTAGAACATAGAATATATAATATAGATGACAGACTCAGAATATAGAAGATAGAATATGGAAGCATATAGAATATGACAAATAGGGAATATAGGATATAGATATGCAATATAGAATATAAAAGTAGAAGAATATAGATTATAAAATACAGAATATAGAGTTTAGAATGTAGAAAAAAGAATGAAGAATACAGAATTCAGAATATAGAATGTAGAAAATAATATAGAATATAGACAAATTTAGAATATAGAATGTAGAATGTAGAATATAGATACAGAATATGGAATAGAGAATAGAGAAGAATAAAAAATATAGAAGATTTAGAATATAGAATGTAGACTGTAGAATATAGAATGGAGAATACAGAATATAGAATAAAGAATATAGAAGGATACATAATTAAAAATATAGATTATAGAATGTAGAATGTAAAATATAGAATACGGAAGAATATAGAATACGGAATATTGAAGAATATAGAATGCACAGTGTAGAATATAGAATATGGTGTATAGAATACAGAATATATTATATAGAAAAATATAGAACATAGAACATTGAATTTGGAATATAGAATACAGGGTATGAAATATAGAATATATAAAATATAGATACAGAATGTAGAAGAATATGGATTATAGAATGTAGAATATAGAATATGGGATATAGAATATACAATAGAAATATATAGTATATAGAAAAATGCAGAATATAGGACATACAACATCGAATATAGAATACAGACTATGGAATATAGAACATAGAATATAGAAAAATATAGAATATCAAATATAGAAGAATATAGAAAATAAAATATAGAAGAATTTAGCATATGAAATGTAGAATATAGAATACAGACGAATATAGAACATGGAACATAGAATACAGAATATAAAAGAATATAGACTAAAGAAGGATATAGATTATAGAAGAATATAGAATATACATTATAGAGGAATATAGAATAATGAAAAAGAGAGAATACAGAATATAAATTTTTTAAATATAGAATAATATAGAATATAGGTAAGAGACTACAGAATATAGAAGACAGAAGATAGAATATAGAAGAATATAGAATATTGGCAAATATGGTATATAGAATATAAGATATAGGATCTACAATATAGAAGAATGTAGAATATACAAAGTAGAAGAATACTGATTATAGAATATAGAAGAGAACAGAATATAGAATGTAGAACATAGAATATAGATTACAGAAGAATATGGAATGCAAAGTTTAGAAGGTAGAATGTAGAATAAAGAATACAGAATTTAGAAAAATTTAGAATACAGAAGAAAATAGAATACAGAATGTAGAACATAGGATAGAGAAGAGAGAAAAGAATATAAAATTTAGAATGTAGACTAGAATACAAAGTATAGATTATAGAATAATATAGAATGTAGAATGTACATTATAGAATATGGAAGAGAATAAAACACAGAACTTAGAAGAATATAGAACATAGAATGTAGAATATCAAGTATAGAATGCAGAATATAGAATGTAGAATATAGAAGATATAGAATACAGAATAAAACATAAAAAATGTACAATATAGAATATAGGATGTAGATGTATACAGACTATAGAATACAGAAGAATCTATAACAGAATTTAGAATGTAGACTGAAGAACATAGAATAGAGAATACAGAAGAATATAGATTATAAAATATAGAAGAATGTAGAATATCGAATGCAGAATATAGAATCAGAATATAGAAGAATATAGAAAATAGAAAAATTTAGCTCATAGAATGTAGAGTGAGAATATAGAATATAGAAAACAGAAGAATACAGAATGAAGAATGTAGTCTATAGAAGAATAAAGATTATAGAATGTACAATGTAGAATATAAAAACAAAGTAGAAAACAGAATATAGAATAGAGATAATAGAAGAATGTAGAATATGGAATATAGAAGGATATAGCGTAGGGTGGTATATAGAACATTGAACACAGAATAAAGAATACACAGTAGGGAATATAGAAGAATATAGAATATATAATGTAGAAGGATGTAGAATTTGGAAGAATATACAATATAGAATTTAGTATGTAGAATATAGAGGATTACAGAATGTACAATGTAGAACACGGAATATAGAAGAATATAGAACTCTATAGAATATAGAGTTTAGTACTAGAGAATGGAATAAAGAATATAGAATTCAGAAAATAATACAGAATATAGACAAATTTAGAATATAGAATGTGGAAGAAACATATAGAAGAATAAAGAATCTAGAATACAGAATAGAGAATAGAGAAGAATAAAGAACACAGAAGAATTTAGAATATAGAATGTAGACTGTAGAATATAGAATATGGAACATAGAATACAGGGTATGGAACATAGACTGTAGAAAAATATAGAATATAGAACATAGAATATAGAAGAACATAGAATATAAAAAGTAGAATGTAGAATATAAAATGCAGAATATAGAAGAATATAGATTATAAAATATAGAAGATTATGGAATATAGAATGTAAAACATAGAATATACAGTACCAAATATTGAAGACTTTGGAATATAGAATGTAGAATATGGAATATAGAATACAGAAAAAAATAGTACATAGAAAAATATAGAACATTGAATATAGAATACAGAACACAGACTATGGAACACAGAACATAGATTATAGAAAAATATACAATATATAATATAAAAGAATATAGACTACAGGAGAACATAGAATATCGACTTTTGAATAGAGAATATACAATGTAGAAACAGAATATAGAAGAATGTAGATTATAGAATATACAAGATTATGGAATATAGAATGTAGACCATAAAATATAGAATATAGAAAAATATACGGACTATAGAAGAATATAAAATGTAGAATATAGAATACAGAAAAATATAGTATATAGAAAAATATAGACTATACAACATACAACATCGAATATAGAATATCGAATATGAGTGTGCAATATAGAATATAGAATAAAGAAAATATAGAATATAGAGGAATATAAAATATAGAAGAACATAGAATTTAGAATGTAGAATATAGAACACAGAATATAGAATATAGAAGAATTTAGAAAATAGAATGTAGAATATAGAATATAGAACATAGTATGTGGAAGAATATAGAACATAGGAGATAGAATACAGAATATAAAGGAATATATAATATAGAAGAATATAAATTATAGAAGAATATGAAGTATGGAGTATAGAAGAATATAGAATATACATTATAGAAGATAGAGAATATTGAAGAATAGAGAATACAGAATATAGAAGAATATAGAACAGAAATTTAGAATAGAGAATAAAGAATAGAGAAAAATATAGATGACAATACAGAATATAGAAGATGGAATATAGAAGAATATAGAGTATTGACTAATATGGTATATACAATATAGAAGAATGTAGAATATAGAAAGCAAAAGAATATAGATTATAGAATGTAGACTATAGAAGAATATAGAATATACAATGTAGAATGTGGAATATAGACTATAGAATACACAAGAATATAGTACATAGAAGAATACAGAATATAGAACATAGAAGACAGAACACAGAATAAAAAAGAATATAGAATATAGAGGACTATAGAATATAGAAGAATTTAGGATATAGAAGATATAGAAGATATAAAATACAGGAAACTGAAGAATACAGAATACGGAAAAATATAGAAGAATTAGAATATTGAATACAGAAGAATATAGAATATGCATTATAGAAGAATATAGATGATAGAACACTATACAATACAGAATATAGAAGAACGAAAATAGAATTTAGAACATAGAATATAAAATATAGAATAAAGATATAGAATATAGAAGAATACAGATTATAGAATAAAGAAGATGATGGAATATAGAATGTAGAACATAAAATATAGGCTATAGAATACGGAATATAGAGGAATATAGAATGTAGAATATAGCATATAGAATACAGAATATAGAATATGGAACACAGAATATAGCATGCAGAAAAATACAGTATATAGAAAAATTTAGAAGATAGAACATTGAATATAGAATATAGAATACAAGGCATGGAATATAGTACATAGAATATAGAAAAATATAGAAGTAGAATATAAAAGAATATAGAATTTAGAATGCAGAATATAGAATACTAAATATAGAATATGGAATAGAGAATATAGAAAAATACAGAATAGAGAAGAGTATAGAATTTAGACTATAGAATACATTATGTACAATGTAGAATACAGAATATAAAATATAGAATAAAGAACAGAATATAGAAGAATATCGATTATAGAATATAGAATATGGAATATAGAAGAATATAGAATGTAGAGTGTGGAATATGGAATATAGAATACAGAAAAATATAGTACATAGAGAAATATAGGATATTCAACATAGAACATGGAACATCAAATATAGAATACAGAGGATGGAACACAGAATATAGAAAAATATAGAATATAAAAGAATATAGAACATAGAAGAACATAGAATATACAATTTAGAATGTAGAATACAGAATATAGAATAATTTAGAATACAGAATGTAGAATATAGAGTATGGAATATGGAATACAGAACATAGAAGAATATAGTATATAGAGGACTATAGAATATAGAGCTTAGAAGATAGAATACAGAATATAGAAGAATATAGAATATACATTATAGAAGAATATAGAATATACAAGAACATAGGATATAGATTACAGAAGAATATAGAATATAGAGTTTAGAAGGTAGAATAAAGAATATAGAATTCAGAGTATAGAATACAGAAGTATATAAACCCAGTGCCGTCGAGTCGATTCCGACTCATAGCAACCCTATAGGACAGAGTAGAACTGCCCCATAGAGTTTCCAAGGAGCTCCTGGCGTAGAATTTAGAAAAATTTAGAATATAGAGGAAAATGGAATATAGAATGCAGAATGTAGAACATAGAATATGGAATAAAGAATAGAGAAGAATAAAGAATATAGAAGAATTTAGAATATAGAATGCAGACTGTAGAATATAGAATTTGGAATGTAGAATAGAGAATGTAGAATATGGAATAAAGAATATAGAATATGGACTATGGAATATAGAATATAGAATACAGAAGTATATAGTATATAGAAAAATATAGAACATAGAACACCAAATATGAAATATAGAATACAGAGTATGGAATATAGACTATAGAAAAATACAGAATAGAGAAGAACATAGAATAATATAGAATATAGAATGTAGAAGAACACAGAATACGGAATGTAGAATATAGAATATAGAAGAATATAGTATATAGTAAAAAGAAGAATGTAGACTATAGAATAACATGGAATATAGAATATAGAAGAATGTCGAATATGGAATATAGCGTATAGAAGAACACATAATATAGAAAAATATACAACATAGGACATAGAATATAGAATATAAAAGAATATATATATTGAATATAGAAGAACATAGAAGAAAGAAGGATATAGAATATAGAAGAATATAGGATACAGAAGATTATAGAATATAGAAGAATATACATTATTGAAAAATATACAATACAGAACATAGAATAAAGAATGTAGAGGAATATAGAATATAGCATATAGAGTATAGGAGAATTTCGAATATAGAATACAGGAGAATATAGAAGAATATAGCATGTAGAATATTGATGAATATGGTATATAGAACATAGAACATATGATATAGAATATACAACATAGAAGAAAGTAGAATAAAGAAAGTAGACTATAGATAACACATTGTTGAAGAATATAGAATATGAAATATAGAATGTAGAAGAATATATAAGATAAACCATAAAATATAGAGTATTGATAATTATGGTATAAAGAATATAGAAAAAAGGATATAGAATATACAATATAGAAGAATATAGAATGTAGAAGAATTCAGATTATAGAATATTGAAGAATACAGAATGTAGAATATAGAACATACATTATTGAAGACTATAGAAGAACATAGATACAGAATGTAGGATAATACAGAATAAAAAATATAGAATATAGAAGAATAGAGAATACAGGGGAATATAGAAGAAAATAGAATATTGATGAATATGGTATATAGAATATAGGCTATAGAATACACATATAGAAGTATATAGGATATAGAATGTAGGAGAATATAGATTATAGAATAAAGAATTTAGAATGTAGAATATATAATATAGAAGAATATGGAATATAAAATTTAGAGTATAGAAGAATATAGTATATAGAAGGATATAGATTATAGAAGAATATAGAATATAGTTTAGAAAGTAGAACATGAAATACAGAATAGAGAATAAAGAATATACAAGAATTTAAAATATAGAATGTAGAATATACAATATAGAATACACAGAACAGAATGTAATCCATAGAATATAGAAAACAGAACATAGAATATAGAATACAGAATATAGGATATTGATGAAAATGCAATATAGAATATAGAAGAATATAGAATATAGAACATTGATGAATATGGCATATAGAATATAATCTATAAAATGTACAATATAGAAGAATACAGAATGTAAAATATAGGATATAGACTATCGAATATGGAATGTAGAATGTAGAATATAGAACATAGAAAAAGATGAAAATGGAATATAGAATATAAGATATAAAATATAGAATATAGAAAATAAAAGTACATAGATTACAGAATATAGAAGAATACAGAATGTAGAATATAGTATATAGAACAAAGAACATAGAATACAGATTATGAAACATAGAAGAATATAAAAAAATATAGAATATAAATATAGAATAAACTACATAGAATATTGATGAATATAAAACATAAGATATAAAATATGCAAAATAAAAGAACACAGAATAAAGAATATAGAATGCAGAAGTATATTAATTATAGAATATACAAGAATATAAATTATTGAATACAAAACACTACAGAATGTAGAAAAAAGGATATAGAATATAAAAGAATAAGGAATACAGAATATAGAGGAACATAGTATATAGAAGAATATAGGATATAGAACATAGAACAAAGAAAATATAGAATGTAGAATACAGAATATAGAAGAATATAAAGTACAGAATATAGAAGATAGAATATAGAATTTTGAAAGTAGAATATAGAATACAAAATATAGGATATAGAATATAGACAAATACAGAATATAGAAAAATATAGCGTAGAGAATGTAGAGGAATATAGAATATAAAAAATCAAATATAGAACATAGAAGAACATAGAATATAGAAGAATATAGACTACAGAATATAGAAGATGGAAAATAGAATATAGATTATAGAAGAATATAGAATGTAGACTATAGAATATGGAATACAGAATATAGAAGAATATAATATATAGTGGAATATAAAATATAGAACATAGAATATCAAATATAGAATACAGAGTATGGAATATAGAATATAGATGAACATAGAATTTAGAATGTAGAATATAGAAGAATTTAGAATATAGAATGTTGCATGTAGAATATGGAATGTGGAATAAATAATACAGAATATAGAAGAATACGATATATAGAAGAATATACAACATAGAAGATAGAATACAGAATATAAAAGAATATAGATTATAGGAGAAGGTAGAACACAGAATACAAAAGAATATAGAATACGAAGAATACAGACTGTAGAACATAGAATATATGCCAGAATATAGAATACACAAGACAGAAGATAGAACATAGAAGAATATAGAATATTGATGAATACAGTATATTGAATATAGAATACAGGATATAGGATATACAATATAGAAGAATATAGGATATAGAAGGTAGAATATAGATTAAAGAATATAGACTGTAGAATGTAGAGCATAGAGTATGGAATATAGGATATACAAGAATACAGAATATAGAGTTTAGAACGTACAGTACAGAATATAGAATATACAATTCAGAATATAGAATAGAGAAAAATATAGAGTATAGAAAAATTTGGAATATAGAAAGTAGAATATAGAATAATGCAGAATATAGAATGTAGAATACAGAACACAGAATATAAACAAGAGAAGAATAAAGAATATAGAAGAATTTAGAATATAGAATGCAGACTATAGACTATACAATACAGAATAGAGAATGTACTATATGGAATAAAGAATATAAAATAAAGAAGAATATAGTATATAGAAAATACAGACTATTGACAAATATGGAATATAGAATATAATATGTAAAATGTGAAACAGAAGAACATAGAATATAGAATACAGAATATGGAATGTAGAGGTATATAGATTATACAATACAGAAGCATACAGAGTATAGATACAGAACATAGCAGAGAGAATATAGAATTCCAAAGAATATAGATTATAGAATATAGAAGTATATAGAATATACAAAATTTAGAATATAGAATGTAGAGTGAGAATATAGAATATAGAATGAAGACTGTAGAATATAGCATATAGAAGAATAAAGATTATAGAATATAAAATATAGAATGACAAAGCAGAATATAGAGTACAGAATATAGAAAATAGAATATAGAATGTAGAATATGGAATATAGAAGAATATAGAACATAGATGAATATAGAATTAGAACATAGAATTTAGAATGTAGAACAAAGAATATAGAATATAGAAGAATATAAAATATACAAGAATTTAGAATATAGAATGTAGAATACAGAATATAGAAGAATGTAGATTATAGAAGGTAGAATATAAAATATAGAATATAGAATGTAAAACATTGAATTTGGAAGATAAGATATAGATTATAGAAGAATATAGTATAGAGAAGGATATAGAAAATGGACGAATATAAAATATAGAACAATATAGAATAGAGAATGTATATTATAAAAGAATATAGAATACAGAAGAATACAGAATATAGAAGATAATAGAAAGTAGAATATAGAATAAAGATGGCAGAAAATGGAAGATAGATTATAGAAGAATACAGAATAGTGATGAGTATGATATAGGATATGGAATACACAATATAGAATAAAGAATATAGAATGTAGAATACAGATTATAGAAGATACAATATAAAACACAGAATACAGAACATAGAATATAGAATACTGAAGAATATAGAATATTATAGAATATAGAAGAATATAGAATGTAGAAAAATATAGACTGTAGAATATAGATTACAGCATGTAATATAGAATACAGCATGTAGAAGAATATAGAACATAGAATATAGAACATAGAATATCGAATATAGAAAATAGAATGTAGATTATAAAATATAGAAAAAAATATAGAAGATTATAGGATATAGAGTATAAAATGTAGAAGAATATAGAAGAGTATAGAATATGGAAAATAGAATATGGAATATAGAAGATAATAGAATATAGGACATAAAAGAATATAGAAAATAAAAGAAAATATAATAAAGAACATAGAATATCCAATATAGAAGAAAATTGACAATAGAAGATAGATTGAAGATAATAGATAGAAGAAAGCAGATGATAGAAGATTGAACATAGAACACAGAACGTAGAATATCAAACATAGAATACAGAGTATAGAATACAGAATATAGAATTTAGAAGGTAGAATATAGAAGGTAGAATATAGAACATAGAATATTGAAGAATAAGGAATATAGGATATAGAATATAGAATACAGAAGAATATAGAATATAGAGTGTAGAATGTAGAATATAGAGTACAGAATATAGAAGATAAAATACAGAATATAGAACATAGGATATAGAATATAGAAGAAAATAGAATACAGAAGAATAGAGTGTAGAATGTAGAATATAGAAGAATATGAAATATAGAATATAGAAAATGGAATTTAGAATATACAATATAGACAAATATAGAATAATACAGAATAAAAATAATACAGAATATTGTTGTCGTTAGGTGCTGTCGAGTCGGTTCCGACTCATAGAGACCCTATGCACAACAGAACAAAACACAGCCCGGCCCTGCGCCATCCTTATAACCGGTGTTGTGCTTGAGCACATTGTTGCAGCCACCGTGTCAATCCACCTGGTCGAGGGTCTTCCTCTTTTCCCCTGACCCTGTACTCTGCCAAGCATGACGTCCTCCCCCGGGGACTCATCCGTCCTGACAACATGTCCAAAGTATGTAAGACGCAGTCTCGCCATCCTTGCCTGTAAGGAGCATTCTGGCCGCAGTTCTTCCAAGACAGATGTGTTTGTTCTTTTGGCAGTCCATGGTATATTCAATATTCTTCGCCAACACCACGATTCAAAGTTGTCAACTCTTCTTCGGTCTTCCTTATTCATCGTCCAGCTTTCACATGCATATGATGTGATTGAAAATACCATGGCTTGGGTCAGGCGCACCTTAGTCTTCAGGGTGACATCTTTGCTCTTCAACACTTTGAAGAGGTCCTTTGCAGCAGATTTGCCCAGTGCAATGCGTCTCTTAATTTCTTGACTGCTGCTTCCATGGCTGTTGATTGTGGATCCAAGTAAAATGAAATCCTTGACAACTTCAAACTTTCCTCCGTTTATCATGATGTTGCTCATTGGTCCAGTTGTGAGGATTTTTGTTTTCTTTATGTTGACATGCAGTCCATACTGAAGGCTGTGGTCTTTGATCTTCAAATATAGATTATAGCATATAGAATAATATAAAATATAGAATGTGGAATATAGAATATAGCATATAGAACATAGAATGTAGAAAACAATAGAGAATATACAAGACTATAGAATATAGAAAATAGAAGAATATAGTATATATAATGTAGAATGTAAAATACATAATAAAGACTAGAGAATGTCGATTATAGAATATAGAAGAATACAGAATGTAGAATATGAAATATACAGTATAGAATAAAGATGAATATAGAATATAGAAAAATATTGAATGTAGAGTATATAATATGGAATATAGAATATGGAAGATAGGAAATAGAATATAATATATAGAATATTGAACATAGAATGTAGAATGTAGAAGAATAAAGAATACAGAAGTATATAGAATATAGAGGAATATAGGCCAGTATAGAATATAGAAGAATATAGAATACAGAAGAACACAGAAAATAGAATATAGTATGTGTAATGTAAAATAGGGAATATAGAATATAGAGTACAAAATATAGAAAATAAAAGATAGAATATAGAATATTGAAGAATATGGAACATAGAATATAGAAGAATACAGAAGAATATAGACTATAGATGGATATAAAATATAGAACAATATAGGGAGAATGAGGGGAGAAGCAGAGAGAGATTTCATAAAGACACAAGCGGAGATGACAATGTGACCACAGAGGCAGAGATTGGATGATGCAGCCACAGCCATGGAATAGAGACAGCCACCAGAAGCTGGAAGAGGCAATGAACAGATTCTCCCCTGGAGCCTCTGAAGAGTGTGTGGTGTGATTCTGCCGTGACAGCTTGATTAAGGCTCAGGTATTTTGGCTCTGACTTTGGATTTCTGGCCTCCTGAGCTGTGGAAGAATAAATTTCTGTTGTTTTAAGTCACTCAGTTTGTAGCAATTTGCTATTACAGACACAGAAAATGAATAAACTGACCAATAAAAGATGTGGTAATCTATGCATCATTATAGTATTGTAACCCGATGACGGTGGGTCCTGCCCGGCGCGACCCCTTGAGTCAATTGAGAGACACCAGGCCTTTGAAAAAGAGAAAACAGACTTAATTGCAAGCCGGTCAAGCAAGGAGCTCAGAGATTAAGTCTCAAATCAAGCTCCCTGAGGTTGGGGATTCTAGTTCAGTTGCAGGGTTTGTGATAGGGAACTTAAGCATAATTCATGAAGTTTCTAAGAACTGGAAGACAATTTCAGGAAATGAACACATACAGGGGTGCAGTAGGGGGTGCAATATGGTGGCTGGGGGCATGTGGTTTTTAGGGGGGTATGAAACATGAAGTTTATCCAAGGACAGCTTTGTGGCTCATTGCTCATGTCCAAATGGAGTGAGGGGAAGGTTGGTGGGTAGCGAAGCAAACTTGAGCAGAGAAGCAGTAAGATGGCCTTGAGCTGCTACACAGAATTTCTTATCAAAAGAGTGTGATGTGGCTCAGGTGTGATGGGAGGAAGGGGAACCGTTTAACCCTGTCATTTATGGCATCAATAATATATTTTTTTAAATAATTTTTATCGTGCTTTAAGTGAAAGTTTACAAATCAAGTCAGTCTCTCACATATAAACTTATATACACCTCACTACATACTCCCATTTACTCTCCCCCTAATGAACCAGCCTGCTCCCTCCTTCCAGTCTCTCCTTTCATGACCGTTTTGCCAGTTTCTAGCCCTCTCTACCCTCCCATCTCCCCTCTAGACACGAGATGCCAACACAGTCTCAAGTGTCTACCTGATACAAGTAGCTCACTCCTCATCAGCATCTCTCTCCAACCCATTGTCCAGTCCAATCCATGTCTGAGGAGTTGGTTTCTGTCCTGGGCCAACAGGTTTGGGGACCTCAACTGCCGGGATTCTTCTAGTCTCAGTCAGATCATTAAGCCTGGTCTATTTTTGAGAATTTGGGGTCTGCATCCCACTGTTCTCCTGCTCCCTCAGGGGTTCTCTGTTGTGCTCCCTGTCAGGGCAGTCATCAGTTGTGGCTGGGCACCATCTAGTTAATAATATTTTTAATAAAATATCCAGACTTAAAAACTTAAGGAAGGAAAAGGGTCTTTCACTTCTTAAAATACGGCAGATGCTGTGGGTTGAATTGTGTCCACCAAAAATGTGTGTCAACTTGGCTAGACCATGATTCCCAGTATTGTCTGATGGTCCACCATTTTGTCAAGTGATGTGATTTTCCTACACACTTTAAACCCTACCTCTAAGGTGTTAGTGAGGTAGGATTAGTGGCAGTCATATTAATGAGGAAGGACTCAATCTACAAGACTGGGTTGTATTTTAAGTCAATCTCTTTTGAGATAGAAAAGTGAGAAGCAAGCAGAGAGACAGGGGACCATCATACCACCAAGAAACAAGAGCCAGGAGAATAGAGTATCCTTTTGATTGGGGGTCCCTGTGCTTAGGATCTCTTGACTGGGAAATATTGATGACAAGGACTTTTCCCCAGAGCCAACAGAGGGAGAAGGCCTTCTCCTGGAGCTAGCACCCTGAATTCAGACTTCTAGCCTGCTATGCTGTGAGAGAAAAAATTTCTCCATGTTAAAGCCATCCATCCACTTGTGGTACTTCTGTTATAGCAGCACTAGCTAGCTGAGACAGCAGGTATATTGAAAAATATATCTCTGGCACAAAAAGCCTCAAATTGCTGAAAGAAATTAAAAACATACTTGTATTTTGTATATTTGTGTGGGTATAAATATGTGTGTGTGTGTGTATGTGAGCTCTGGTATATATATATATATACCTATATATGAGTTCTGGTGGCACAGCGGTTAAGTGCTCTGATGCTAATCAAAAGGTAAGCAATTTGAACTCACCAGCCTATTCCACAGGAGAAAGGTGTGGCAGCCAGCTTCCGTAAAGATTTAGAGCCTTAGAAACCGTACGGGGCAATTCAACTCTGTTCTATAAGGTCACTATGAGTTGGAATTGACTCGGGGCAACTGGTTTGATCTGGTTTTATATGTATATATATATGGTGTAAGATGAATGATTGAGCTACTGGAAAAGTAAGAGAAACCTGCACTATCTAGAAAGATATTGTGAATGAGTCCTGAAAAAGGTCAATACAGGTAACAGGCATGAAAAAGGTGTTGATATAGGTATTGGACTTGACTAGGACTCATATAATGGGGAAAGGAAGCCAAATTAAGTCCCATGCACAGTGGTTAGTTATTGCACGTGCAGAGATATCAAGCTGGGACCAGGAAAATTATTTTCTTAAAAAACCCAGTAAGAAAAAGCTGCATCAAAGATAAATGAGGACCATGACTTCCCTTAACCATAGATGTCTGTGGAAGGGAAATAAAAAAGCTTTTCTTAAAATTTCTATTCTCATCCCCACACTTACATATATTTGGAAGTAAATTGCACACCACCGTGTAACTTAAATATCACCATCTCAAAATTGAGTTAACATAGAGTCCGAGTGATGAGCAGCCAGCTACTGAGCAACTGTGAAGAACAATTCTCTTATTACAATTCAGATATAGACATAGATAAATTTCTAAACAATTTATGACCCCATGGGAGTGGAATAGCAGAATACTGTTAACATCTTATATAGAGTTTAAATCATTTCTCGTTATCTTTTGGGAGAATGTCCCCCTCAGTTTTGTACTTAAAGGAATTGACTATTCTCTTTCTTTTTTTTTTTTTTTGTACATAATTGGTAGACAGGAGCACCAGCCTCCACAGATTTTTTTCTTTTTTCCTTTTATTTCATTTAATTCCCTCGAGTCTTTTATGAGCAAACTTTTTGCTATTGTGAAAAATGCTGCAATGAACATGGGTATGCATTTGTCTATTCATGTGACAGCTCTTATTTCTCTAAGATATATTTCTAGGAGTGGGATTGCTGAATCTTATGGTATTCTCTTTCTAGCTTTCTAAAGAAGTGCCATATCGTTTCCCAAAATGGTCGAACCATTTTGCATTCCCACCAGTAGTGCATAAGAGTTCCGGTCTCCCCACAAATTCTTCAACATTGTTATTTTTTGTGTTTTTTTTTTTTTATTTATTTATGCCAGTAATGTTGGGGTGAGATGGTTTCTCATTGTAGTATCAATTTCCAATTCTCTATTGGCTGGTGATCACGGTCATTTCCTCATGTGTCTGTTAGTCACTTGAGCGCCTTCTTTGGTGAAGTGTCTGTTAATTTCCTTTGCCTGTTTTTTAATTGGATTATTTGTCTTTTTGTTGTAGAGGTATTGGATTTTCCTGGAGATTTTAGAGATTAGACTTCTGTTGAATTTGTCATAGCCAGAGATTTTTCCCAATCTAAGTTCTTTTTTTACCCTTGGTGAAGTCTTTTGATGAGCATGAGTGTTTAATTTTTAGGAGATTCCAGTAATCTAACTTATATTCTAGAGTTTGTGTCTTGTTAGTTATGGTTTGTATCCTGTTAATGACATGTATTAGAGCCTCTAGCATTGATCCTATTTTTTCTCCTATGACCTTTATAGTTTTTGATTTTATATTTAGGTGTTTGATCCATTTTTAATTAGTTTTTGTGTATAGTGTGAGGTATGGGCCCTGTTTCATTTTTTTGCAGAGGGACATCCAGTTTTGCCAGCAGAATTTGTTAAAAAGACTGTCTTTTCCACATTTGATGGACTTTGGGCCCTTTTCCAAGATCAGGTGATTGTAGGTGGATGGATTTACACCTGGGTTCTCAATTCTGTTCCACCGGTCAATGTAGCTGTCATTGTACCAGTACCAGGCTGTTTTGACTACCGTAGCCGTACAGTAGATTCTGAGGCCAGGTAGTGTGAGTCTTCCTAGTGAATTCTTCTTCTTCAATAGTACTTTACTTATGTGGGGCCTCTTTCATTTCCATATAAAGTTAATGATTACCTTTTCCAGCTCTTTAAAGAATGCTGTTGGTATTTGGATGAGAATTGCTTTGTATTTGTGGATTGCTTTCGGTAGAATTGATATTTTCACAATGTTGAGTCTACCTATCCATAAGCATGTCCCTCACTTTTGTCATTTTGAGATACTCGTTATTTGTTGTTTGTTTCTTTAACAATCTGACACTTTCTCTTCTCCTTCAGGACATTCACATGTGTTCTTCTGTCTGCTAGAGGTGGTTTCTCTGGTACCTCAATTCATTTGTACTTTAATTGTACTCTCTTGGAGAAGTCTTCTCTGATTCTCTCAAACTCTTACATGTTTCCAGAATGTCCTGTGTTTCATCTTTAAAGCAGTAATATTATTTGAATTTGAACTAATAACCAAGTATCAGCCTTGCTCAGGAGTAAGTTACTTTTGTGGTTATTTAAGTTTAAATATGAATGAAATAAAATAGCAGTTCAGTTCCTTAGTCCGTAGCCACATGTGTCTAGTGGCTAATGTTTTAGGCAGCACAGATTATAGAACGTTTCCATTATTGTAGAAAATTATTTTGGACAAGTGCTGGGAGATCAGTTATTTCTCCTTTTTGTTGTCCTTAAACCAACCCTGTGCAACCCAGAACCGAGGCCCTGTGCAACATTTGCGCTAACATCATCAAATCTTTCATTTATCCCTGTAAACACTAGGCATTTTCAGACGTGCACACATACACACAAATACACACCCATATACACCCATACTTTTCTTTAAGGTTTGGTCTAAATTTAATAAAATCCTTGAAATCTTCCCTTTGTGTAAAGCCAAGATTAGGTGCTATCTCCTCTTTGCTCTCCCAAAACTTTGTCCTCTTAGCTTACTCTACTGAAATTATTTGTACATAAACCTGTTTCTATTAAATTACTACCTAACCTGGAAGAAACAGGTCTTGGTTGTTTTATATTTATATCTCTAGTGCCTGGTAAAGGTGACATAATTTATACTCAATAAATACATTTTAATCAAAGATTTGAAACTCATACTGTCCTCTCATTAGTGAATGTTTTGGTTTCACAAAAAAATACATATGCAGTTATTAACTCAAATATTTATATATATATCTACAGCAATATTAACACCTACATCTATGTACAGGCAACAATGGATCTACAATTAGTTTTCATTTACCAGAATTTCATATGAATAAAATCATGTGACATGTACTCTCTTTTTTTGTTTGTTTTGTACCATTTTACTCTTCTTTTTCTTGTTTCCAAAGGTAAAACATTTGTTTATTGATTTGAAACCTGTCTTCCTTTTTAACATAGGCACTTGGAGCTATTAATTTCTCTATAAACGATTCTAAGACTGCAATCCGTATGTTTTAGCATGCTGTTTTTCACTTCCTTTAATCTAAAAATATTATTTTTAAACTCTCCTTGTGATTTATTCTTTGGCTTATTTGTTATTTAGGAGTGTACTGTTTAATTTACATATATTTGTGATTTTCTTATATTTTCTTCTACTGTTGATTTCTAATTTAGTTGTATTTTGGTCAAAGAACATATTTTGTATTATTTCAATTATTTTGTATTTATTTAGGTTTGTTTTATAGTCTGGTATATGGTCACTCTGGAGAATGTCCCATGTATACTGCCCAGTTTTATATCCATTATTGAAAATGAGTTATTGAAGTCTCTATTATTGTGGAATGTGAGGTGAATATATGTTTATAATTGTTTGTTCTGCCCAATAGATTGACACTTTATAATTATAAAATATTATTTGTATCCTGTAACTTTTTTGTCTTAAAGTCTAATACATCAAATATTATCATAGGCAACCCAGCTCTTTTTTTTTTGGCTACTGCTCGCGTGGTATGTTAGATTCCTAGTGCTGCCATGACAAAATACTACAAAGTAAATGGCTTTGAAGAACAGAATTTATTGTCTCAGTTCTGAAGACTAGAGGCCCAGATTCATTAATGGGTCTATGAGCTCTCTCTCTGTTTGTTCTACAGAAAGGTCCTTCCTGTCTCAGCTTCTTACAGTCAAAAAAAAAAAAACTTGAGTTGAGTCAATTCCAACTCATAGCAACCCTATGGGATAGAGCGGAACTTTCTCATGGGGTTTTCAAAGAGTGGCTGGTGGATTCCAACTGCTGACATTTCGGTTAGGAGCTGAGCTATTAGCTACTGCACTGTCAGGGCGCCTTGTAGCTTCTTGTAGCCCTTTGCAATTCTTGGCATGCTTATGGATGCTTATAGATGTGTCTGCCTCCACCATCACCTGGCATCTGTCTTACTCTGTGTGTTTCTTTCCATCTCCCTGTCTGTTATCTCCTTTTAAGGTACCACTCAGAATGGAATAGGGCTTATCCTACTCTGGTATGGCTTAAGTGACAATATCATCAGCTGCTCTATGGAAACCCTATGGGGTGGTTCTACTCTGTCCTATATGGTCACTATGAGTTATAATCAACAGGATGGCGAAGGTTTTTCTTTTATCTTCCAAGAATAGCGCTATTTTCCCAAACAAGGTCACAACTTCCAGGTACAATTTTTAGCACTTCAACATATATATTTCGGAGACACTTTCAATCCGGAATACATGGCCTATCTTTTAAATCCTATTTTCAGTCTATTTGTGTCTTTTAATCTAAAGAGTGCCTATAATAGACAGACATATATTTGGGTTAAGTTCTCTTTTTAGACTATGTTTCCAATCTCTGCCTTTCAATTGGGTTGTTTCATTGTTTAAATTTAATTACTGATAAAGTAAGACTTATGTCTTCCTTTTTTTTTAATATGCTTATGTCTTTTTTATTAGTCTATTCCTGGATTGCTGGCTTCTTTTGTGTTAAATTGGTATGTCCTAGTGTACCTTTAAATTTATTTATTGTATCTTTTACAGCATACATTTCAAATTATTTTCTTAATGATTTCTTGTGGATTACAATTAGCATCTTAATGTAAAACCAACTAATTCAGATCAATAATGTCTTAATTACAACAATGTTCAGTGTATCTTGACCCTGTTCATTCTTTGTACACAGCAAAGGCAGTGCTCAGAGGTCAGTAGTGATAGATGCACACATCAAAAATGAAGAAAGGGACAAAATCAAAACACTAGCTATACAACTTGGACAGACGGAAAGAGAAGAGCAGAAGAAGTCCAGAGCCATGAAAAGAAAGGAAATCATAAAAATCAGAAATAAGTGAATGAAATAGAAAATAGAAAGGAGCAACAAAACCAAAATTTGGTTCTATCAAAGGATCAACAAAATCAACAAAACATTGGTCAAATTGACAAAAGAAAAACAGGTGAAGACAAAAATAACCCAAATAAGAAATAAAACGGGGGACATTACAACAGACTTAACTGAAATAAAAAGGTTCATAACAGAGTACTATGAAATCTACACTCCAACAAATTTGAAAACCTAGAGGAAATGGACAAATTTCTAGAAACACACTATCTTCCTAAACTAACATAAACTGAGGTCTAAAATCTGGACAGACCCGTAATGAGAAGAGATTGAAAAGGTAATAAAAAAAACTTCCAATAAAAAACAGCCTTGGCTCAGATGGCTTCACTGGAGAATTCTACCAAACATTCAAAGAAGAATTCACAGTAGTACTACTAAAACTATTTCAGAACATACAAAAGGAAGGGATACTTCCTAACTGATTCTATGAAGACAGCATAACCCTGATACCAAAATCAGGCAAAGACACCACAAAAAAAGAAAAATTACAGACCAATATCTCTCATGAATATAGATGCAAAAACTCTCCACAAAATTCTAGCCAATAGAATTCAGCATCATATAAAAAAAAAAAAAAAAAAAACCATGACCAAGTGGAATTCATACCAGGTATGCAACAATGATTCAACATTGGAGAAACAGTCAATGTCATCCACCACATAAATAAAACAAAAGAATCACATGATCATCTCAATAGACTCAGAAAAGTCATTTGATAAAGTATAACACCCATACCTGATAAAAACTCTCAATAAAATAGGTATAAAAAGGAAATTTCTCGACATAACAAAGGGCATCTAAACAAAACCAACAGCCATCATCATTCTCAACAGACAGTGGCTGAAAACATTCCCCCTGAGAACAGGAACAAAACAAGGATGCCCTTTATCACTACTGCTATTAAACATTGTGCTAGAAGACCTACCTACAGCCATAAGAAAAAGAAATAAAGGACATTCAAATAGGCAAGGAAGAAGTAAAACTATCCCTATTTGAGGATGATATTATACTGTACATAAACATCCTCAAAGATACACAAGAAAACTACTGGAACTAATAGAAAGATTCTGCAGTAGAGCGGGATAGAAGATAAACATAGAAAAAACTGTTGGATTCCTATACACCAATAAAAAGAACATGGAAAAGGAAACGAGTAAAGCAATACAATTTAAGATAAGTCCTAAAAAAATAAAATACTTAGGCATAAATCTAACCAGGATGTAAAGAATATATACAAAAAAAAAAAAAAAAACTACAAAATCCTACTGCAAGAAATCAAAAGAGACCTACATAAATGGAAAAACATACCATGCACGTGGATAGGTAGACTCAACATTGTGAAAATGTCAGTTCTACCCAAAGCAATCTGCAAGTACAATGCAATGCCGGTCCAACAGCATTCTATAACAAGATGGAAAAACTAATCATTAAATTTATATGGAAAGGTAAGAGGCCACAGATAAGTAAATCACTATTGAAGAAGAAGAATAAAGCAGGAGGCCTCATATTATTTGACCTCAGAAACTGCTCTACAGCTACAATAGTCAAAACAGCCTGGTATTGGTACAATGACAGACACAGTAATCAATGGAATTGAATCAAGTATGCAGATGTGAATCCACCCACCTATGGTCAACTGATCTTCAACAAAGGCCCAAAGTCCTCTAAATGGGGAAAAGACAGTCTTTCTAACAATTGGTGCTGGCAAAACTAGGTGTCCATCTGGAAAAAATAAACAGAACCCATACTTCACACCATACACAAAAACTAATTCAAAATAAGTCAAAGACCTAAATATGAAATCAAAAACTATAAAGATCATGGAAGAAAAAACAAGGTCAACGCAAGAGTCCCTAATACTTGGCATAAATGGCATACAAACCATAACCAACAATACACAAACACCAGAAGATAAGCTAGTAACTGGAATCTTCTAAAAATTAAACACTTATGCTCATCAAAAGATTTCACCAACCCAGCAAAATGAGAACCTACAGATTGGGAAAAAAATTTGGCTATGACAAGTCCAACAAAGTTGCAATCTCTAAAATCTGTAGGAAAATCCAGCACCTCTAGAACAAAAAGACAAATAAACTAATTAAAATCTGGACAAAGTATATGAACAGATACTTCTCTAAAGCAGACATTCACATGGCTAATAGACACATGAGAAAATATTTCCGATCGCTAGCCATTAGAGAAACATAAACGAAAACTACAATGAGACACCATCTCACCCCAATATCACTGGCACTAATCAAAAAAAAACAGAAATTAACAAATATTGGAGAGGTTGCAGGGAGATTGGAACTCTTATGCACTGCTGGTGGGAATGCAAAATGGTACAACCATTTAGGAAAAAGATATGGTGGCTTCCTTAAAAAGCTAGAAATAGAAATACTATATGATTCAGCTATCCCACTTCTAAGAATACATCCTAGAGAAATAAGAGCCGTCATACAAATAGACATATGTGCACCCATGTTCATTGCGACATTATTAACAATAGGAAAAAGATGGACACAACCTAAGTGCCCATCAACAGAAGAATGGATAAACAAACTATGGTACATACACAACATGAAATACTATGCAATAATAAAGAACAATGATGAATCTGTGAAACATCTTACAACATGGATGAATCTGGAGGATATTATGCTGAGTGAAATTCAATCATGAAAGGACAAATTCTGTATGAGATCACTGTTAGAAAAACTCATGGAAAGGTTTACACACAGAAAGAAACAATCTATGATGGTTACGAGGGAGGAGAAGGCTGGGGAGGGAAAATCACTAAACAATAGGTAAGTGGTAAATTTGGTGAAGGGTCAGATAGTACACAATGCTGGGAAAGTCAGCACAACATGACCAAGGCAAGGTCATGGAAGCTTCATAGACACATTCAAACTCCCAGAGGAACGGAATTACTGGGCTAAGGGCTGGGGACCATAGTCTCAGGGGACATCTAGCTCAATTGGCATAACATGATTTATAAAGAAAATGTTCTACATTCTACTTTGGTGAACAACCTCTTGGGTCTTAGAAACTTGTGAGCGGGTATCTAAGATACTTCCCTGGTCCCACCCGATCTGGAGCAAGAGAGAATGAAGAGAACGAAAGACACAAGGGAAAGATTAGTCCAAAGGACTAATGGACCACAAGTACCACGACCTCCACCAGACTGAGTCCAACACAACTAGATGGTGCTCAGCTACCTCGACGAACTTCTCTGATAGGGATCACAATAGAGGGTCCTGGACAGAGCTGGAGAAAACTGTAGAACAAAATTCTAACTCACTAAAAAAGAGCAGACTTACTGGTCTGACAGAGAGGAATGGAAATAGAGAACTCAAGATTGAGAAGTGGACAGTGTTGACATGCCGTGGGGTTGGCAATCAATGTCACAAAACAATATGTGTATTAATTGTTTAATGAGAAGCTAATTTGCTCTGTGAACGTATAAAAAATTAAAAAAAAAAGAACTGTATCTATAATGACAACAGCAACTCAAAAGATTTGATAGGAATCTTAGGGAACAGTGAGTTTATGTTGATGAGGGAGAAAGAACCCAGAAAATGAGGGTGAGAATGGTTGCACAACTTGAAGAATGTAATCAATGTCACTGAATTGTACATGTAGGAACTGTTGAATTGGTGTATATTTTGCTATGTACATTCCCAAAAATAACAAGAAAATAATTAAAACAAAAAAGAAGGAAAAAAAAAAAGAGCTGGGCTGCTAACGAAAAAGTTGGCAGTTCAAATCCAAAGCAGCTCCTTGGAAACCCTATGGGGCAGTTCTACTCTGTCTAGGGTCGCTATGAGTCAGAATCGACTCAAAGGTAACAGATTTTTTTTTTTTTTTTGGTTTATCACTTCAAAAATTGCCTCTCCTTTTTTTTTTTTCCCTTTCTCTTTCTGGAACCGCATTAATCCGTCTGGTAGAAGTTCTCACCTTATTCTCTTTGTCTCTTACCCTCTTCTCTAGTTTTCCTTTAGTATTTCTCAAATATTCACTCTTCTGAGTTCTGTTCCAGTACACTAGCTCTTTCTTTGGCTGTGTTAATCTGCTCTTAAACTCCTCCACTGAGTTATTAAGGAGAACTTTAAATATCAGATTTTTTTCCTCAGTAATTCTAAGAACTTGAATCAAAATTACAATTCTTACTGTGATCTTTTGAATATATTAAGCATAGCTAATTTAACATTTGTGCCTTTTGAGTCTATTTTCTATCGCCACTCTTCCTGTTTTTATTGTTAGCTTTGTTTGATTTTATTTATATTGCTTTATCTGCTCATGTGCTAGGGTATTGTTTCTGATAGATAGGAGTTGTGTGACAAAGTTATAGAAATACAGTGGTGTTTAGGGCAATGATATTTTCCTACAGAGATTTTATGCTTTTTTCTAGCAGATGATTAGGGACACTAATATTCAAAGGCATATTAATCTAAATCCATGAATTGATGTAATTTGAAGCTTTTCTTTAGGGTAAAGGCTATCTTGTCCCCACTCTTATTTCTATGACTTAACCTTTTAAATAAACTTTGAAAGTATAAAAGTTTTCTAGCTTCACAAACTTGGCAAGTCCTACACTACAGTTTTTGTTCTTCTTTTTAACCTGTTAGGAAGATTTCCTGATTTATCTGTTCAGCTACCTCTTCCATTATGGGCAGGGAAAAGTGACCTCCTTTGCTGGGATTATCATTCTGAATTCTTTAATATATTGTATTTTAATCCTAAAATACTTTGCTTTTTTTTTTACTTTCCAATATCTTCAATAAAATTTATTATTATTTTTGCTTTCCTATTGTTTCTGTGCAAGGATTGTCCTGAACTAACTGAGAGTGAATACACTTGTTATCTATATTTTCAGATCTACCCTGAGGATAAACAACTGAGCCAATGCATCTGAGGTTGAGCGAGTTTAACAAACAGTTCTAGATGTCTTTTTAATTAATCAAAGGGATGATATACCATTCCTTTGCCTAGTGTACTGTCATACAGCATAATTCTCATGAGAAAATTCACTTATGTGTATTTCCTCATTCATCTGAACTTGGATGCTGGTTCCTCTACTGTACTAATTTACAAAGGTATGCAAAATGGAAATAGTGCCAAGCTGTTTTCATGTCTTTGTAACAGGATGCTAAGAAAATTTTCTTCTGGGTTGGCATTGTGGTTGACTTTCCAAAGCTACAAAAATCAAATACTTAACCCTCGTGTCTTAATTATCTTGTCCTGTTATAACAGAAATACAATAAGTGGGTGACATTAAAAAATACATTTATTTTCTCACATTTTAGGAGGCTAGACAGAAGTTTGAATTCAGGGCACCAGCTCTGGAGGAAGGCGTTCTATCTGTGTCTCTTCGAGGGGTAGGTCCTTCTCTCTTTTCAGCTTCTGTTCCTTGGTTCCTTGGTGATCTTCAAGTGGCATGGTATCTACCTTCTCCCAATTGTGCTTGCTATCCCTGGCTTAATCTGCTCTTTTATATCTCAAAAAAGATTGATTTAAGACACATCCTACATTATTGGAAAACCTGGTGGTGCAGTGGTTAAGAGTTCTGTTGCTAACCAAAAAGTTGGCAGTTTGAATCCACCAGCCACTCCTTGGAAACCACATGAAGCAGTTCTACTTTTTCATATAGGGTTGCTGTGAGTCAGAATAGACTCAATGGCAACGTTTGTTTGTTTTTATTACATTATTAACACAACGAAAAACACATTCCCATATGGAATTATAACCACGGGTAGAGGAGTTAGGACTTGCAACAGATATTTTGGGGCAGACACAATTCAATTTATAACACCCTACAATCAAGATAATTTGGGGGTCAAGCAACCATTACAGAGCTAAATAACTGGCAGTTGGACAGATTCTGCTACCAGAAACCATTATCTAGAATCTCTCATTATTCCGTATACAGTGGAGTTGCTAAAAGAGAAAGATTAATGGAACCATGTCATCATCAGCTTAGAAACGATTTTCCCTCCATTTTCTGTGAATGTTGCAACCTGACAATGACTCTCAAGGTCAAGTTTAAAAGGTCTTAGAGAACCAGATACATGAATACGCAGTGCTTCTGAGAATGACAGTCTTCTGTTTACAGCGATTTGGTATATCACACTGTATTTGCTGCTCTGCCCTCTCAATTTGAGTAGGAGAGAAAGAGAATTTCAGAGAGACATTTGGGCACAGAGAGTGAGCAGAAGCGAAGTAGTCATTACAATTATTACTTGTTAAACCAAGAATGTGCAGGTTTCCCTTAGATCAATTAAACATTAGAAAAGGTAATCACACTTTAGGCATTTTGCAAGAACCCTTTCAAGTTTAGCTGCTTCCAGATTAAGGAACACTAATGCAATTTTCTATGTTATGTACCTCAGAGTTATATACTGGTGAGGGATTTGTTGTAGCACCGCAATTTGTGTGAAGTCCATTGAATTTACTCATATGCACCATATAGGAGTATCTGCATTTAGACACCCTCCCACAAAGATCCAATATTAATCAAAAAAGATTTAAAGGAGCACCAGATAAATAAAAGGTATCCTTTTCCATCTGTCTTCTGCCTTTGTTCCAATCACGAACTATCTCTGAGTAGAGAAGAGGCAATGAAAGGAGCCCAAGACTCCATCCAAATTTCAATGCCTGGCTGAAGCTAGTTGAATATGAAGCTGATATTTTTCAATTGACCAGACTAAACTCAATGTGACTAGCAAGTAATGGCTTTACATGATATGAAATTAAGAGCTGGGAAAGAAATTTCACCTGTGCACAATAGATTGGAGTGCCTAAATATATATATATATATTATTTCACATATAAACAGAAAAAGTCATAGATTTGGAGCAAAACCTAAGCCCTTCATACTGTTGGATTCTTAAACACTAGTGTTACATTTGAATAACGTTTCTTACTTAAAAAAAAATTAATCTATGTATATATATCTTTTATAATTTTATCTCACCGTAAGCACAAAAAAAAAAAAAAAAAACAAAACAAAAAAAAACCCAGTGCTGTCGAGTCAATTCTGACTCATAGAGACCCTGCAGGACAGAGTAGAACTGCTCCCTAGAGTTTCCAAAGAGCACCTGGCAGATTCGAACTGCCAACTCTTTGGTTCGCAGCTGTAGCCCTTAACCACTAAGCCACCAGGGTTCCCACGGTAAGCATATGGCCTAAAAACTAAAGTATTTTCATCTTTATTTTAAAAAAATGAGGACACTGAAGTTGGAAAAGCTAACGTGCCTAATTTTCTAAAGTTCTTATTGATGGTAAGTTGAAAGTTAGGTATCATAACTCAGTGCTTCAATAACAGTCATTATTTAAGCAGAAAAAAGTACCTTATTGCTTACAATGTATTAAATAATTATAATTATGAATACACCAAATTTAACTCAATTTCAGATGGAACCCCAAATCTACATACATGGATAAGTATTTTTAGTTTTGTCTATAGTTGCAAAGACTGTCGTTTACTTAGTTTGCTCAGAATGACAGCTATTGTTCCGCCATGCCACATGTCAATCAAGTTTAAAAACATAAAGTGTAGTCACGTAGAATGATTACTACATATGTCTTTAAAAAAAAAAAAAAAAGAACTGTTGCTGTCCAGTCAATGGCAACCTCATGTGCCTAAAAATCGAAATGTGCTTCATAGGGTTTTCAATGGCTTATATTTTGGAAGTAGATTTCCAAGCCTTTCTTCTGAAGCAGTTTTGGGTGGACTCAAATCTCCAATCTTTTGTTTAGCAGTTGAGTGCAGCATTAACAGTTTGTACCACCCAAGGAACCCACTATGTCGTAGGAGTTTGCAAAAATAATTAAGCTTTTATACTTGGTCGTGTGTATAGTATTTTTAAGTATTAACTAAATGTTAGTTATTAATGGAATGTCTAGTTACACAAGGCTTTGCAATGCAGCAAATTTTTCTCTTTATCTACTGTCTCTATCATGACTGTAATCCTAATATAATACGTGAAAATAACAATGATTGTACCTTCCTTATTGCTGTAATGTTGTTTCCAAATTCTGAATGATGTGGGCAAGCCTATTATATTTGTAACCTTAATATTTTCATGTGCCTGTACAGTGTATTCTTCTTAGAGATATTATAGAATTTATATACAATTGGATTATAATCATCAACTTACTTTTTTTTTTGTTACACTGGAAATGAACAAGCACAAAAGCCATTCTTTTCCATCACTGAATCATTTCCTACGTAGATACTGAAATTTGGGAATAAAGAGATGAATAAATACATGAATAAAAGGGACATGTAAAAGATCTCTGAGACTATTTAAATCACAGACAAGTGTAAGGTATCACCAAGACTTACAGGTTTTAAATTCCTCAGAGAGAAGTCACCATGTTCCTTTCTCATATTGGAACGCACTGTGTTCCAGATCTTAAAAGCATATAGATACATATAAAGACCAAAACTTATTTGAATTATACTAAAAATCTGCATAACAACCCTTTTCATGATTTGACAAGTACTTCAAGTTTTTTTTTCTTATACTTCACTTTGTAGTCTACAATTTAACAACGAAGTCTGTTAAACAAAATTTTCTAGTCAACATAATTTGGGAGAACAAGAAAAGAAAATTTGAAATTGTAATTCTTCTAAAATATAGCCATTAATTAATGTTTTATATTTTAAGCCAGATGAATCATTATCACAACACTGTTCATATAACTTGTGGGGTTCATATAATTAAAATAATCATAAAACCAAAACCCGCTGCCGTCGATTCTGACTCATAGCGACCCTATAGGACAGAGTAGAACTGCCCCATAGAGTTTCCAAGGAGCGCCTGGCAGATTCGAATTGCGGACCTCTTGGTTAGCAGCCGTAGCCCTTAACCAGTACGCCACTAGGCTTTCCAAAATAATCATAGGGTAACCTAAATTTATTTTTGTAGTTTGCAACGCGGAACTTTTATAATTTACAGAAAAATAGAAGTGAAATGTGTTTTAGTTTTAGTGCATTTACTTTGCATGTTTTAGAAAAACTATGAATATCTCCTAAGAAGTTTTAAAACATGAAAATTCTATAAAAATTACTTAATATCATGACCAATATTTATCCAGAAAATATACATTAAATTTCACAAAGTATAAAGTTCTGTATTCAAAGTGCAACACGATAGTATGTTTTAAACTGAATTTAATGAACAATAACACAGAGCATGGAAATTCTAGAAACATTACTGAAAACACTATCAATATTCACCCTGAAAATACACAAGAAATTACGTACATTTGAAACACTACATTTGAAGTATGAAGCAATAATAACTGTGTCTTTTAAGAGCTGAGAAAATAAACAGAATTAAAACAACTTTACTCCATCTTAACTACAGTGTGCCTTCAAGGAAAATGTAAGGTTTTCAGAAAATTCAATAGGAGAAATAAGCTTTACCATATTTTAAAATATGTTAATAGACACTGCATTGGAGAAAATCAGGCACAGACGTTAAAGTGAGGATTTGCAAAATATCAGATCAAATGATGTGACAGGTAAAGAGACTATAAAAGAACAAGCATACCTGTACAAACATCTATGAATTTCAGGTTTATATTTAATTGTTCTTTATACGCCCCCCCCAAAAAAAACCGTTAGTGTGGAGTCGATTCCAACTCATGTCAACCGCATGTATCTGTATTTTTGCTAAAAAAAAAAAACAGCTCCCAATTTGTAGAAAACACTATGTTCTGGAGGAAGTTTTTGAAGACTTGTTTTACTTCCTGGTTCCTCAGGGAATAAATGAAGGGGTTCTGCACGGCGGCAACAGAGGTGTTGGCAATAGCAACTCCTTTGGTCAATGATGCTTTTCTTTTGCACAGGGATTGGCATACATGAAGATGCAGCTTCCGTAAGAGGTGGAAATGACAGTCATGTGGGAGGAACAAGTGGAGAAAGTTTTTTTCTCTCACTGGAAGACAGGATTCTCAGAATAGTCCTGATGACACACATGTAGGACAAAATCATTAATGCCAAAGTGAATAGCAAAGAAACCAAAGCCAAGTAAAAACCAGTTACTTCTAGGAGCCATGTATTTGAGCAAGATAGTTGTAAGAGGGGAAAATAGTCGCATGCAAAGTGATCAATGACTTGGGAAGCACAGTAAGCCGGGGGGGTGGGGGAGAAGAAACATAAGAAGTGGGAATATGGTCAGAAACCCTCTCAACCACACACATAACACAAGCAGGGAGCAGAGTTTCCTGTTCATGGTGCTTGTGTAATGCAGGGGCTTGCAGATGGCCACATAGAGGTCATAGGACATAGCCGTCAGAATGTAAAATTCTGTCACCCTCATGAAAATAAAGAAGAGTTGAGCTGCACAGTTGTTGTAGGAAATTGTCTTATCCCTGGTGATAATTGTACCCAGACATCTAGGAATGCATACAGTTGTAAAGGAGATTTCTAGGAAGGAGACGTTCCGGAGGAAGAAACACATAGGTGTCTGTAGATGGGAGTCCACCGAGGTTAGGGTGGTGAGAGTCAGGTTTCCAGTGAAGCTTAATACATATGTGATAAATAGAAAGAGGAAGGTCACAATCTGAAGGTCAGGATCATCAGAAAGGCCTAGGAGGACAAGCTCTGTGACCACTGTGTAGTTGTTCATTTCTCTCTCTCTCTTCAATTTTTCTTTTAACCCCATTTAGACAAAAATAGTATTAAGGGAAAGAGATGAAAGATATAATTCATCATGATCAGCATCATCATCTCCAATATTCTAAAATATCCTATATAATCCATGCAAATTTTTTCTTATTTTTAGGATCTTGCTGGTATTCTTTTAATACACATTTATTAGTTCTTTTATATTAACAATACAGTAGTAGATAAGAAATCTTCACACAACAAAGCACATCTTTGGGAGACAATAAAATAATTGTCATTTTATGTCCTATTTATGCAAACTCTGATTACAATTTTGTTGAAACAGCCATAAGAATTACATAGCCCTTTCTTTTCACTCAGAATTAGACAATCTATCTATTAAACAATCTATCTCCTAGAAACAGAAATGGGTTACTTTAACTTACCAAAAAGTAAAAGTCAAACTTAGAAGCCTGAAGTAACAACTCATTATTTTTTTTTAGGATATAAGAAATCAGTTGCCTTATTACAAGTAATATATTTAAATTTTTAACCCTAAGATTTATGGGTCTAATTGCCAAGACCATATAAGTACACTAAATACAATTGCTACAAAACAGAATAAGTAACCCAATTATTTAAAAAATAGAAAAATTTCAATTACTCACTGGTTTGTCTTCTTATTCCATCACGATCTTTAATGTTCCACATTCTGTATGGCTTCCTATAAAGTACATGTGTGTATTTAAACATAAACATTTTTATTTTTGAACTGAAAGAGGCATAATGTGTTTATTTTTCATTTTGACTGAAGCACAAATTGAAAAGTGACTGCTAGCCTTTTATCTTATCAACTCTGTCACTGGATTACGGCTCATTGCATTTTCCATGAAATTATCTTCCTGAGTGTGTTGTTCTAATGCTGCTGCAACAGAAATAACACAAGTGGATGGGCTTTAACAAAGAGAAATTTATTTTTTCACAGTGAAGTAGGGTAAAAGTCCAAATTCAGGGCATCAATCTTTCCCCAGATTAGGAGCTTCTCCATGGATGGACCCCAGATCCAAAGGACTCGCTCTGCTCCTGGTACTGTTATCTTGGTGGTATGCGGTCCCACACTTTCTGCTTGTTTCCCTTCCTTTTATCTCTTGTAAGATAAAAGGTGGTGTAGGCCATACCCCAGGGAAACTCCCTTTATTTATGGATCTGGGATGTGACCTGGGTAAGGGTGTTACACTCCTACCCTAGTAGTTTTTAACATAAAATTACAGCCACCAGATGAAGGACAACCACGCAGTACTGGAAATTATGGTCTAATCAATTTGACACATATTATTGGGGTATACAATTCAATCCATGACACTGAGTTATTAAGCTTTTTGGAAAAAATGTTTCATTCCCTTGTAATTCTTTCTCACGGTTATCTTCTCCATAAGTCCACTTATCCAAATGGATATCCAGAAAAGTTAAGAAAAAACTTTTTCCATTTTCCTAACTTAGTTAGTTTCCACCTATTCAAATCCTATTTGGATGTAGTAATAGTTTATCAATTCTGTCTATTAACATCTTGACAGCTGTCTCCTTTTGATTTTAGAGAGTAAAATTTCTGTTGTGAAGAATAAAATGTAAAATCATTGCATACCTTCCAACAACTAGCAACATTCACGCTAATCATATTTTATTTTATAATGGCTTAAAGGCAGTTTTTCAGGACATAAAAAGTAGAACGTCAGAAACCTTCAAAAGATGTGGAAATATTTTTAACCTCAGCAAAGACTGTGTACTGATCTCCTGGAAACCAGACCAAGTCAGGCCACATCTCTGCTATATTATAGACCATAAGGGAAATCTGGAAGGGGCCCTTGCATTTCTCAGTAACCTGCTCACTCCTCTCCCTAGCAGATCTCTCTTGAGAAGAGTTATGTTCATCCTTGCATCCCACAGAGGACCTGAGATGGTGACTTCTATGTAATATTTATATCCATTAATAAGTTGCTTAATATTCATCCTTTCTTCATATTTTATGAGTAATAAAATAAGAAACCCACTCTCTTATCAAAGGTGAAATTTTGATCGAATTTGTAAAGAATCGTCTTCATTAGAAATGTGAAAGTTTTGAACATACACCTTTCAATTAGCAGCTGAGAGTGTTAACCATTTGCACCAACCAGGGACTCCCATTATTAAAATACACTTCTTTATTTGTCTAAACCTAGTAAATATATACAATTTCAGAACTGTTAAACCATATACCTATAATTTTACCACTGCAAGCTCAGTATTTGTGATCTATTTCTCTTGGTTTTAGAGCATCCAAAAGATTTTGTTTACCCTGGCTGGGCTAAGATGGTAGAATATACAGATACCTCTGGTGAACCCTCTATACAACAAAGACACAAAAAACCAAGTGAAACAAGTATGTTTAGGACAAGCTAGAAGCCCTGAGCTTCGAAGGCAAGCTTAGAAAAAGAACAGAGGGGAAGGGGGAAGAAGAGACAGTACAGAAGCAGAGAGGAGTTACTGGGCCTGAATCTCGGAAAGCCCTCAGGCATCATTCCGGAGTGGGGGCAGTGGGTTGGTACTAGCATTTTGCCACAGTTTCCTTAGGGAGAAGCAGTCAGCCACACAGCCTACTCATACCTTTGGAACCAGAGAAGAATGGCGCTCTCAACAAAAGCTAAGTACTTCTGTATGTTTTAGCACACCCCACACTCACAAGCCAGCTTCAGCGGCTGAATTCCTTGGGCCTGAGATAGGCACTGTTGAGTGCCTAGAGGCATCCTCCCAGCCATGGAGAAGGAAAAAATTTGCAATTGGAGGGAAAGATAATTTGCCAGCTCCACTAACCAGGGGAGCTCAGCACAGAAGCCGCTCCTGTCCAGGCATAAACGGTCCATGGACTTTGAGCACCTTTCCCCTCTGCATGGACCTGTGTGGGCCTATTTCAGGAGACTAGACCCTTGTCGGCAGACTCTAACCATTTCAGCTGTGTGGCGGAGAGGTGGGTGATGTTTGGCATTGCTTTGCCCATTAAACAGGGTCCTCACCTACCCACATGATGGGCCTAAGAACTGATACCTCCACTCAGGTCACCCAGCCACCCACTACAGGGTTCCAAGGATAACTGGTACCTCCCAGTCTTTACAACCAAAAATATTAGGAGGTCATGATCTATCTGAAGAACCACCCACCTGTGCACTCTAGGGAACAGGGATGCGCTTTCCTCAGAGACACTCGGGGGTCAGTTCTCAGCCCCATGCCTTGTTCAGAGCGTGACCCCCTGCTGCAATCAGATATTGGTATATACACCAATCACCACTGCCCCTCTAAGACTGTAGGACAGAGCCTGTACCACACACTTCATGATCAGCTACCTGGACACCTGAGCTGAATTCATACAAGAAAAGTGAATGGACTCCTAGAATGATATAACTGATAACAGCTCTTTCCATCTGGGGACAGGACGTCAGAGTTCCAAAAGTGAAAATAATCAAGCTAGCTCACTCAAGCAACCCATTTGGGCATATCAAAACAAAAGAAAGCAAGAGGCTACGACAGAGTAAGCAGGCATAAACTAATATAATAACTTTTAGATGGCTCAAAGACAACAGTCAATATCAAGTCACATAAAGAAACAGACCACGGTCATCTCAATAAGCTCTCCAAACAAAGAATCCAGGGATCTTCTAGATAAAAGTGCATTCCTGGAATTACCAGAGGCAGAATACAAAAGATTAATATACAGAACTCTTCAAGACATCAGGAAGGAAATGAGACAATACGCAGAACAAGCCAAGAAACACACAGATAAAGCAATTGAATAAATTAAAAAGATTATTCAGAAACATAATGAAAAATTTAATAAGCTGGAAAAATCCACAGACAGGCAGCAATCAGAAATTCAGAAGATTAACAATAAAATTACAGAATTACACGACTCAACAGAAAATCAGAGGAGCAGAATTGAGCAAGTAGAAGCCATAATTTCTCAACTTGAACATAAATCACTTGGCAGTAACATATTTGAAGAAAAATCGGAGAAAAGAATTTAAAAAAATGAAGAAACTTTAAGAATCATGTGGGACTCTATCAAGAGAAATAACCTGCGAGGGACTGGAGAACAAGAACAGGGAGGGATAACAGAAAATACGGAGAGAATTGTTGATTTTTTGGCAGAAAACTTCTCTGATATTGTGAAAGATGAGAAGATATCTATCTAAGATGCTCATCGAACTCCACATAAGGTAGATGTTAAAAGATAGTCACCAAGAGATACTATAATCAAACTTGCCAAAACCAAAGATAAAGAGAGTATTTTAATAAACAAAAAGTCACCTAAAAAGGAGAGTCATTAAGAATAATCTCAGACTACTATGCAGAAACCATGCAGGCAAGAAGGCAATGGGATGACTTATTTAAAAAAATTGAAGGAAAAAAATTGCCAACCAAGAATCATATATCCAGCAAAACTGTCTCTGAAATACAAAGGTGAAAGTAGGACATATCCAGATAAATAGAAGTTTAGAGAATTCGTAAAAACCAACCAAAACTACAAGAAATTCTAAAAGGAGTTCTTTTGTTAGAAAATCGATAATATCAGGCATCAACCCAAGACTGGAACACTGGGCAGAGCAATCAGAAGTCAACGCAGACAGAGAAATAAAAAAAAAGCAAGATAAAAAAACCCTCAACATTAAAAAAGTAAGAGGGACTAAGAAATGTAATCATAGATCTTCCATATGGAAAGGAAGATACAGCGATACAAAGAAGTGAAAGTAAGGTTTAAATTTAGAAAACTAGGGGTAAACTTAATCTGTGTGCTGAACAAATAATCTGAGAAGCTGGACTATATGAAGACGAACGGGGCATCAGGATTTGAGGAAGACTCATTAACAACCTGCGTTATGCAGATGGTACAACCTTGCTTCCTGAAAGTGAAGAGGACTTGAAGCACTTACTAATGAAGATCAAAGACCACAGCCTTCAGTATGGATTACACCTCAACATAAAGACAACAAAAATCCTCACAACTGGACCAATGAGCAACATCATGATAAATGGAGAAAAGATTGAAGTTGTCAAGGATTTCATTTTACTTGGATCCACAATCAACAGCCACGGAAGCAGCAGTCAAGAAATCAAAACACGCATTGCATTGGGCAAATCTGCTGCAAAGGACCTCTTCAAAGTGTTGAAGAGCAAAGATGTCACCCTGAACACTAAGGTGCGCCTGACCCAAGCCATGGTATTTTCAATCACATCATATGCATGTGAAACCTGGACAATGAATAAGGAAGACCGAAGAAGAGTTGACGCCTTTGAATTGTGGTGTTGGCGAAGAATATTGAATATATCATGGACTGCCAAAAGAACGAACACATCTATCTTTGAAGAAGTGTGGCCAGAATGCTCCTTAGAGGCAAGGATGGTGAGACTGCGTCTTACATACTTTGGGCATGTTGTCAGGAGGGATGAGTCCCTGGAGAAGGACGTCATGCTTGACAGAGTACAGAGTTAGTGGAAATGAGGAAAACCCTCAAAAAGGTGGATTGACACAGTGGCTGCAACAATGAGCTTAAGCGTAACAACAATTGTAAGGATGGCGCAGGACCGGGCAGTGTTTTGTTCTGTTGTGCATAGGGTTGCTATGAGTCGGAACTGACTCGACAGCACCTAACAACAACAACAGGGGTAAATAATAAGGTAACCAAAAGGACACAAAGTATTGTACCCATCAAAATAAAATACAAGAAAAAAATACTCAGGAGAAACAAAATCAAAAACAATGAATATGAGGAAAGGACTATATATAATCTACTCAGCACATAAAATTAAGTTGGAAAAAGAAACTGTTAACAACACACACAAAAAGACATCAAAATGATAATACTAACTTCATACATATCCGTAATTACGCTGAATGTAAACGGACTAAATGTACCAATAAAGAGACAGAGAGTGGCAAAATGGACTAAAAAACACGGTCTGTCTATGTGCTGCCTACAAGAGACACCTTAAACTTCGAGACAGAAACAAACTAAAACTCAAAGGATGGAAAAAGTATATCAAGCAAACAACAATCAAAAAAGAGCAGGAGTGCCATTGTTAATTTCTGACAAATAGGCTTTAAAGTTAAGTCCATCATAAAGGATAAGGAACGACACTATATAGTGATTAAAGGGACAGTATACCAAGAAGATATAACCATATTTAATGTTTATGCACGCAATGATAGGGCTAAAAGATACATAAAACAAACTCTGTGAACATTGAAAAGTGAGATAGATAGCTCCACAATAATAGTAGGAGACTTCAACACATCACTTTCAGTAAAGGACAAGACATCCAGAACGAAGATCAATAAAGACACAGAAGATCTAAATGCCACAATCAACCAACAGGACCTCATAGACCTACAACAACCAACTATACTTTCTCTCCTAGTGCACATGGAACATTCTCTAGAGTTTAGCACATATTAGGTCATAAAACAATCCTTAGAAGAATTCAAAACATCGAAATATTACAAAGCATCTTCTCTGATCATAAGGCTATAAAAGTGGAAATCAATAACAGAAAAAACAGGGAAAAGAAATAAAACACTTGGAAACTGAACAATACCCTGCTCAAAAAAGATTGGATTATAGAAGACATTAAGGATGGAATAAAGGAATACATAGAATTCAATGAGAATGAAAACACTTCCTATCAGAACCTTTGGGACACAGTGAAAGCAGTGCTCAGAGGTCAATTTATATCAATAAATGCACACATACAAAAAAGAAGAAAGGGCCAAAATCTAAGAATTATCCCTACGACTTGAATAAATATAAAGAAAACAACAAAAGAAACCCTCAGGCACCAGAAGAAAACATTTAATAAAAATTAGAGCTGAACTAAATGAAATAGAAAACAGAAAACGAAACGAAAGAATTAAAAAGACCAAAAGCTCGTTCTTTGAAAAACTTAAAAAAAATTCATAAACCATAGGCTGAACTCACAAAAGAAAAACAGGAAGGAAACAAATAACCCGAATAAGAATTGAGATGGGTGATATTACAACAGACTCAGATGAAATTAAAAGAATCATATCAGATTACTACGAAAAAGTGTACTCTAACAAATTGGAAAACCTAGAAGAAATGGATGAATTCCTAGAAACACACTATCTACCTAAACTAACACAAACACAGGTAGAACAGCTAAACGGACAGATAACAAAAGAAGAAATTGAAAAGATAATCAAAAAACTCCCAACAAAAAAAGTCCTGGCTCTGACAGCTTCACTGCACAGTTCTACCAGACTTTCAGAGAAGAGGTTACTCCACTACTACTAAAGGTATTTCAGACCATAGAAGAGGACAGAATACTCCCAAACTCATTCTATGAAGCCAGTATATCCCTGATACCAAAATGAGCTGAAGACACCACAAAAAAGAAAATTACAGACCTATGTCCCACATGAACTGATATGCAACAATCCTCAACAAAATTCTAGCCAATAGAATTCAACAACATGTCAAAAAAATAATTCACCATGACCAAGTGGGATTCATAACAGGTATGCAGGAATGGCTCAGCATTAGAAAAACAATGAATGTAATCCACCACATAAATAAAAAAAAGACAAGAATCACATGATTTTATGAACTGATGCAGAAAAGGCATTTGACAAATTCAACACCCATTCAGGATAAAAACTCTCAGCAAAATAGGAATAGAAGGAAAATTCCTCAACATAATAAAGGGCATTTATAAAAAAAAAAAAAAATCAACAGCCAACATCATCCTAAATGGAGAGAGCCTGAAAGCATTCCCATTGAGATAGGGAACCAGACAAGGATACCCTTTATCACCACTGTTATTCAACATTTTGCTGGAGGCCCTAGCCAGAGCAATTAGGCTAGATAAAGAAACAAAGGGCATCCAGATTGGCAAGGAAGAAGAAAAATTATATCTATTTGCAGACAACGTGATCTTATACACAGAAAACCCTAAGGAATCCTCCAGAAAACTGCTGAAACTAATAGAAGAGTTCGACAGAGTATTGGGATACAAGATAAACACAAAAAAAACACTCTTTTGTGGTTACGAGAGGGGGATGAGGGAGGGAGAGAGGGGGCATTCACTAATCAGATAGTATATAAGAACTACTTTAGGTGAAGGGAAAGACAGCACAGAATAGAGGGGAGGTCAGCACAATTGGACTAAACCAAAAGCAAAGAAGTTTCCTGAATAAACTGAATGTTTCGAAGGTCAGCGTAGCAGGGGCAGTGGTTTGGGGACCATGGTTTCAGGGGACATCTAAGCCAATTGGCATAATAAAATCTATTAAGAAAACATTCTGCATCCCACTTTGAAGAGTGGTGTCTGGGGTCTTAAATGCTAGCAAGCAGCCATCTAAGATGCATCAACTGGTCTCAACCCACCTGGATCAAAGGAGAATGAAGAACACCAAGGACACAAGGTGATCATGAGCCCAAGAGACAGAAAGGGCCACATGAACCAGTGACTACATCAGCCTGAGATCAGAAGAACTAGATGGTGCCCAGCTACAACTGATGACTGCCCCCTGACAGGGAACACAACAGAGAACCCCTGAAGGAGCAGGAGAACAGTGGGATGCAGACCCCAAATTCTCATAAGACCAGACTTAATGGTCTGACTGAGACTGGAAGGACCCCAGTGGTCATGATCCCCAGACCTTCTTTTGCCCCAGGACAGGAACCATTCCCGAAGCCAGCTCTTCAGACACGGATTGGACTGGACAATGGGTTGGAGAGGGATGCTGGTGAGGAGTGAGCTTCTTGGATCAGGTGGACACTTGAGACTGTGTTAGCATCTCCTGCCTGGAGGGGAGATGAGAGTGTGGAGGGTGTTATAAGCTGGCGAAAAGCACATGAAAAGAGAGAGTGGAGGGAGAGAGTGGGCTGTCTCATTAAGGGGAGAGTAATTGGGAGTGTGTAGCAAGGTGTACATGGGTTTTTGTGTGAAAGACTGGCTTGATTTGTAAATTTTCACTTAAAGCACAATAAAATTATTTTTGAAAAAAAGCTAGAAATAGAACTACCGTAAGACTCAGCAATCCCACTCCTTAGAATATATCCTAGAGAAATAAGAGCCTTTACATGAATAGATATATGCACACCCGTGTTCATTGCAGCACTATTTACAATAGCAAAAAGATGGAAGCAACCAAGTTGCCCATCAATGGATGAATGGATAAATGAATTATGGTATTCCACACAATGGAATACTACACATCGATACAGAACAGTGACGAATCTGTGAAACCTTTCATAACATGGAGGAATCTGGACAGCATTATTCTGAATGAGATTAGTCAGTTGCAAAAGGGCAAATATTTTATAAGATCACTATTATAAGAACTCAAGAAATAGTTTAAACAGAGAAGAAAATGTTCTTTGATGATTTAGAGAGGGGGAGATAGGGAGGGTGGGAGAGAGGTGTTCCCTAATTAGATAGTAGAAAAGACCTACTTTAGGTGATAGGAAAGATAACACAATACAGGCAAGGTCAGCGCAACTGGATTAAACCAAAAGCAAAGATGTTTCCAGAATAAACTGAATGCTGTGAAGGTCAGCGTGGCAGGTGCAGGGTTTGGGGACTATGGTTTCAGGGGACATCTAAGTCAATTGGCATAATAAAATCTATTAAAAAAACATTCTACATCCCATCTTGGATAGAGGCGTCTGGGGTCTTAAACGCTAGAAGCAGCCATCTAAGATGCATCAATTGGTCTTAACCCACCTGGATCAAAGGAGAATGAATAACACCAAGGACACAAGGTAATTACAAGCCCAAGAGACAGAAAGGGCCACATAAAGCAGAGACTACATCAGCCTGAGACCAGAAGAGCTAGATGGTGCCCAGCTACAACCGATGAGTGTCCTGACAGGGAACACAACAGAGAATCCCTGAGGGAGCAGGAGAGCAGTGGGATAGAGACCCCAAATTCTCATAAAAAGACCAGACTTAATGTTCTGACTGAGACTAGAAGGACCCTGGTGGTCATGGCCCCCAGACCTTCTGTTGGCCCAGGATAGGAACCATTCTCAAAGCCAACTCTTCAAACAGGGATTGGGCTGGACAATGGATTGGAGAGGGATGCTGGCGAGGCAGGAGCTTCTTAGATCAGGTGGACACTTGAGACTATGTTGGCATCTCCTCCCAGGAGGGGAAATGAGAGGGTAGAGGGAGTTAGATGCTTGTGAAATGTACACGAAAAGAGAGAGGGGAAGGAGTGAGCTGGCTGTCTCATTAGGGGGAGAACAATTGGAAGTATGTAGCAAGGTGTATATAAGTTTTTGTGTGAGAGAGTGACTTGATTTGCAAACTTTCACTTAAAGCACAATAAAAATTTTTTTTTAAAATTCTGTTTATCAAAACTATTCAGGATACTGATTTTCTTACTTGCCTTCTCATTTGTTAAAAAAAAAAACCCAGTGCCGTCTCATTTGTTAAATATCTCATTAATTCACAAAAAAGTAATTTCAATCTGCACTGCATTTTGAGTTCACCAACATCCTGGTAATTATTTTTAATTCACAGTCTATAAAAATAGTGCTTTGCTGTTATGTGGATGTTGAAAAATGCTTGGAGTCATGCATCCACCTGCATCATCTCACAGTTTTTGTGTTACACTTATTTAGTTAAACTTTTTTTCCTTTCACGATTCCTGCCAAACTCTGTTTTGTTATCAATCCCTATATTTTTGTCACTCTAGAAAACCATACAAATAGGGTCATACAATATAAAGCCTTGAGTCTGGCTTCTTTCACTTAGGAAAACGAACTTGTGTTTCAGCCATGTTGATTTGTGAATCAAGAATTTATTCCTTCATAATTTTGGATTAGTTTTCCATTATATGGATATTTCACAGTTTGTTCATCCATTCACCTACCAAAGCACATTAGAATGGCCTCCAGTTTTTGGTGATTATAAATAAAGATGTTACATGCGCTATCGTAGATATATTTTTGTAAATATAAGTTCTCATTTCAATTGGGCAAAACACGTAGGAGTGGGATTGCTGAGTTCCACGGTAAGTGTATGTTGAACATAATAAGAAACTGTCAAACTTTTCCAAAAAGTCACCCTGCCATTTTGCATTCCACCAGAAGTGTGTGAGAGTTCCTGTTTCTCCACGTTCTCTGCAACATTATGAGTTTTTTTTTTTTTTTTTACTCTAATTGTTCTAAGAGGTAAATGAAACTGTCACACTGTGGTTTTAAGCTTTATATTTTCCTTCTGTACAATGATGCTGAGTGTTTTTTTCTGTGCTTGTTGGTATCAATAAACTGATTTTGACAAGATTTCTCTTTACTTTTTTTATACATATATTTTTCCTTTATTTTGTTGAGCTTGAGCATTCTTTATATGCTCTGGATATACATCCTTTATCAGAGAAGTGATTTGGGAATGCCCAATTTAATTCTTTGACTTGCTATTTTATTCTCTTAACAGTGTCTTTCACAGAGGAAAGGTTTATAATTTTGATAAAATCCATTATCAATTTTGGTTACCCATCATGTTCTTGACGTTATATCTAAAACTTGTTGCTTAATTCAAAGTTACACAATTTTCTCCTAGTTTCTCTTCTTGAATCATTCTATTTTTACATATCATTTTGCATGCAAAACCTGGACAACGAATAAGGAAGAAAAAACAGGAATTGATACCTTTGAATTATGATGTTGGCAAGAAAGACAAACAAATCTGTCTTGGAAGAAATATAGACAGAGGGCTCCTTTGAAGTGAGGAGGGTGAGACTTGTCACATACTTTGGATGTGTTATCAGGAGTGACCAGTCCCTGGAAAATGACATCATGCTTGCTAAAGGAGAAGGTCAGTGTGTTAGGCCGTGTTCTCTAGAGAAGCAAAACCAGTAAATTGTATAAATAAATATATATAGAGAGAGATATTTATATCAAGGAAACAGCTCATACAATTGTAGAACCCAGAATATTCCAAGTCCATGGATCAGAATAGAGAATTCTCCTGATTCACGTAGCTTCAGGAGCTGGCAAACCCAAGATCGGTAGATTGGAGAGCAGGGCTCTCGTTCACAGGCTGTGAAGATCAATGAATCTCAAGGTCGAAAGGTAAGCTGCTAGCTCAAGTCCCGGGAACTGGCAGTCAGAGGAACAGGAGACAGCTGCAGGATTCTGAGCAGGCAAAGGCCAGAACATCTGCTTGTATTCAGATGCAGACCACACACCCAAAGAAACTCCCTTTCAACTGATTGGCTACTCATAGAAGATCTCATCATGGGGTGATCACATATAAACACTGAGAATCATGGCCTAACCAAGTTGACACATAATCTTATCCATCACAGTCAGCAAAAAGAGGAAGACTTTCAGCAAGATGGATTGACACAGTGGCTACAACAATAAGCTCAAACGTAACAATTGTGAGGATGATGCAGAACCAGTCAGTGTTTCGTTCTGTTGTACGTAGGGTCACTATGAGTGGGAACTGACAGGATAGCACCTAATAACACATATCATTTAGATATGTTTTCCATTTAGAGTAGTTTTATGTATAAAGTGCAGAGTATGAGTTCAAATTAATTTTTTCGTTCATTCTGATTTCTCCCTTTTTTTCCTATATTAATGACAAATTGCCTAACATCTTTAACAACAAGAATTGTGAGGATGGCACAGGACTGGGCAGTGTTTCCTTCTGTTCTACATAGGGTCACTATGAGTTGAAACCGACTTGATGGCACCTAGCAACAAAAACAATTTTGGGGGCACAGTCATCATTGTGAATGCAGAGAATATAGGTGTGACAAGAAATAATATCCTTACCTTCATTAATTTCTTACACTGGCAGACATATGATGTTTACATTTTTAAACTCCTGATGCATACAGCATTGTCATTTCATACATTATTTTATTTTAATTTTTATTGTGCTTTAAGTGAAAGTTTACAAATCAAATCAGTCTCTCATACAAAGATTTATATACACCTTGCTATGTACTCCTAGTTGCTCTCCCCCAAATGAGACAGCACAATCCTTCCCTCTAATCTCTATTTTTCATGTCCATTTGGCCAGGTTCTGACCCCCTCTGCCATCTCATCTCCTGCCAGACAGGAGCTGCCCACGTAGTCTCATATGTCTATTTGATCCAAGAAGTTCAACCTTTACCAGCATCGTTTTCTATCCCATAGTCCAGTCCAGTACCTGTCTGAAGAGTTAGCTTTGGGAATGGTTCCTGTGTTGGGTTAACAGAAGGTCTGGGGACCTTCTAGTCTCAGTCAGGCCATTACGTCTGGTCTATTTATGAGAACTTGACATCTGCATCCCACTGCTCTCATGCTGCCTCAGGGGATCTCTGTTGTGTTCCCTGTCAGGGCAGTCATCAGTTGTAGCTGGGGACCATCTAGTTCTTCTGGTCTCAGGCTGGTATAGTCTCTGGTTTATGTGGCCCTGTCCGTCTCTTGGGCTTGTAATTACCTTGTGTCTTTGGAGTTCTTCATCCTCCTTTGATCCAGGTGGGTTGAGACCAATTGATGCATCTTAGATGCTCGCTTGCTAGCGTTTAAGACCCCAGACGCCACTCTCCAAAGTGGGATGCAGAATGTTTTCTTAATAGATTTTATTGTGCCAACTGACTTAGATGTCCCCTGAAACCATGGTCCCCATAACCCTGCCCCTGCTACGCTGACCTTCGAAACATTCAGTTTATTCAGGAAACTTCTTTGCTTTTGTTTAGTCCAGTTGTGCTGACCTCTCCTGTAGAGTGTGTTGTCTTTCCCTTCACCTAATTTTTTTTTTTTACTATCTACTTAGTGAATACCGTTCTTCCTCCCTCCCTCCCCCCTCTCTAAACCATCAAGGAATATTTTCTCCTCTGTTTAAATTATTTTTAGAGTTCTTATAATAGTGGTCTCATACAATACTTGTCCTTTTGCAACTAATTTCACTCAGCATAATGCCTTCCATATCCCTCCAAGTTATGAAATGTTTCATGGATTCATCATTGTTCTTTATTGATGCATAGTATTCCATTGTATGAATATACCATAATTTATTTATCCATTCATCTGTTGATGGGCACTTTGGTCACTTCCATCTTTTTGCTATTGTAAACAGTGCTGCAATAAACATGGGTGTGCATATATCTGTTCATGTAAAGGCTCTTATTTCTGTAGGATATAGTCCAAGGAGTGGGATTGCTGGATGGTATGGTATTTCTATTTCTAGTTTTTTAAGTAAGTGCCAAATCGACTTCCAAAGTGGTTGTACCATTTTACATTCTCACCAGCAGTGTAGAAGTGTTCCAGTCTCTGCACAACCTCTCCAACATTTATTGTTTTGTGTTTTTTGGATTAATGCCAACCTTGTTGGAGTGAAATGGAATCCCAATGTAGTTTGGATTTGCATTTCTCTTAATGGCTAATGATCATGAGCATTTCCTCAGGTTTCTGTTAGCTATCTGAATGTCTTCTTTAGTGAAGTACCTGCTGATGTCTTTTGTCCATTTTTAATTGGGTTATTTGTCTTTTTGTAGTTGAGTTTTGCAGTATCATGTAGATTTTAGAGATCAGACGCTGATCAGATGGATACGTCATAGCTAAAAACTTTTTCCCAGTCTGTAGGTAATCTTTTTATTCTTTTGGTGAAGTCTTTGGATGAGCATAGGTGTTTGATTTTTGGGAGCTCGCAGTTATCTAGTTTCTCTTCTACATTGTTAATACTGTTTAGTTTACCGTTTATACCATTCATTAGGGCTCGTAGCATTGTCCCTATTTTTTCTCCCATGATCTTTATCATTTTTGACTTGATATTTAGGACTTTGAGGCATTTTGAGTTCGTTTCTGTGGATGGTGTGAGATACGGGTCTTCTTTCTTTCTTTTTTTTTTTTTTTTGCAGGTGGATATCCAGTTATGCCAGGACCATTGGCTAAACGGAGTGTCTTTTCTCCATTTAACTGAGTTTGGGTCTTTGTTAAATATCAGCTGCTCACATGTGGATGTATTTATGTCGGGATTCTCAATTCTGTTCTATTGGTCTATGTATCTGTTTTTGTACAAGTACCAGGCTGTTTTGACTGTCATTAGGTAGAGTGAGGCCTCCCACTTTGTTCTTTTTCAGCAATGCTTTACTTATCCAGGGCCTTCTTCTCTTCCATATGAAGTTTGTGATTTCTTTCTCCATCTCATTAAAAAATGTTGTTGGAATTTGGGTCAGAATTGCATTGTATCTATGGATAGCTTTTGGGAGAACAGACATTTTTACAATGTTAAGTCTTCCTATCCATGAGCAAGGTACGTTTTTCCACTTACGAAAATCTTTTTGGGTTTCTTGCAGTAGTGCCTCGTAGTTTTCTTTGTATAGGTTTTTTACGTCTCTGGTTGGATTTATTCCTAAGTATTTTATCTTGTCGGGGGCTACTGTAAATGGTTTTGATTTGGTGATTTCGTCTCTGATGTTCTTTTTGTTGGTGTAGAGGAATTCAATTCATTTTTGTATGTTTATCTTGTATCCCAATACTCTGCTGAACTCTTCTATCAGTTTCAGTTGTTTTCTTGAGTATTTTTTAAGTTTTTCTGTATATAAGATCATGTCATCTGCAAATAGAGTTACTTTTACTTCTTCTTTTCCAATCTGGATGCCCTTCATTTTCTTTTTGTAGCCTAATTGCTCTGGCTAGGACTTCCAGCTCAATGTTGAATAAGACTGGCGATAAGGCGCATCCTTGTCTGGTTTCTGTTCTCTAGGGGATTACTCTCAGACTCACTCCATTTAGGATGATGGTGGCTGTTGGCTTTGTATAAATGCCCTTTATTATGTTGAGGAATTTTCCTTCTATTCCTATTTTGCTGAGAGTTTTTATCCTGAATGGGTGTTGAACTTTGTCAAATGCCTTTTCTGCATCAATTGATAAAACCATGTGATTCTTGTCTTTTTTTTTTTTTATTTATGTGGTGGATTACATTAATTGTTCTAATGTTGAACCATCCCTGCACACCTGGTATGAATCCCACTTGGTCATGGTGAATTATTTTTTTGACTTGTTGTTGAATTCTATTGGCTAGAATTTTGTTGAGGATTGTTGAGTATCAGTTCATGTGGGACATAGGTCTGTAATTTTCTTTTTTGTGGTGTCTTCAGCTCATTTTGGTATCAGGGATAAGCTGGCTTCATAGATTGAGTTTGGGAGTATTCCATCCTCTTCTATGGTCTGAAATACCTTTAGTAGTAGTGGAGTTACCTCTTCTCTGAAAGTCTGGTAGAACTGTGAAGTGAAGCTGTCAGAGCCAGGACTTTTTTTGTTGGGACTTTTTTGATTATCTTTTCAATTTCTTCTTTTGTTATCTGTCAGTTTAGCTGTTCTACCTGTGTTTGTGTTAGTTTAGGTAGATAGTGTGTTTCTAGGAATTCATCCATTTCTTCTAGGTTTTCCAATTTGTTAGAGTACAATTTTTCATAGTAATCTGATATGATTCTTTTAATTTCAGCTAGGTCTGTTGTAATACCACCCATCTCATTTCTCAATTGGGTTATTTGTTTCCTGTTTTTCTTTTGTCAGTGTAGCCAATGGTTTACCAATTTTGTTAATTTTTTCAAATAACCAGCTTTTTGTTTGTTAACTCTTTCAATTGTTTTCTGTTTTCTAATTCATTTAATGCTGCTCTAATTTTCATTATTTGCTTTTTTTCTGGTTCCTGAGGGTTTCTTTTTTTACTCTCTTTCTTTGTGTCCAAGTTCTAGGGACAGTTCTTTGATTTTGGCCCTTTCTTCTTTTTGTATGTTTGCATTTATTGACATCAATTGACCTCTGAGCACTGTTTTTGCTGTATCCCAAAGGTTCTGATAGGAAGTGTTTTTATTCTCATTGGATTCTATGAGTTTGTTTATTCCCTCCTTAATGTCTTCTATAATCCAGTCTTTTTGGAGCAGGGTATTGTTCCATTTCCAAGTATTTGATTTCTTTTCCCTGTTTTTTCCGTTTTTGTTTTCTACTTTTATGGCCTTACGATCTGAGAAGATGCTTTGTAATATTTTGATGTTTTGGATTCTGCTAAGGCTTGCTTTATGACCTAATATGTGGTCTATTCTAGACAATATTTCATGTGCACTAGAAAAGAAAGTATACTTTGCAGCTGTTGGGTGGAGTTTTCTGTATGTCTATGAGGTCAAGTTCGTTGATTGTGGCATTTAGATCTTCTGTGTCTTTACTGAGCTTCTTACTGGATGTCCTATCCTTCACCAAATGTGGTGTGTTGAAGTCTCCTACTATAATTGCAGAGCTGTTTATCTCACTTTTCAATGCTGTTAGAGTTTGTTTTATGTATCTTGCAGCCCTGTCATTGGGTGCATATGTATTTAATATGGTTATATCTTCCTAGTAAATTGTCTCTTTAATCATTAGATAGTGTCTTTCCTTATCCTTTGTGGTGGATTTAACTTTAAAGTCTATTTAGTCAGAAATTAATATTGCCACTCCTGCTTGTTTTTGATTGTTGTTTGCTTGATGTATTTTTTCCATCCTTTGAGTTTTAGTTTGTGTCTCTAAGTCTAAGGTGTGTCTCTTGTAGACAGCATATAGCTGGGTTGTGTTTTTTTAATCCAAACTGTGACTCTCTGTCTCTTTATTGGTGCATTTAGTCCATTTACATTCAGTGTAAGTATAGATAGGTATGAATGTAGTGTTGTCATTTTGATGCATTTTTCTGTATTGTTGACAGTTTCATTTTCCACTTACATTTTTGTGCTGAGAACTTTTTCTTTGTAAATTGTGTGTTTGTCTTTTTCATTGTAGATGAATTTGTTTTTGCTGAGTCTTTATGTTTATCCTGGTTTTTATTTTGAAGTTTGGGATTGTTAGTCTTATTTGTGGTTACCTTAATATTTACCCCTGTTTTTCTAAGTATGAACCTAATTTCTACCTCCCTATATCGCTTTGATTTCCTCTCCATATGGAAGGTCTATGCCTGCTGTATTTCATCCCTCTTTATTGATTATTGTCTTTTACATAATGATGTCAGTGATTCCATGTTTTGAGCATTTTTTAAAATCTTATTTCATTTTTGTGGTTACCCTATCTTACTTGATATCAGGATGCTCTGTTCTGTGGCCTTGTGTTGTGTTAATATCTGATATTATTGGCTTTCTTTTTTTTTTTATCCAGAGAATTCTCTTAGTATTTCTTGTAGTTTTGGTTTGGTTTTTGCAAATTCTCTAAGCTTGTGTTTATTTCTAAATGAGTTATTTTCCCCTTCCTATTTGAGAAAGAGGTTTGTTGGATATATGATTCTTGGCTAGCAATTTTTCTCCTTCAGTGCTGTGTGTATGTCATCCCATTGCCTTCTTGCCTGCATGTTTTCTGCCAAGTAGTCGGAACTTATTCGTATTCATTCTGCTTTGTAGGTAACTTTTCATTTATCCCTGGCTGCTCTTAAAATTTTCTCTTTATCTTTGGTTTTGCAATTTTGATGATAATATGTCTTGATGATTTTCTTTTGGGATCTGCCTTTTATGTGATTTGATGAGCACCTTGGATAAATATCCTTTCATTTTCTGCCATGTCAGGGAAGTTTTCTGCCAAGAAATCTTCAATAATTTTCTCTGTATTTTCTGTTATCCCTTCCTCTTCTGGGATTCTAACCACACACAAGTTGTTCTTGATAGAGTCCTACTTGATTCTTAGTGTTTCTTCATTTTTCTAAATTCCTTTATCTGATTTTTCTTCAGCTACATTGGTGCCAAGTGCCTTATCTGCCATCTCCACAATTCTGCATTTCAATTCCTCAATTCTGCTTCTCTGACTTCCTATTGATTTGTCTAATTCTGTCATTTTATTGTTAATCTTTTGGGTTTCTGAATGCTGTCTCTCTATGGATTCTTATGGATTCTTGCAGCTTATTAAATTTTTCATTATGTTCTTGAATAATCTTTTTAATTTCTTCAAATTCTTTATTTCTGTGTTCCTTGGCTTTTTTTGTACATTGCCTGATTTCATTCCTGATGTTGTCCCTGAAGTCTTGAAGTGTTGGGTATGCTAATCCGCTGTATTCTACATCTGCCAATTCCAGGATACATCTTCCTCTGGGAGAGACCTTGATTCTCTATTTTTGGAGTTTGTAGAAGCAATCCTGGTCTGCTTCTTTATGTGATTTGATATCGACTGCTGTCTCTGAGCCATCTGTAAGTTATTGTAATAATTTATTTTATGTTTGCTCACAGTGTCCTTTTGGTTTTGTTTCAGTTCGATATACTCAGATAGGCTACTAGAGTATGCTAACTTGGTCATTGGAGCCCTTGAAGCACTAATGTCCCATTACCAGATGGTTAGAACTGTTACCGGGTATATAAGCCTATGAGTCCATTCACTGTTTTTTAATAGATTCAGCTCAGGTGTCCTGACAGTCAGCCACCTACTGTGTGGTTTAAGCTCTCACCTACTATCTTAGAGGAGTAGTGGTGATGGTTGTATACACTGGTTCCTGGTAGCGGCAGGGGGTCGCACCCTGAGGAGTGTAGAGTGCTGACAGCTTTCCGCCAACTGTCAGTGAGGATGTAGCGTCTCTGTTCTCTACAGTGCTCTGTTGGGTGGGCTCTGCAGCTGTGCCTTAGGCACCCAATGCTTATATCCGTAAAGACTGGTAGGCACCATTATCTTCAGACCTCTTTCACGTGGTGCTAGGTGGCATGGATTAAGCCTCAGCCCTCCGGTCTGTACTGTGGGTAGGTGAAGGCTCTGTTTAAGAGGTAGAGCAGTATCAGACCTCCAAAACCTTCCTCTCCATCACACAGCTGAAACAATTACAGTCAGACCTCTAACAGATTTGCCTTTGCATTATAATAGCCACCTGGTAGGGAACATAATTTTGAGGTTAATGAATAGCTTGAACATGATGAATGCATTCTAACAAACATATCTCATCAATTAAAACTGCATATTGAGGTGCTTATGACATTTTTCTTCTTTTGTTGTAGGTTACCCTTGAGTCATCAGATTATTAACCACCTGATAAATCCACTAGAATCCTTCCTACCTACTTAAGGTGGCCTAGTGAATCCAGGGTTTCTGATAAATGCACTCATTTTAATACAATGAGCTCAGTGTAAAATCATGTGTTTCCTTCCATGACTTTTGTTATGAGAATCCATTTCAAAATAATTTTTCATATTTATGATCAAATTAATGAGCAAAATATTGTAAAACTTTTAATATCTATGCTCTCCTTCTAAGTAAGAATTTTTCATCCCATGGATAATGGCAGACCTGATAGACGTTATACACTAAAAGACAGTCTAGGAGTGGTAAATACACTCATAAGAAGAATTTTAAAGGCAACTACTTCAGGTGAGGTAATCAGTGGGTTCTAAATAATGCATGACCAATCTCAAGAGGTAGAGGAAGAGGGATGCTTCTGTTGGCAAAGGAGGTTGGGTGGAACTTTTAGATTCAGGTACGCAGAGTCATTGACATTCACAGAGACAGTGTCTTCTCAATTCAAAATTCTTCCATCTATTTGTTGATTCATTTAACAAACATTTTACTGACTGAGTGATCTACATCAAGCCATTTGGCAGGCACTTCTGAGCAAAATGTTCTCTTTGCTCACAAAATGCTCATAATTTATGAAAAGAAAAGGTCAAGAGAAAAGATGTTGCAGTACGTTCTAAAAATAGCTATCATATTGATAATCATACCACTAGGCTTGTCGTTCTACTAGGCTTGTGTCATCCTAAATAACCACTTGTGAAAAAAAATAGACAGTGAAAAACGTATGAATAGCAGCTGAAGATTGTCTCATATAATGCTGGAAGATTGCAAGCACCTCAGGTTGGAAGGCACTCAGAGTATGACTGGGGAAAAGCTGCCTCCTCAAGGTACACTCGACCTTAATGACGTAGATGGAGTCAAGCTTTCAGGACCTTCATTTGCTGGTATGGCATGACTCAGAATTGGAAGAACCAGCTGCAAGCATCCACTAATAATCAGCATGGAATTTATGAAGTACGAATCTAGGGAAATTGAAAGTCAACAAAAATTATATGAAATGTATAAAGATCAATATCCTGGGCATTAGATAGCTGAAAAGGACTAGTAGTTGCCGTTTGGGTTAAGGCAATCGTATGGTCTACTATGCCAGGAATGAAAAATTAAAGAGGAACAGCATCACATTCATCTTCAAAAAGAACATTTCAAGATCTATCCTGAAGTACAATGCTGTCAGTAATAGAAAAATATCGACATGCCTACAAGGAAGACCAGTTAATATGACTATTATTCGAATTTAAGAAGCAATCACCAAGGCCAAAGATGAGGAAATTGAAGATTTTTACCGATTTCCAAATCTAAAATTGATCAAACATACTGGTAATTACTGGTGATTGAAATGCGAAAGTTGAAAACAAAGAAGAAGGATTGATCAATAGTTGGAATATGTGGCTTTGGTGATAGAAATGACACCAGAGATCCTGTGATAGAGTTTTGCAAGACCAACAACTTCTTCACAGCAATTATCTTTTTTTCAATAACATAAATTGCAACGATACACATGGATCTCACCAGACAGATTGCACAGGAATCAAATTGACTCCATCTGTAGAAAGAGGCAATGGAAAAGCTCAATATCATCAGTCAGAACAAGGCCAGGGGCTGACTTCAGAACAGATCATCAACTGCTCATATATAAGTTCACGTTGAAGCTGAAGAAAATTAGAGCAAACCCACAAGAGCCAAAATACCACCTTGAGTATCTCACCTGAATTTAGACACCATTCCAAGAATAGATTTGATGCACTGAACACTAATGACTGAAGACCAGACAAGTTGTGGAATGACATTAAGGACATCAGACACGAAGAATGCAAAAGGTCATTAAAAAGGAAAGACCACTCCAACAAAGCTGGCATTAATCCAAAAAACACAAAATAATAAATGTTGGAACAGCTGCGGAGAGATTGGAACTCTTATACACTGCTGGTTGGAATGTAAAATGGTACAACCACTTTGGAAATCTATCTGGCGTTATCTTAAACAGTTAGAAATAGAACTACCATACAACCCAGAAATCCCACTCCTCGGAATATACCCTAGAGAAATAAGAGCCTTCACACAAACAGATATATGCACACCCATATTTATTGCAGCTCTGTTTACAATAGCAAAAAGCTGGAAGCAACCAAGGTGTCCATCAAAGGATGAATGGTTAAATAAATTGTGGTATATTCACACAATGGAATACTACGCATCGATAAAGAACAGTGACGAATCTCTGAAACATTTCGTAACATGGAGGAACCTGGAAGGCATTATGCTGAGTGAAATTAGAGGCAAAAGGACAAATATTGTATAAGACCACTATTATAAGATCTTGAGAAACAGTATAAACTGAGAAGAACACATACTTCTGTGGTTACGAGGGGGGGGAGGGAGGGAGGGTGGGAGAGGGTTCTTTACTGATTAATTAGTAGATAAGAACTGCTTTAGGTGAAGGGAAGGACAATACTCAATACATGGAAGGTCAGCTCAACTGGACTGGACCAAAAGCAAAGAAGTTTCCGGGATAAAATGAACGCTTCAAAGGTCAGCGGAGCAAGGGTGGGGGTTTGGGGACCATGGTTTAAGGGGACTTCTAAGTCAATTGGCAAAATAATTCTATTATGAAAACATTCTGCATCCCACTTTGAAATGTGGCGTCTGGGGTCTTAAATGCTAACAAGTGGCCATCTAAGATGCATCAATTTGCCTCAACCCACCTGGATCAAAGGAGAATGAAGAACACCAAGGTCATACGATAACTAAGAGCCCAAGAGACAGAAAGGGCTACATGAACCAGAGACATACATCATCCTGAGACCAGAAGAACTAGTTGGTGCCCGGCCACAACCGATGACTGCCCTGACAGGAAGCACAACAGAGAACCCTTGAGGGAGAAGGAGATCAGTGGGATGCAGACCTCAAATTCTCATAAAAAGACCAGGCTTAATGGTCTGACTGAGACTAGAGGAACCACAACGGTCATGGTCCCCAAACCTTCTGTTGGCCCAGGACAGGAACCATTCCCGAAGACAACTCATCAGACATGAAAGGGACTGGACAGTGGGTAGGAGAGAGATGCTGGCGAAGAGTGAGCTATTTATATCAGGTGGACACTTGGGACTGTGTTGGCATCTCCTGTCTGGAGGGGGGATGGGAGGTCAGCGGAGAGAGTTGGAAGCTGCAAAATTTTCACGAAAGTAGAGACTGGAAGGGCTGACTCATTAGGGGGAGAGCACGTGGGAGTATGGAGTAAGGTGTATATAAACTTATATGTGACAGTCTGACTTGATTTGTAAACATTCACTTGAAGCTCAATAAAAATTAATTTAAAAAAGGAAAGACCAAAATGGATGTCAGAAGAGACTCTGAAACTTGCTCTTGAATTTTGAGTAGCTAAAGCGAATGGAAGGAATGATGAAGTAAAATAGTTGAACAGAAGATTTCAAAGGGTGGCTTGAGAAGACATAGTAAAGTATTATAGGGAAATGTACAAAGACATGGTATTAGAAACCAAATGGAAAGAACACACTCAGCATTTCTCAAGCTGAAAGAACTGAAGAATAAATTCAAGGCTTGAGTTGCAATATTGAAGGATTCTGCTGGGAAAATACTGAACAATGGAGGAAACATCAAAAGAAGATGGAAGGAATACACAGAGCCACTGTATCAAAAAGAATTGGTCAGTGATCAACCATTTTAGGAGGAAGGATATGGCCAAGAACCAATGGTAGTGAAGGAAGAAGTCCAAGCTGCACTGAAGGCATTAAGAAAAAAAGGGTCCAGGAATTAAGAGCTACCAATTGAGTTGTTTCAACAAATGGATGCAGTACTAGAGGTGTTCACCTGTCTATGCCAAGAAATTTGGAAGACAGCTACCTGGCCAGACAAAAGTGCCCATTCCAATGAACGGTGATCCCACAGAAAGTGGAAATTATCAAACAATATCATTAATATCACACACAAGTAAAATTTTGCTGAAGATCATTCAAAAGCAGTGGCGACAGTACATTATGGGAACTGCCAGAAATTCAAACTAGACTAAGAAGAGGACATAAAACAAGGGTTATCGTTGCTGTGTAGATCATAACAAATTATGGATAACACTACAAAGAACGGGAATTCCAGAACACTGAATTGTGCTTGTAAGGAAACTGTACGTGGACCAAGAGGCGGTTGTTCAGACAGAACAAGGGGACTCAGCAAGGTTTAAAGTCAGAAAAGGTGTATATCAGGGTCATATCCTTTCACCATATTCATTGAATCTGTATGCTGAGCAAATAATCCAAGAAGATGGAGTACATTAAGAATAATGTGACATCTGGATTGGAGGAAGAATCATTAACAACCTGTGATATGCAGAGGACGTGACCTTACTTGCTGAAAGCCAAGAGGACTTCAAGCACTTACTGATGAATATCAAAGACTAGAGCCTTCAGTATGGTTTACACCTCAAAATAAACAACAACAACAAAAAAAAAACCAAATCCAAAAATCTTCACAAGTGGACCAATTAGAGTATCGCGATAGATGGAGAAAAGATTGAAGTTGTCAAGGATTTCATTTTACTTAGATTCACAATAATGCCCACAGAAGCAGCAGTCAACAAATCAAAGGATGCATTGCACTGGGAAAATCTGCTGCAAAAGACCTCTTTAAAGTGTCCAAAAGCAAAGATGTTACTTTAGGGACCAAGATGTGTCTGACCCAAGCCATAGTATTTTAACTCACCTCATATGCAGACAAAAGCGGGACGATGAATAAGGAAGATCAAAGAAGATTTGATGACTTTGAATTATGGTGTTGGCAAAGAATACCACGGACTGACAGAAGAATGAACAAATCCTTCTTGGAAGAAGTTCAGCCAGAACGCCCCTTAGAAGCAAGCATGGTGACACATTATCTCACGTGCTTTGGACATGTTATCAGGTGGGACCAGTACCTTGAGAAGGACATCATGCTTGGAAAAGTAGAGGGTCAGAGAAAAAGAAGATTCTCAACTAGATGGATTGACACAGCAGCTGCAAAAATGGGCTCAAACATAGTGGTGATTTTTGTGAATGGAGAAAGATAGGCTGTGTTTCTTTCTGTTGTACGTGATGTCGCTATGAGTCACAACCAACTGATGGTAACTAACAAGAACACAAATATTTGTTCTCAAGTACTTGGTTGGGCAACAATCTAGCTAACGGAATCTTAATATATTGCATAATGGAGTCCAGAAAATGTTTCCTGTTTGAGATAAAACCTCTGATCAGAAGAATTATTCATAAAGATTCAGAGTAGTGAAGCATCAGAATCTTGTTGACGTCTCATATAGTGTTTAAATCATTTCTAGTTGTCTGTTGGAGTAATGTCCCCTCAGATTTGTATTTAAAGCATTTTACAATTTTTAGCTTATTATTATTATATGTAATTGGTAGGTCCTCAACACCAGTCTCCATAAGAGATTACTTTTTCTTCCTTCCTTTTATTTTAATTAACTCCCTTGAGTCTCTTATGAACAAACTGATAAAACTGTAGCAAATGTGCAATTTTGTGCACAATTGCAAACATAGTCATTCTTTGTTATGAAAAGTGGGTTCCTTTAATCTGAGAGCGTTCCTAAAATATCCTTCTCTTAGAAAAGCATATTTTCGTTTAAGGGAAAAAAATCCAGAAAAATTCTATCTGGCAATTAGAAAGCATATTCTAATTGAGTTATCGATAGTATCCTGGTCCTGTGATTTTTGTAGCATATGTGAAATTGGGAAATATTAACAGATGGGTATACTTTCCCAATTGCCCCTTTGATTTAAATCCTTCTCAAGAAAAACACTGGAATTAAAGTTCTTATTCAAATAATTGAATGTTTTCTAATATTACAAAAGCAATAATATCCATCATTTATTGTTTGACTTTTGTTTATGCCATATGCCCTTAGGGGAAAAAGAGTATCAACACTCCCTGCATACGGCAAGTCACTTGTAATTTGGAATAAATGTGTAGATAATAAAATTAGACAACTCTACAAATACAATGGTAATTACCATTGACATCTCAGGCATCACATATTTTCTATATGTAGATGCAGTACTCAAAGCTGCCTGAATATACAGGGATACATATAAACTGTAGCATGATAGATTTTTTTTTTAATAATTTTTATTGTGCTTTAAGTGAAAGTTTACAAATCAAGTCAGTCTGTCACATATAAGCTTATATACACCTTACTACATACTCCCATTTACTCTCCCCCTAATGAGCCAGCCCGCTCTCTCCTTCCAGTCTCTCCTTTCGTGACCGTTTTGCCAGTTTCTAACCCTCTCTACCCTCCCATCTCCCCTCCAGACAGGAGATGCCAACACAGTCTCAAGTGTCCACCTGATACAAGTAGCTCACTCTTCATCAGCATCTCTCTCCAACCCATTGTCCAGTCCCTTCCATGTCTCGTGAGTTGTCTTCGGGAATGGTTCCTGCCCTGGGCCAACAGAAGTTTTGGGGACCATGGCCGCCGGGATTCTTCTAGTCTCAGTCAGACCATTAAGCCTGGTCTTTTTATGAGAATTTGGGGTCTGCATCTGTTCTCCTGCTCCCTCAGGGGTTGTCTGTTGTGCTCCCTGTCAGGGCAGTCATCGGTTGTGGCCAGGCACCATCTAGTTCTTCTGGTCTCAGGATGATGTAAGTCTCTAGTTCATGTGGCCCTTTCTGTCTCTTGGGCTCGTAGTTATCGTGTGACCTTGGTGTTCTTCATTCTCCTTTGATCCAGGTGGGTTGAGACCAATTGATGCATCTTAGATGGCCGCTTGTTAGCATTTAAGACCCCAGACGCCACACTTCAAAGTGGGATGCAGAATGTTTTCATAATAGAATTTATTTTGCCAATTGATTTAGAAGTCCCCTTAAGCCATAGTCCCCAAACCCCCACCCTTGCTCCCCTGACCTTCGAAGCATTCAGTTTATCCTGGAAACTTCTTTGGTTTTGGCCCAGTCAAGTAGAGCTGAACTTCCCTGTATTGAGTATTGTCCTTCCCTTCACCTAAAGTAGTTCTTATCTACTAGCTAATCAATAAATAACCATCTCACACCCTCCTTCCCTCCCCCCTCTCGGAACCACAAAAGTATGTGTTCTTCTCAGTTTATACTATTTCTCAAGATCTTGTAATAGTGGTCTTATATAATATTTGTCCTTTTGCCTCTGACTAATTTCACTCAGCATAATGCCTTCCAGGTTTCTCCATGTTATGAAATATTTCACTGATTCGTCACTGTTCTTTATCGATGCATAGTATTCTATTGTGTGAATATACCATAATTTATTTAACCATTCATCCACTGATGGACACCTTGGTTGCTTCCAGCTTTTTGCTATCGTAAACAGTGCTGCAGTAAACATGGGTGTGCATATATCTGTTCGTGTAAAGGCTCTTATTTCTCTAGGGTATATTCCGAGGAGTGGGATTTCTGGGTTGTATGGTAGTTCTATTTCTAACTTTTTAAGAAAATGCCAGACAGATTTCCAAAGTGGTTGTACCATGTGACATTCCCACCAGCAGTGTATAAGAGTTCCAATCTCTCCGCAGCCTCTCCAACATTTATTATTTTGTGTTTTTTGGATTAATACCAGCCTTGTTGGAGTGAGATGGAATCTCTTCATAGTTTTAATTTGCATTTCTCTAATGGCTAATGATCTAGAGCATTTTCTCATATGTCTGTTAGCTGCCTGAATGTCTTCTTTAGTGAAGTGCATGTTCATCTCCTTTGCCCACTTTTTGATTGGGTTGTTTGTCTTTTTGTGGTTAAGTTTTAACAGAATCATATAGACTTTAGAGATCAGGCGCTGGTCGGAGATGTCATAGCTGAAAATTCTTTCCCAATCTGTAGGTGGTCTTTTTCCTCTTTTGGTGAAGTCTTTAGATGAGCATAGGTGTTTGATTTTTAGGAGCTCCCAGTTATCTGGTTTCTCTTCGTCATTTTTGGTAATCTTTTGTATTCTGTTTATGTCGTATCAGGGTTCCTAACGTTGCCCCTATTTTTTCTTCCATGATCTTTAATTTTTAGTCTTTATGTTTAGGTCTTTGATCCACTTGGAGTTAGTTTTTGTGCATGGTGTGAGGTATGGGTCCTGTTTCATTTTTTTGCATGTGGATATCCAGTTATGCCAGCACCATTTGTTAAAAAGACTATCTTTTCCCCAATTAACTGACACTGGGCCTTTGTCAAATATCAGCTGCTCATATGTGGATGGATTTCTATCTGGGTTCTCAATTCTGTTCCATTGGTCTATGTGCCTGTTGTACCAGTACTAGGCTGTTTTGACTACTGTAGCTGTATAATATGTTCTAAAATCAGGTAGTGAGGCCTCCCACTTTCTTCTTCTTTTTCAGAAATGCTTTACTTATCTGGGGCTTCTTTTCCTTCCATATGGAGTTGGTGGTTTATTTCTCCATCACATTAGAAAATGTCATTGGAATTTGGATCGGAAGTGCATTGTATGTATAGATGGCTTTTGGTAGAACAGACATTTTTACTATGTTATGTCTTCCTATCCATAAGCAAGTATGTTTTTCCACTTATGTAGTTCCCTTTTAGTTTCTTGTAGTAGTGCTTTGTAGTTTTCTTTGTATAGGTCTTTTACATCTCTGGTAAGATTTATTCCTAAGTATTTTATCTTCTTGGGTGCTACTGTAAATGGCATTGATTTGGTGATTTCCTCTTTGATGTACTTTTTGTTGGTGTAGAGAAATCCAACCGATTTTTGTATGTTTATCTTGTATCCCGATACTGTGCTGAACTCTTCTATTAGTTTCAGTAGTTTTCTGGAGGATTCCTTAGGGTTTTCTGTGTATAAGATCATGTCATCTGAAAACAGAGATAATTTTACTTCCTCCTTACCAATCCGGATGCCCTTTATTTCTTTGTCTAGCCTAACTGCCCTGGCTAGGACCTCTAGCACAATGTCGAAGAAGAGCGGTGATAAAGGGCATCCTTGTCTGGTTCCCCTTTTCAAGGGAAATGCTTTCAGGCTCTGTCCATTTAGAATGATGTTGGCTGTATATAGATGCCCTTTATTATGTTGAGGAATTTTCCTTCAATTCCTATTTTGGTGAGAGTTTTTATCATGAACGAGTGTTGGACTTTGTCAAAAGCCTTTTCTGCATCAATTGATAAGATCATGTGGTTTTTGTCTTTTGTTTTATTTATATGGTGGATTACATTAACGGTTTTTCTAATATTAAAACAACCTTGCATACATGGTATAAATCCCATTGGATCGTGGTGGATTATTTTTTTGATATGTTGTGGAATTCTATTGGCTAGAATTTTGTTGAGGATTTTTGCATCTATGTTCATCAGGGATATAGGTCTGTAATTTTCTTGTTTGTGATATCTTTACCTGGTTTTGGTATCAGGGATATGGTGGCTTCATAGAATGAGTTAGGTAGTATTACAATATTTTCTATGCTTTGAAATACCTTTAGTAGTAGTGGTGTTAACTGTTCTCTGAAAGTTTGGTAGAACTGTGCAGTGAAGCCATCCGGTCCAGGGATTTTTTTTGTTGGGAGTTTTTTGATTACCGTTTCAATCTCTTTTTTTGTTATGGGTCTATTTAGTTGTTCTACTTCTGATTGGGTTAGTTTAGGTAGGTAGTGTTTTTCTAGGAATTCATCCACTTCTTCTAGGTTTGCAAATTTGTTAGAGTACAATTTTTGTAATAATCTGACACGATTCTTTTAATTTCAGTTGGGTCTGTTGTGATAGGGCCCATCTCATCTCTTATTCGGGTTATTTGTTTCCTTTCCTGTATTTCTTTAGTCAGTCTGGCAAATGGTTTATCAATTTTGTTAATTTTTTCAAAGAACCAGCTTTTGGCTTTGTTAATTCTTTCAATTGTTTTTCTGTTCTCTAATTCATTTAGTTCAGCTCTAATTTTTATTATTTGTCTTCTTCTGGTGCCTGATGGATTCTTTTGTTGTTTGCTTTCTATTTATTCAAGTTGTAGGGACAGTTCTCTGAATTTAGCTCTTTCTTCTTTATGTATGTGTGCATTTATCGATATAAATTGACCTCTGAGCACTGCTTTCCCTGTGTCCCAGAGGTTTTCGTAGGAAGTGTTTTCATTCTCGTTGCATTCTATTAATTTCTTTATTCCCTCCTGAATGTCTTCTATAACCCAGTCTTTTTTGAGCAGGGTAGTGTTCAGTTTCCAGGTATTTCATTTCTTTTCCCTTATTTTTCTGTTATTGATTTCCACCTTTATGGCCTTGTGGTCTGAGAAGATGCTTTGTAATATTTCAATGTTTTGGATTCTGCAAAGGTTTGTTTTATGACCTAATATGTGATCTATTCTAGAGAATGTTCCATGTGCACTAGAAAAAAAGTATACTTTGCAGCTGTTGGGTAGAGCATTCTGTATAAGTCTATGAGGTCAAGTTGGTTGATTGTAGCAATTAGGTGTTCCGTGTCGCTATTGAGCTTCTTACTGGAAGTCCTATCCTTCTCCGAAAGTGGTGTGTTAAAGTCTCCTACTATAATTGTGGAAGTGTCTATCTCACTTTTCAGTTCTGTCAAAGCTTGTTTTATGTATTTTGCAGCCCTGTTTTTGGGTGCATAAATATTTAATATGGTTATATCTTCCTGGTCAATTGTCCCTTTAATCATTATGTAGTGTCCTTCTTTATCCTTTGTGGTGGATTTAACCTTAAAGTCTATTTTGTCAGAAATTAATATTGCTACTCCTGTTCTTTTTTGATTGTTGTTTGCTTGATATATTTTTCCATTCTTTGAGTTTTAGTTAAACAGTGTCTCTAAGTCTAACCTGTGTCTCTTGTAGGCAGCATATAGACGGATCTTGTTCCTTTATCCAGTCTGAAACTCTCTGTCACTTTATTGGTGCATTTAGTCCATTTACATTCTGCGTAATTATAGATAAATATGTGTTTAGTGCTGTCATTTTGATGCCTTTTTGTGTGTGTTGACAATTTCATTTTTCCACCTAGTTTTTTGTGCTGAGACGTTTTTCTTTGTAAATTGTGTTTCTCATTTTCATAGTATTTGACTTTATGTTTGGTGAGTCATTATGTTTTTCTTGGTTTTTATTTTGAGTTATGGAATTGTTAGACCTCTTTGTGGTTACCTTAATATTTACCCCTGTTTCTAAGTAAAAACCTAACTTGTATTGTCCTATATAGCCTTGTTTTCCTCTCCATATGGCAGTTCTATGCCTCCTGTATTTAGTCCCTCTTTTTGATTATTGTGATCTTTTACATAATGACTTCAATGATTCCCCGTTTTGAGCATTTTTTTCTTTTTAAAATTAATCTTAATTTGTTTTTGTGATTTCCCTATTTGAGTTGATATCAGGATGTTCTGTTCTGTGACCTTGTGTTGTGCTGGTATCTGACATTATTCATTTTCTGACCAAACAATTTCCTTTAGTATTTCTTGTAGCTTTGGTTTGGTTTTTGCAAATTCTCTAAGCTTGTGTTTATCTGTAAATGTTTTAATTTCACCTTCATATTTGAGAGAGTTTTGTTGGATATGTGATCCTTGGCTGGCATTTTTCTCCTTCAGTACTCTATATACGTCATCCCATTGCCTTCTTGACTGCATGGTTTCTGCTGAGTAGTCTGAACTTATTCTTATTGATTTTCCTTTTAGGAGACCTTTCTTTTATCCCTGGCTGCTTTTAAAATTTTCTCTTTATCTTTGGTTTTAGCAAGTATGATGATAATATGTCTTGGTGATTTTCTTTTTGGATAAATCTTCTATGGGGTTCGATGAGCATCTTGGGTAGATATCCTTTCATGATGTCATCATGATATCTTTCATGATGTCAGGGAAGTGTTCTGCCAACAGATCTTCAACTATTCTCTCTGTATTTTCTGTTATCCCTCCCTGTTCTGGAACTCCAATCACATGCAAGTTATTCTTCCTGTTAGAGTCCCACATGATTCTTAGGGTTTCTTCATTTTTTTTAATTCTTTTATCTGATTTTTCTTCAACTATATTGGTGTCAATTGCCTTATCCACCAACTCCCCCACTCTGCATTCCAATTGCTCAATTCTGCTCCTCTGACTTCCTATTGAGTTGTATAATTCTGCAATTTTACTGTTAATCTTTTTGGTTTCTGAATGCTGTCTCTCTATGGATTCTTGCAGTTATTTATTTTTCCACTATGTTCTTGAATAATCTTTTTGATTTCTTCAACTGCTTTATCAGTGTGTTCCTTGGCTTTTTCTGTAGATTGCCTTATTTCATTTATGAGGTCATCCCTGATGTCTTGAAGCATTCTGTATATTAGCTTTTTATATTCTGCATCTGGCAATTCCAGGATTGTACCTTCATTTGGGAAAGATTTTGATTCCTTAATTTGGGGGGTTGTAGAAGCAATCATGATCTCCTTCCTTATGTGATTTGATATCAACTGCTGTCTCCGAGCCATCTATAAGATATTGTAATAATTTATTTTATATTCACTCACTGAGTCTTACCTTGTTTTGTTTTCTTTCAATATATGTAGATGGGCTACTAGATTGTGCTGTCTTGATTGTTGTAGCCTTTGAATCACTTATGTCCTATTACCAGGTGGTTTGGGCTGTTACCAGATATATAAGCCTAAGAGTCCATTCACTATTCTTGAGTAGAATCTGATTTTGGGTCACTAAGTGTGTGGGGTAGACTGTCACCTATTCGCTTAGAGGAGTGGTGGTGATAGTTGTGTGCACCAGATTCTAGTAGCAGTAGGGGTCACACTCCAGGAGGGACAGGATGCTGACAGGCTTCCCCCAAGTGCCAGTGAGGTAGGTGTGTCTGTATTCCTAAAGCACTTTGGTGGGTGGGCTCTGCAGCTGTACCTTAGGCACCCAATGCATGTACCTCTACAGATTGGTAGGTGTCACTATCCTCAGATCTCTATGGCAGGAGGCTAGGTGGTTTGCGTGGAGCTTCAGCCTTCGGTTCCCCCTTGTAGGTCAGTGAGGGCTCTGTTTAATAAGTAGAGATATAAGACCTGGGAAACTTGTCTTTCCAGTAATCTGCTAAAACATTTACAGTCAGATCACTATCAGAATTGCCTTTGCTTTATAATAGCCACTTTATTCCCTGTAGGGATGAAAGCCCAAGACTGTGGATCTCAAACGTTTGGCTGGAGCTTGTTCTGTATTTTTGGTCTGATTTTGGGAAGTCAGGGAAGGATTTTTGATCCCTGGGTTTTTTTGTAGCTGCTTCTCTCAGGCCAGGAGAATGGGTTAGGAAAAGACAAAAACAAAAAACAAACAAAAAAAAACCGCAGAGCACTTCACTCTCTGGCCCAGGAAATTCCAATGTTAATGAAGCTGCCTGGGAAGGGGAGGGGAGGGATCAAATAGAAGAGAGTAGCACCCAGGAATATAGACAAAGTTACTTATCTTGCTTGGTGATGACTGTTTTATCTGAGATTCCCGAGGGGCCTGTAGCCTGTGTGCACTGGCTGGGTCGAGACTGCCCACGAGGGTCAGGCCCTCATCCTGTGCTTGTGCTGTATCAGAGGCCGTGGTCAGTTCCTCTGCTCCCATTCCAAAGCCCAGCGCCAAGGTTCCCCGGCTGGGACGCCACACTCCAGGTTCCAAAACCAGTCACTGCCTCCAGTGACTTCTCCTCCTGTCAGCTGTGTCACTGTGCTGCTGCGTGCACTGGCTGGGCTTCCCCCAAGGTCACTTCTTCGGCGTGGGCTGTGTCCCATGTTTGTGCTGTCTTAGGATACCGTGCTGCGCTCTCCTGTCCCCAGTCCAAAGCCCGGGGCCAAGGTTTTCTGACTGGGACACTGGCTCCAGGCTCTGAAAACAGTCACTGCTTTCCCATGTTGCTCCTTCTCTCCTTAGCCGCGTCAGTGTGCAGCCTGCTTGTGCTGGCTGAATCTCTGTCACTCAGGTCAACTCTTTAGATCTGTGTTTGATGGTCAGGGTTCGTAGATTGTCATGTATGTGATTGATTCACTTGTTTTTCTGAGTCTTTGTTGCAAGAGGGATCCAAGGTAGCGTCTACCTAGTCAGCCATCTTGGCCCCACCTCCCATGATAGATTTTTTAACTACATGAAATTGTACTCCTTCAGGAAATTTCGAAGAGGAAAAATAGCATCTATTTTGCAGATCCTTAAAGAAACCAGCATGTAGATTTGTCATCTAGCCACATGATGTTAGCAAAAATTGTTGGACTGACTCTGTTCTCTTTCTCACTGAATGTAGAGCAAAACTGAGAGTTGAAGAAATGAAAGTACTGGAACATATTCTTGATAAATAAACACTTGTGATCACTCAGTTTATGATCTTTTTAGTAGTCAAGGAATAAAACAAAAATGGCTGCTATCCTTGACTTCAGATTTTGGGATTTACTGAAATCATTAGTTCAAATCTATCTGCCAATGCATCTGTCCATCTCCCAATCTATCATCTAGCTATCTATCTAATCTATTTTCCAAAGCCAAAAAAAAAAAAAACCCAAATCCTTTGCCGTCTAGTTGATTATGACTCATAGCAACCCTATAGGACATAGTAGAACTGCCTTATAGGATTTCCAAGGAATGACTTGGGGATTCACCGTAGCTCTTAATCACTGTGCCACCAGGGCAATTTGAACCTATATCTATCTATCTATCTATCATCTATCTATCATCTATCTATCTATCTGTCTATCTATCTACTTACCTACCTATCATCTATCTATCTATCTGCTATCTATCATCTATCTATCTATCCGTCTGTCTGTCAGTGTCGGTCTGTCTGTCAGTCTGTCAGTCGGTCTGTCTATCTTCTATCTATCTATCTATCATCTACCTATCTACCTATCTATCTATCTATCATCTGTCTATCTATTATCTATCTAATCACCTATCATCTCTCTAGCTATCATCTAACCTATTTTCCAAAGCCAAAAAGAAACTCAAATATAAATATAAAATATTGGGGAAAAATACTTGAAAATAGGAACATGGTAGATTATTATTGCTATAAATTGCTATAAAACCATTGCCATTGAGTTGGTTCCAACTCACAGCGACCCTATAGGACAAAGTAGAGCTGCCCCATAGGGTTTCCAAGGAGTGTCTGGTGGATTTGAACTGCTGACCTTTTTGGTTAAGAGCCATAGCTCTTAAACAGCATGCCACCAGTGTTTCCTATGGCACCTCAGATTGTCAATAGCTGTCATTCAAAACCAAAACAAAAATTTTATAAGAAAATACACATTTTTGCTACATTAAGTAGAGTGAGAAAAAATGAAATTAGGGGAAACACATCCTTCTATGCAAGGGTCAAACATTTTTATTCAAGTGAGATGCATAGATGCATATATTAATAACCTAGTGGAATGATTTTTAAAATGAATAAGGTAATTGATTTAGAGATACCCTAATTTAAATACCCAATGGGACCTGTATATTAACTCTGAAATTAAATACATGAATGTTTAGATAGCACTTCAACATCTTCATTAAAATAAAGAGAAAGTATCTCTTTTCCACCACGGATATACATACAAGACAGTAGTCTACTGAACATAAAGTATACGATTAACTATGTAGCAAACAATGGGCCTATTCATCTTTAGAGAAATTTTTTTACTTATGTATTTAAGAAAAATGAAGTTGAGTGTCAGAAATAATATAATTAGGATCACAAGTGACTACTGACTCTCACTTCTATACTAGTCCTAGACTAACAAAAAGATTTAATGAAACTACTTATTCCTAGTAATTAATATCACCCTCATCATTAGACTAAGAAGACAAAATTATTTACTGTAGTCTGCACAAACAGGAAAAAAGTAATATTTAAGAATTTATAAATTGTCTGAATCCAAGACAAAGATCAAGTAAGAAAATGATTGTGTTTGTTTTCCCTATAGCTACATTTCTTTCCCTACTTTATTTAGACTTTTGAAATTACTAACTGTATTTTGAAGATATTTCAAAATGATGAGTTCAAATGCAACAGATTATGAGAAGACTGATGATTTGGAATCAGAAAAAATAATCATTGAAGAAAATAAGTCAAAGGAACAATGGAGCAGTACTGCATCAAACCTAAAAAATTTATGGCATATACTGGAGAATTTTGATCATACTTATGGAAAATATATAACTCTTAATAATTCTATATGTTTGATAGATTTAAAAAGTCTTTTCATAAAGTAAAAGATGTTGAACATGCGTAGTACATTGACACTGGCAAAGCTGTCAAAATTTTATGAAAGCTTATTACAATAATTTGTTAAACGTACACAGAAAACACATCTCAAATAATACTTATCCTCTCTCTATTTAGAACATTTAAGCAGAATTCAGATTATTTGGAAATGATTAGCCAAGATTTAAATCACCTGTCAAGTCCAAAGGAGAAAGAGAAGAAAGAACTTAGTATTGTAATAAGTAAAACTTTAATGTATATGGTACAGTGAATTAGAAGATGTTTAGCCTGATCTGTACTATAATTTTAGGTATCACCTGCCTTGTCAAACTGTGACAAATATTTACACTTGTTTACATTTCTGGTTATCAAGTTTTTTCCTGAGGGTAGCTTTAAAAAAAATCCTGTTATTTCTGCTTTTGTGTTTTTTTCCCAATGTCGATTTAATAGGATTCATAAGTGAAATGAAGAACCAGTCAGAGGAGATAGAGTTCATTCTCTTGGGACTGACAGATGACCCAGAGTTGCAAATTGTGATTTTTATATTTCTCTTTCTCAATTACATTTTGAGTGTGATGGGGAACTTAGCTATCATCCCCCTCACGCTGTTGGATCTTCGCCTCAAGACGCCAATGTATTTTTTTCTCTGAAATTTCCCCCACTTGGAAATCTTATTGACAACAATATCTATTCCTAGATTTCTGACAAGCATTGTGACTAAAAAGAAAATCATTTCCTGCAATGGTTGTGCATCTCAATTGTTCTTTTTCCTCTTAATATGTGTTACAGAGTTTCACCTTCTGCCTGTCATGTCTTATGACCCTTATGCAGACATCTGCAAACCGTTGCATTATCCCATCATTATGAGAAGCCAAGTGTGCTACCAACTGGTATCCAGTTCATGGACAGCTGGCTTTCTGATTACCTTTCCACCGTTGGTCATAGGGCTGAAACTAGAATTCTGTGCTTCCAAAATAATTGATTATTTCATGTGTGACACTTCTATCTTACAGATGTCTTGCATAGACACTTCCTAGAATTAATTTCATTTGTTTTTATCAGCTATAATACTTGTGGTCACATTGCTGTTAGTGATTTTTTCCTATACATATATAATCAAGACCATTCTAAAAATCCTTCCTGCTCAGAAAAGAACAAACGCTTTTTCCACTTGTTCTTCCCACATAAGTAGTTTCCCTTACTTATGGTAGCTGTATCTTCATTTACATGAAGCCATCAGCAAAAGAAAGGGTGACTTTATCCAAAGGTATAGCTGTTATCTAGACTTCATTTGCTCCTTTATTAAATCTCTTCGTTTATAGTCTAAGGAACCAGCAAGTGAAACAAGTTTTCAAGGATACATTCGAAAAGATTTTCACTGTTTTCAAAAAATGAGGAAAAAAATTTTAAAATCTTTTTGTAAACATTAAATAAAGATTATTGCTCCTATGTTCCTGCTTACTTAATCTGTTCTTTCTATTAATTAACTTTCTTATAGCATTTCAAACAAATTCAGTGTGATTCACTCTTTCCTACTTCTCTTTATGATTAATATTTCCTGCAGTGTTATAGAATCCTCCCTTTTAGATTTCACCACGAATTTATTATTATTTTTACCTCCCAAGATATGGAACTCTTTCCCGTAAAAGAAAAAAAAACTAAGAAAAAATCCAATTATAATTATTTATTAATATACCAGGTACAGAAGTCCTGGTTGTGTAGTGGTTAAGTGCTATGGCTGCTAACCAAAAGGTTGGCAGTTTGAATCCACCAGGTCCTCTGTGGAAACCCTATGGGGCAATTCTATTCTATCCTATAGGGTCGCTAGGAGTCAGAATCAACTCACCAGCATCGGGTTTGGTTTTTGGTTTTTATACCCCATACAAATGGTTGGATGAGTATAGTTGATTAAAATCCATTTATTATAGGTATGTTTATCCTAGGTTCTACACTAGCCAAAATTTTGGTCCTTATTAGGATGAAAAAGCTTACTGTGGAGGAAACAAAGAAACCAACAAATATCATAGATAGTAATTTCTCTTAAAATAGATCAATATACAGAATTATGTGTTCATAGTAATGAATGCTTACCTATTTTAGTGAATCAGGAATGCAGTTCGAAAAGAGGTGGTTCTTGCAATATACATGAAAGAAAGTGTAAAGGAATGTTATAGACGTGTGTAAGAGCATGCACACTATTTGGGGGGCACTAGGAAGTTTTTTTTTTTTTTTTTTTAGGAAGTAGTTCAAATATTGCTAGCTAGTATCACTATCCCGAAAATGGGTAGCATAGTGTTTTGTGTCAGCTAGCCAGGTTGTAACTCCAGATTTACATGTCAGCCTGGTTAAGTTTCCATACTCTCTATTGATAAGTTTCCCCATTCATGAAATATAAATTACAATTGTTCTTACTTGAAAAGGTTATTTTCAGAATGAAATGAAGTATGTATAAAACAATTCACGGTCAGCACGTGGCCTACAATGAGCTCTCAATGAGTGTTAGCTGCCCTTTGGGAGGAAAAATTGTGTCAGTTGGGGTAGATTGTAACAATGCAAGAAAAAGAGGAAGGCTTTAAATCATAAAAATCTGTTATTTTTGTTGTTAAACAGTACAGTCAAATCAGTTTGACTCATAGCGACCCCATGTACAAAGCACAGAAACATTGGTGCTGCGCCATCCTCACAATTATTGCTATGTTTGAGCCCATTGTGGTAGGCACTGTGTCAATTCATCTTGGTGAGGACCCTCCCATTTTTTTGCAGATCTTCTCCTTTAGCAAGCATGATATCCCTCTCAAGGTACTTGTCTCTTATAATAACATACCTAAAGTACTTGATGTCTCACGATCCTCATTTCTAAGGAGCACTCAGAAAAAAGTACTTCTGTACTTTATTGAAGACAGATTTTTTCACCCTCCTGGCAGTCCATGGTATAGTCAAATACCCTTTGCCAATGCCATAATTCAAATGCAAAATTTTTTCTTCAGTAATTTTTATTCCTTCTCCTGCTTTTGCATGCATATGTGGCAATTAAAAATATCATGGCTTGGGTGGGGTCCACCTTAGTCCTAAAAGTGAGGTCTTTGTTTTTAACACTTTAAAGAGGTCTTTTGCAACAGATTTGTCCAATGCAATGTGTTGTATGATTTCTTTTTTCATTTGACCTTTTTCTTTTTTTGTATTGTCATTTGGATGAAGGTTTACAGAGCAGATTTGTTGCTCATTAAACAATTAATACACATATTGTTTCCTGACATTGGTTACCAACCCCATAACATATCAACGGTCTCCCTTCTCAACCTTGGGTTCCCTATTACCAGCTTTCCTGTCCCCTCCTTCCATCTCATCCTTGCCCCTGGGTTTGTGTGACTATTTACTCTCATTTTGTTTTATGAGCCTGTCTGATCTTTGGCTGAAGGGTGAACCTCAGGAATGACTTCAGTACTGAATTCAAAGTGTGTCCAGGGGGCATACTCTGGGTGTTTCTCCAGGCTCCGTCAGACCAGTAAGTCTAGTCTTTTTTTGTGAGTTAGAATTTTGTTGTACATTTTTCTCCAGCTGTGTCCAGGACCCTGTATTGTGATCCCTGTCAGAGCAGTACGTGGTGGTAGCCAGGCAACACGTAGTTGTGCTAGACTCAGTCTGGTGGAGGCTGTGGTAGTTGTGGTCCATTAGTCCTTTGGACTAATCTTTCCCTTGTGTCTTTGGTTTTCTTCATTTTCCCTTGCTCCAGATGGGGTGGGACAAGTGGAGTATCTTAGATGGCCACTCACAAGCTTTTAAAATGCCAGAAGCTACTCACCAAAGTAGGATGTAGAACATTTTCTTTATAAACTATGTTACGTCGATTAAGATAGATGTCCCCCGAGGCTGTGGTCGCCAGCCCACAGCCCAGTAATTCAGTCCCTCAGAGAGTTTGGATCTGTCTAGAAGCTTCCATGTCCTTGCCTTGGTCAAGTTGTGCTGAATTCCCCAGAATTGTGTATTGTCTTACTCTTCACCAAATTTGCCACTTATCTATTGTGTAGTTGGCATTTTTTCTTCCCCAACCCTCCCCTTCCTAGGATTGTTTCTTGCTGTGTGTAAGCCTTTTTATGAGTTTTTATAATAGTGGTCTCATACCGTATTTGTCCTTTTGTGATTAATTTATTACACTCAGCGTAATGCCCTCCAGATTCATCCATGTTGTGAGATGTTTCACAGATTCATCATTGTTCTTTGTTGTTGCATAGTATTCCATTGTGTGTATGCACCCTAGTGGTTTATCCATTCAATTGTTGATGGCACTTAAGTTTTTTCCATCTTTTTGCTATTGTGAATAATGCTGCAATGAACATAGGTGTGCATATGTCTGTTTGTGGGATGGCTCTGATTTCTCTAGGATATATTCCTAGGAGTAGGATAGCTGTGTCATATGGTATTTCTATTTCTAGCTTTTTAAGGAAGCTGCCGTATCGTTTTCCAAAATGGTTGCACTATTTTACTTTCCCACCAGCAGTGCATAAGAGATCCAGTCTCTCTGCAGCCTCTCCAACATTTGTTATTTTCAGTTTTTTGGATTTGTGCCAGTAATGTCATGGTGAGACGGTATCTCTTTGTAGTTTTGATTTGCGCTTTTCTAATGGTTAGTCATCTCGAGCATTTCCTCATATGTCTGTTAGCTGCCTGAATGTCTTCGTTAGTGAAGTGTCTATTTATATCCTTTGCCCATTTTTTTAAATTGGATTATTTGTTTTTTTGTTGTAGAGGTGTTGGGTTTTCCTATAGATTTTAGAGATTAGACCTTTGTCAGATTTGCTATAGACAGTTTTTTTCCCAGCGTGTAGGTTGTCTTTTTACCCTTTTGGTGAAGTCTTTTGATGAGCATAAGTGTTTAATTTTTAGAAGATCCCAGTTATCTAGCTTATCTTCTGTTGTTTTTGTATTGTTAGTTATGGTTTGTATGCTATTTATGCCATGTATTTGGGCCTCTAGTGTTGACCCTGGTTTTTCTTCTATGATCTTTATAGTTTGGGGTTTTATGTTCAGGTCTTTGATCCATTTGAATTAATTTTTGTGTATGGTGTGACATTTGGGTCTTATTTCATTTTTTTACAGGTGGACATCCAGTTTTGCAGGCACCACTTATTAAAAAGACTGTCTTTTCTCCATTTAACAGGGTTTGGACCTTTGTCAAAGTCTTAGTGACCAGATGGGTGGACTTCCGTCTGGGCTCTCAGTTCTGTTCCACTGGTCAAAGTGTCTGCTGTTGTACCAGTACCAGTTTTTGTTGACTACCATAGCTGTATAGTAGGCTCTGAGGTCAAGTAGTAGGAGTCCTCCTACTTTGTTCTTTTACTTCAATAGTGCTTTACTTATCTGGGGCCTCTTTCCTTTCCACATAAACTTAATGATTACTTTTTCCATCTCTGAAGAATGCTGTTGGTATTTGGATCAGGATTGCATTGCATTCGTAGATTGCCTTGGGTAGAATTAACATTTTCACAATGTTGAGTCTACCTATCCATGAGCATGGTAGGTTTTCCACTTATGTAGGTCTATTTGGTCTCTTGACGTAGTGTTTTGAATCTTTCTTTGTATAGGTCCTTTATGTCCCTGGTTAGATTTATTCCTAAGTATCTTGTTTTGTTTGTTTGTTTGTCTTTAGTTGCTATGATAAATGGTGTTGCTTTCCTGATTTCCTTTTTGTTTTTCTCTTTATGATGTATAGGAATCTGACTGATTTTTCTATGTTTCTCTTTTATTGACTCGAAGGCAGTGGTTGGTGGGTGGATCTTTTATCCTACTACTCTGCTGAATCTTTCTGTTACTTCCAGCAGTTTTCTTGTGTAGGCATTTGGATTCTTCATGTATAGTAATTTTACTTCTTCCTTACCAATTTGGATGTCCTTTATTTCTTTTTCTTGCCTTATTGCTCTAACTAAGACTTCCAGCACAATGTTAAATAAGATTGGTCTTCTTGTTTTTTGGGGGGATGTTTTCCTCCTCCCTCTGTTAAGAATGATGTTGGCTGTTGGATTTGTATGAATGCCCTTTATTACGTCAAGGAATGTCCCTCTATTCCTGTTTTGCTTGGTTGGTATCTGGCGGAGGCTGTCTTAAGTGCTAGATTCAGGTTGTTGTCCAATATTGTTTGTTTTCTAACTGAAGGACTTCCTTTAATAATTCTTGTAAGTTTGGTCTGGTTTTTCCATATTCCTTTCATTGCTGTTTATCTGGAAATATCCTAATTTTGCCATCATAGTTGAGTGAGAGTTTTGCAGGATATATTATTCTTGGTTTGGAGTTTTTTGCATCACTTGATTTCCTGACTGCTGTTTTCATGGGTGTTGGTTGTGAATCCAATTAAAATGAAATCATCGGCAACTTTAACATTTTCTCCTTTTATCATGATATTGCTTGATTGTCCAGTTTTAGGATTTTTGTTTTCTCTATGTTGAGGTTCAATCCACAAAAAAGTTTATATGCACTGAAAACGCACTGGCACTTAGTCTGGTAGGTCTGAACCAAAACCAAACTCACTGCCGTCTAGTCGATTCCGACTCATAGCGACCCTCCAGGGCAGAGTAGAATTGCCTGATAGAGTTTCCAAGGAGCGCTTGGCAGATTCGAACTGCCCACCTCTTGATTACCAGCCATAGTACTTAACCACAAAAATTTAGTGTGATTAGATTATTGAGGTAAAAATTCTATGTGTCATACCTAAAATAACTTTTCAAATCACATTGAATAGTTTAGAAACACAAACTATAGGTGATTCTGAGGCAGATGTTTCATATAGCATTTTCTTTTTTTAGTATAAGAATTTATGTGATCAGATATTTACTTCATAAAGATTTCTCTGCCAAATGTCCTGAGGTTAGATTTTGAGATGTTCGAGTTTAGAAAGACAAGTTGGAGGGCCAATGCTTTAAGCTCAATGAGGTATTGCAAATGTTTAAAACACAATAGTGGCAGTGAATCGAAAGCTCAGGGAGTGAACTCAAGAGATGTTTAGGAGAACAAACTGAGGGAAACTATTGAACATTTGCATATCTGGAATAAGTGAAAGAAAGTTATAAAATGTTTGTTCTTGGGCCTAACCTACTTTGTACTTCTGCACATAAACACTCAAGTATTTAATGTCTTTTAAAAGAGACAGCTTTATTAATATACTGTCAGATTTTTAAAAAATCACCTGCAAAACATATGAGGTTCCAAACTGGATATAATTTGGCATAACAGACACATAAGTGAAGAATTCACTAGACGTTTGATGGTGCAACTATTATATATATGGACCTGAATGGATATCATTTAAGTTCAGATTTGTGTTGAAATTTGTTTTACAAACTTTCAAAGGAAGCATTGTGGGTCATCTACTTTTCCTTGGCAGAGAGAAGAGTGTGAGGTTATGTGATTATATTCAAGGCCGTGAGAACCTCCATGCACACTGAGTTTGTTTCCTCAATTAGTTCCTTAAAAAAAAAAAACAGACCTTTTAACTTCTTGCACAAAAATCTTTCCAATAAGCAGAGAAAAGAAAATCCTTGCTTTTAACATATAAAGAAGTAATTTGTGTGACAATATTTTTACAAAGAATAAGTGGGACAGAGACTTATTAAATACTATTGAAAGTAAGGTATTGTTAATTTGAATTTGTTCTAAGATGCTAAGTATAATCTTCACAGACTTTTTAAGAAAATAATATAAAATATATATTGGAAAATATACAACAGGAAATTTTAAAATTACACTAGAAATTATTGATTTAACACAATAGAGGCCTGGAATCAAGAAACAGACCAACTAAAAATGACATAAGACATATGGAAAATAAATTGCAAGAAGGAAAACAGAAGTCATCTATTTAAATTAAATTTAAAAAGTGAAACAACTCAATTGAAAGGCAGAAGTTGGAAAAATGCATGAAAAAGGAAACATGATACAAATATACACCAGTCTACAACAGACACACTTAAGATGTGAAGACACAAATCGGGTGAAAATAAAGAACGGTGAAACATAAGCCCTCTGCTGTGAATTGAAAGTGTCACTGCAAGTGATGAAGTCTTATCCCTTATGCCTGTCAGTGTAACCTTGTTTGGGGAAATAGGGTTATTCTTTCAAGATAATATCAGAGTAAGGTAGGTTCTGATCCTAATAACTTCTGACGGAAGTGTTATAAAAGGAGAGAACAGACAGGGAAATGTAGAGACTCACACAGGCAACAGAGACACCATGTGAAGATAGAGGCCAATGAGCCTACATGTATCCAAGGACTGTCAAAAAAAGCCAGGGGCTACAAGAAGCCAGAAGAGAGAGGAGGATATTCCCCCAGAACAAAAAGAGAAAGATAATAGCCCTGCCAGTACCCTAAATTTGGACCTCTAACCTCCAAAATTGTGAGAGAATATATTAATGTGTTATGGAAGCCCTAGGAAACTAAGACACCAAGCAAGCAGTATCAAAAGAAAGCTGAATTAGCTATACTAATATCTGACATATTAGACTTTGAGTAAAAAAAGTTACCAGACAAAAAGAACATTTAAAAATTATAAAAGTGTTAATCCATTGGGAAGATCAAGTAATTAGGAAAATATTCATTGGAGTGGAAGCCCAGATGGAAGAGTAGTCAGATGCACTAAGCCATCCCGCTGCAACAAAGACATGACAAAACAAGTAAAACATATACAGACATCAATCCTGGATCCCTGAACCTTAAATGAAGGGTTAAAGTATTAGATGGAAGTTACTGAGAACAAGAAACTGATATAAAACGGAGCAGGAAGAGAGATACAGAGTGGAGATTCCCTTGCCAAACAGCATGACTCAGCGTGGCCATTTTGGAATAAAACCAACAACCCCGCATACAGAAAGGCACCTCCACAGGATTCCCAATAAGAGATAGAGGCACAACACAGGCATACCCAGGGCTAAGTAAGATCACATTTGCTGCCTGCAACTCAAGGAGGAGACCAAAATCTTTCCAGTGGAAACTACAGGGGAGCAATCCTACACTCCCCACCCCTCTGGTGAACAGCAGCTATAACCACCCCATCCTGGCAACCCCAAATGCCAGGAACCACAGTACCAACCCACCCTGTTGCCCTCCTCCATTTGGCTTCCTCTGCCCCTGCCTTTGCCCCCCACCTCTTCCACCTTCTGGCTGTGGCCCCAGTAGGACCTGGCCCAAACAACTGGCCCTTTCCTGTAGGCTCCAGATGACTCCTGCCACCCACTGTGGCCCCAAGGGGACTAGACATGAACCTCAGGCCCTTCCCTGACAGCTCCAGACATCTACTGCCACCAGCCTCACCCCAGACGGTACACAAGCAGGATTCCAGACTCTTCCTCGCTGGCTCTGGGCCCCTTGTGCTGTCCACCACGGCCCCAAGGAGACCCGGTTAGGAGCCCAGACCCCTCCCTGCCTGCAACAGAAACCCGAACACCACCCATCTGGTGAAAGAGATCAAGGAAAATGCAGACAAAACTAACCAATATATAGCCAAAGTCAAAGAAAACACAGACAAATCAATAAGAGAATTCAGAAAAAATAATACAGAATAAAATTTCAAAATTAATAATTAGAAATCTTACAAAAACAGCAATTACAAATCAAAATGATGATCAACAAGATTTCAGAAATGACAGTACCATAAAAGGTTTGAGGAGCAGGTTTGAAACAATGGAAGACAGGATCAGAAAAACTGAAAACAAATCTTTGGATGCCAATTTGTTTGAGAAAAGTCAGAGAAAAGAATGAAGAAAAATGAAGAAACCATGAGAATGATGTGGGATACAATCAAGAGCAAAATTTTGTGAGTGATTGGAATTCCAGAATAGGGGGAGAAAATGGAAAACACAGAAGATCATTCAAGATTTGCTGACTGAAAACTTTCTTAGTATGAAAGATGAAATCTAACTATCTGAGAAGTTCAACAAACCCCATATAGGATTGTTGTTGTTTGGTGCTGATGAGTCAGTTCTGACTCATAGTGAGCCTATGTACCACAGAAAAAAACACTGCCTAGTCCTGTACCATCCTTATAACCATTGTTATGCTTAAGGCCCTTGTTGCAGCCACTGTGGCAATAGATCTCATTAAGAGTCTTCCTCTTTTCCACTGACCCTGTACTTTACCAAGCATGATGTCCTCCAGGGACTGATCCCTCCTGACAACATGTCCAAAGTATGTAAAATGCAGTCTTGACATCGTTGCTTCTAAGGAGCATTCTGGTTGTACTTCTTCCAAGACAAATTTGTTCATTGTTTTGACAGTCCATGGTATATTCAATATTCTTTGCCAACACAATTCAAAGGCATCAATTCTGTTTCACTCTTCTAATTCGCTGTCCAGCTTTCAAACACATAAGATGTGGCTGAAAATACCATGGCTTAGGTCAGGTGCACCTTAGTCTTCAAGGTGACATCTTTGCTTTTCAACACTTTAAAGAGGTCATTTGCAGCAGATCTGCCCAATGCAATGCAGCTTTTGATTCTTTGACTACTGTTTCCATGGGTGTTGATTGTGTATCCAAGTAAAATGAAATCCTTGACAACTTCAACCCTTTCTTCATATTTCAGAGTGTGGTTTATTGGTCCAGTTGCAAGGATTTCCTGTCTCCTTTATTTTGAGGTGTAATCCATCTTGAAGATCTTTGATCTTCATCAGTAAGTTCTTCAGTTCCTCTTTACTTTCAGCAAGCAAGGTTGTGTCATCTGCGTAATGCAGGGTGTTAAGGAGTCATCTTCTAATAGTGATGCCCCGTTCTTCTTCATATAGTCCAGCTTCTCAGCATACAGATTGAAAAGGTATGGTGAAAGGATGCAAACCTGACGCACACCTTTCCTGACTTTAAACCATTCAATATCCCCTTGTTCTGTCCAAACAACTGTCTCTTGGTCTATGTACAGGTTCCTCATGAGCACGTTTAAGTGTTCTGGAATTCCTATTCTTCATGATGTTATCCATAATTTGTTATGATCCACACAGTTGAATGCCTTCTCATAGTCCATAAAACACAGGTAAACGTCTTTCTGATATTCTTTGGTTTCAGCCAGGATCCATCTGACATCAGCAATGATATCCCTGGTTCCACGTCCTCTTCTGAATCTGGCCTGAATTTCTGGCAGTTCTGTGTCAATATATTGCTTCAGCCACTTTTGAATGATCTTCAGCAAAATTTTGCTTACATGTGATATTAATGGTATTGTTTGATAATTTCTTCATTAGATTGGATCCCCTTTCTTGGGAATAGGCATAAATACGGATCCCTTCCAGTCAGTTGGCCAGGAAGTTGTCTTCCAAATTTCTTGGCATAGATGAGTGAGCACTTCCAGTGCTGCATCCGTTTGCTGAAACATCTCAATTGATAGTCCATCTATTCCTGAAGCCTTGTTTTTCCTCAGTGACTTCAGTACAGCTTGGATATCTTCCTTCAGTACCATCGGTTCCCGATCATTTGCTACCTCTTGAGATGGTTGCCCCCCGACTAATTCTTTTTGGTGTAATGACTCTGTGTATTCCTTCCATCTTCTTTTGATGCTTCCTGCATTGCTTAATATTTTCCCCATAGAATCCTTCACTACTGCAACACGAAGCTTGACTTTTTTCTTCAGTTCTTTCAGCTGGAGTAATGCTGAGCATGTCCATCCCTTTTAGCTTTCTATCTCCAGCTCTTTCTACAAGCCGCCCTTTGAAGTCTTCTGTTCAGTTCTTTTACTTTGTCATTTCTTCCTTTTGCTTTAGCTGCTCGATGTTTGAGCACAAGTTTCAGTCTCCTCTGACATCCATCTTGGTCTTTTCTTTCTTGCCTGTCTTTTCAATGACCTCTTGCTTTCTTCACATATGATATCCTTCATGTGATTCCACAACTCATCTGTCCTTTGGTCATTAGTGTTCATCGCATCAAATCTATTCTTCAGGAAGTCTGTAAATTCGGGTGGGATATACTCAAGGTCATATTTTGGCTCTTGTGGATTTGCTCTGATTTTCTTCAGTTTCAACTTGAACTTGCTTAAGAGCAATTGATGGTCCGTTCCAGACTCAGCCCCTGGCCTTGTTCTGACTGATGATATCAAGCTTTTTCATCATCTTTTTCCACAGATGTAGTCAATTTGATTCCTGTGTATTCCATCTGGTGAAGTTCATGTGTATAGTCACTGTTCATGTTGGTAAATATCCTCTTTGTTTACTATCCTTTTTGTTAGGCAGAGATAAATCTACTGTGGTGTATTCAAGAGAGAATCAGAAAATCTGTTTAAAAATACTGTTATTGATTCTGTGTAAATAGCTTAATTACTAGGCTGTTAGGATGAACACATTTGAAGAGACATCAGAAAAAATATCTCTGTAAAAGCCCCCTGTGTGCCGATTAGAAAGAGAAAGAGATCCAACAAGGCTTACATTTGTTATTAAATGTTTCTGGATTTTAATATGAGCAAGGTCTCCAATGACATTGAGAAAGCAAAAAAAAATTATGGGTTTGGAAGATACAAGTATTTTATTGCAAAATTCATTCCTATTACCTTTTAGGTTAATGATACAGAAGAAACAATTCACAATGTGTCTGTAAACAAAACTCTTGTGGAATTCATAGACAGTAATTATTTTTAGTATTCTATTGTTTTGTGTACAAAGAATTAGTACAGAATCCATTACATCGTGAGTGCTAGACCATAGTATTAAACCAATTAAATTCAGAATTACAGCAAAAGAAAACGTTCATGTGGGTCATGATAAAGTTTCAATGAACATATCTGAAAGAGCATTTGCATTTGTCTAATAGAATGGCTCCGTGAACAAAAATTCACAATAATTTTCATTAAAAATTCCACTGGCACACATTTATGCATTAATAAAGGCTTGGGTACATTATTGGTGCCCTGATGGCACAGTGGTTAAGAGCTCAGCTGCTAACCAAAAGGTCAGTGGTTCAAATCCACCAACTGCTCCTAGGAAGCCACATGGGGCAGTTCTACTGACACGATTCAGCTCAATTTGGTTTGATTTGGCTCTATTCGGCTCGATTTGGCTGTATTTGGTCCTATTTGGCGCTATTCAGCTCTATTCAACTCTTTTCTACTCTATTCATCTCTGTTCGACTCCATTCGACTCGATTCCACACCATTCTACTCCATTCTACACTACACTATTCTGCAGAACCCTACCCCACCCTTCCCTATCCTAATCTAGTCTGTTCTTTTCTATTCTGTTGTATTCTATTCTCGTTTTCTATTTTCTCTATTCCATCCTATGCTACTCTACCATACCCTACACTAAACTAACCTACCCTGACCTATGCTGTTCTATTCTATTTTCTTCTATTTCCTCTGTTCCACCGTACGCTACCCTACCCTATGCTACCCCACTGTACCATACCCTACTACTTAGGGGTACTCAATAAGGGTACTAATTAGGGTACTAGCTTGGGCGAGGGGACTACTTAAGGCAAGGGTACTAGTTCAGGCTACTAGTTAAGTTAAGGCCAGGGTACTACTTAAGAGTACTAGTTATGTAAGTGTATTATTTAAGGGTACTAGTTAAGGCCAGGATACTACTTCAGGGTACTAGTTCAGGCATGGGTACTTGTTGAGGGTACTGGTTAAGGCAGGGGTACTAGTTGACATTACTAGTTAAGAGTACTAGTTAATGCTAGGGAACTAGTTAAGGCAAGGGTACTAGTTAAGATTACTGGTTAAAGCAAGGTACCAGTTAAGACTACTATTTAAGGCAAGGGTACTAGTTAAGACTACTAGTTAAGGCAAGGGTACTAATTCATTCTCCTAGTTAAGGTAAGGGTACTAGTTTGGATTACTGATTTAGGGTACTTGTCAAAGCAATGGTACTACTCAAGGCTAGTTGTCTAGGCTACTGATTTATGCCACTAGTCTAGCTGACTGGCCCAGCTTACTAGTCTAGGCTACTACTCTAGCCTTGTGTACTCTACTGTAGTCTACTTTCGTCTACCCTATCATAAACTACCCTACCCTAACCTATTCTATTCCAATTGATTCGATTCAAAACATTTTGATGTGATTGGTCGTGATTATGCTTGAATCGGCTCGATTCAGCAACATCAGCTCGATTCAGCTCGATTTGGTTCGAATTGCCTCGATTCTGCTCGTTTCAACTCAATTTGGCTCGGTTCAGCCTTATTCAGCCCTATTTGGCTCGATTCGACTCTTTTCTACTCTATTTGTCTCTTTTTGACTCCATTCTACACTATTCTACTCTATTCTGTTCTACCCTACTCTAATCTAATCTATGCTAATCGATTTGATTGGACACGATTCAAAGCAATTCAACGCGATTCATCTCGTTTTGTTTCCATTTGGCTCGATTCGGCTAGAATTGGCTCTATTCGGCTATATCCTGCACTATTTGACTCTATTCTTCTCAATTTTACTCTACTCTTCTCTACTTTGCTCTTTTTACCCTACTGTACTATATTCTATTCTTTCTATTCTGTACTGTTCTGTTCTATTCTAGTCTACCCTCCCTGCCCCTAGCCTACCCTTCTCTAGTCTATTTGATTAGATTCGATTTGACGCATTTCCACGCGATTCAATGCAATTAGGCTTGAATCAGCTCGATTCGGTTCGAATCGGCTCCATTCGGCTCGATTTGGCTTGAATTGCATCGATTCTACTGGATTCTGCTCGATAAGGCCAAATTTGACACTATTTGGCCCTATTCTGCTCTATTCGACTCTTTTCTACTCTATTCATCTCCATCTGCCTCTACTGGACTCCATTCAACTCCATTCCACACCATTCTACACTATATTCTATTCTACCCTTCCCTATCCTAATCTATTCTAATCCATTCGATTTGATTTGAGCCATTTCGAAGCGATCCGATGCAATTCGTCTTCTTTTGTCTCCATTCGGCTCAATTTGGCTATATTCTGCACTATTTGACTCTTTTCTACTCTATTCTATTCTGTTGTATTCTTCTATTCTGTCTCTCCTATGCTGTTGTACTCTCTTCTATTCTACCCTACCCAAACCTACTGCACCCCACCCAAATCTACCCTGCTTTAATCTATTTGATTCAATTCGACGTGATTTGACAGGATTCGACTCGATTCGACGAGATCTGAAGGCATTTGAACAGATTTGACGAGATTCCATGCGATTCAATGTGATTCAGTAGGATTCTATGAGATTTGATGCAATTCGAAGTTATTCGACCTGATACAATGGGATTCGACACGAAATGAAGCAATCTGACCTTGTTTGATGCAAAACTATGTGACTTGACTCGATTTGACGTGATTCGATGTGATTAGACACTATTCGGTGACAGTCAGTGCGATTCTGCTTGATTCAGCTCAGTTAGGTGCGATTCAGCACTATATGGCTCTTTTTGGCTGTATTCTGATCCCTTCAGCTCTATTCGTCTCTTTTCGGCCTATTCAGCTCTATTCGACTCTACTCTTTTCCCCTCTATTCTATTCCTTCTGTTCTAATCTCTTCTATCTTACTCTACTCTGTTCTATTTTACCCTCCCAACACCTACTCTAATCTATACTTTTCGATTGGACTTGACCTATTTAACGCGATTCGACGTGATTAAGCTTGAATTGGCTCGATTCGCATGGATTTGGCTCTATTCGGCTCCTTTAGGATCCATTCACCTCGTTTTGGCTTGAATCGCCTTGATTCTGCTTGATTCGGCCTTATTCAGCCCTATTCTGATCTATTTGATTCTTTTCTACTCTATTCGTCTCTATTCGACTCCATTATATTCCATTCCACACCATTCTACACTATTCTCCTCTATTCTATTCTACCCATCCCTACCCCAATCTATTCTAATTGATTCAACTTCATTTGACCCGATTTGAAGGGATTCAATGCAATTCGTCTTGTTTTGTCTCCATTCGGCTCAATTCGGCTAGATTCTGCACTATTTGACTCTTTTCTACTCTATTCTATTCTGTTGTATTCTTTCTTTCTGTTCTGTTCAGTTCTCTCCTATTCTGTTGTACTCTATTCTATTCAACCCTACCCAACCCTACTGCACCCCACCCAAACCTACCCTACTTTAATCTATTTGATTCAATTCGATTCAGTTCGACGCGATTTGAGAGGATTCGACGGGATTTGACGAGGTCCAAAGCATTCCACGGGATTCAAAAAGATTTGACGAGATTCCATGTGATTCGACGTGATTCAGCAGAATTCTATGAGATTTGACGCAATTCGAATTTATGTCACATGATACAACGCGATTTGCAGTGATTCGATGACATTCGATGCAATTCGACACGATATGAAGTGATTCGACATGGTTTGACAAAAAATGATGTGATTCGACGCTATTCCGTGACAGTCGGTGCGATTCTGCTTGATTCAGCTCAATTAGGTGCGATTCGGCACTATACGGCTCTTTTCGGCTCTATTCAGCTCCGTTCAGCTCTATTTTCTCTATTTGTCTCTATTCGGCCTATTCGGCTCTATTCGACTCTATTCGAGTCTATTGAACCCTACTCTTTTCCACTCTTTCTATTCTGTTCTAATCTCTTCTCTTCTACTCTACTCTATTCTACCCTCCCCTTCCCTCCCCTTCTCTAATCTATACGTTTCGATTGGATTCGACGTGATTAAGCTTGAATCAGCTCGATTCAAATCGATTTGGCTCTATTCGGCTCAATTAGGCTCCATTCGGCTCAGTTAGGCTCCTTTCAGCTCGTTTTGGCTTAAATTGCTTCAATTCTGCTCGATTTGGCCTTTTTCGGCCCTATTCTGCTTTATTCGACTCTTTTCTACTCTATTAATGTCTATTTGACTCCATTCTACTCCATTCTATTCATTCTACACCATTCTACACTATTCTGCTCTACCCTACCCTACACCACTCTAATTTACTCTAATCGAGTCAAAGTGATTCCTCTCATTTCTTCTCCATTCAGCTCTGTTCGACTCTGTTATACTCTAGTCTACTCTATTGTACTCCAGTCTACTCTTTATTCTATTGTAATATTTCTATTCTGTTCTGTTCTATTCTACTCTATTCTACCCTACCCTATTCTACACAACTCTAATCTATTCTAATCCATTTGATTGGATTTGAATCAACCCATTCTGTAGCGATTCTGCTCGATTTTGCTCTAATCAAATCTCTTCTACTCTACTCTATTCCCCTCTACTCTACTCTAGCCTACTCTTTGCTGTATTCATTCTGTATTCTATTCTGCTCTGTTCTATTCTATTCTACTCTATTGTACCCTACCATACCCTACCCTATCCGAACCTCCCCTACTCTAATCTATTCAATTCAATTCGATGAATTTTGACGTGATTTGGGTCGAATCATTTCCGTTCATGTCCATTCGGCTCCATTTGTCTCGAACAGTGTCGATTCGGCTTGATTAGGCTCGATTCGGCTCCATTAGGCTCGATTCGCTGGATTCGGCTCGATTTGGCTCAATTCAGCTCGATTCGGCCCTCCTCGGCCCTATTCAGCACTATTCGGCTCTATTCAGCTCTTTTCTACTCTATTTGACTCCATTCGCTTCCGTTGCTCATGATTCTACTCCATTCTACTCTACCCTACTCTAATTTACTGTAATTGATTCGATGGGATTCAACATGATTTGTCTCGTTTCATCTCCATTTGGCTGAATTCGACTGTATTCAACTCTGTTCTACTCTACACTATTCTGCTCTGCTCTACCCTTTTCTACTCTATTCTATTGCACTCTTTGTATTCTCTTCTACTGTGTTCAATTTTATTTTACTCTATTCTATCCTACCCTGCTCTAATCTATTCTACTGGATTCGATTCCATGCATTTCGATGCGATTCGGCTCAAATCGGCTCCATTGCACTCCATTCATCCCCCTTCAGCTCAATCCGGTCCGATTCAGCTCTAATCAGCTCCATTCAGCTCTAGTCAGCTCTATTCAGCTCTAATAGGCTCTATTCAACTCTATTCAGCTCTATTAGATTCTACTGAACTCTATTATCTCTTTTCAACTGCAATACACCATTCTGCTCCATCCTTCTCTATTCAATTGTATTGTACTCTAATCTACTCTAGCCTATTCTAATCGATTTGATGTGATTTGACTTGAATCGATGGGGTTCAATGCAATTCGATGGGATCTGACGCGATATGGCACGATTTCGTAGGCTTCGGTGTGATTCATCTTGATTTCTATCACTTCGGCTCTTTTTGGCTCTGTTTGGCTGTATTTGGCTCTATTCGGCAATATTCAACTCTATTCTACTCTACTCTTCTATACTCTACAGCACTTGACCCTATTGTATTCTTTCAGTTCTGTTCTGTTCTGCTGAATTCTATTCTACCCTACCGTACACTAACCTTACCTGCCCTACACTAATCTGTTTGATTCGATTCGACACACTTTAATGTGATTCGACAAGATTTGTCTCGATTTACCTCGAATTTGGTCAATTCGGCTGCATTCAGCTCTGTTTGGCTCTATTCAACTCTATTTGACTCTTCTCTACTGTACTTGTCTCTACTTAATTCTATTCTATTCTTTCTATTGTGTTCTGTTCTGTTCTGTTCTATTCTAACCCCTCCTACCCTACACTCCTGTACTCTAATCTATTTGATTCGATTCAATGCATTTCACCCCGATTCTATGTGATTAGGCTTGAATCGGCTTGACTTAGCTCTATTTGGCTTGAATCAGGTCAATTCTGCTCGATTCTGCTCAGTTCAGCATAATTAGTCTCGATCCAAACTTATTCGGCCCTGTTCAGCTCTATTCAACTCTTTTCTACTTTATTCATCTCTATTTGGCTCCATTCGACTCCATTCCACACCATTCTGCTCTGTTCGACTCCATTCTACACTATTCTACTCTATTCTATTCTGTTCTACCCTACCCTACCCTACTCTAATCTATTCTAATCCATTCGATTCATCACGATTTGCCTCTTTTCCTCTCCATTCGACTCAATTCAGCTCGAATTGGATCTATTCATCTATATTCTGCACTACTCAACTCTGACTATTCTACTCAACTCTACTCCATTCTACTCTTTGTATTCTCTTCTATTCTACTCTATTCTATTCTTCTGTGCACTACCCTACCGAATCCCAGCCTATCCTACACTACTCTAATCTGTTCAGTTTAATTTGATTCCATTCAATTTGCCCCCATTTGACACAATTGGACTGGATTCAGTGAGATTCCACGGGATTCGACAGGTTTTGGTGGGGTTTGATGGAATTTGACGGGATTCGATGTGGTAGGATGCATTTAGGTGCGATTTGGCTCGATTTAGCTCGGGTCATTTTGTTTGTCTCTATTTGACTCTTTTTAGCTCCATTTGGCTCCACTGAGCTCGAATCTGGTCGATTCGACTCGATTCGGCTTGATTCAGCTCTATTCGGCCCTATTTGACCCTATTCAGTGCTATTCGGCTCTATTCAACTCTTTTCTACTTTATTCATCTCTATTCAACTCCATTAGACTCCATTCCACTCCATTCTATTCTACAGGGGTACTCAATAAGGGTGCTAATTAAGGGTAGTAGTTCGGGTAAGGGTACTACTTAAGGCAAGGGTACTAGTTCAGGCTACCAGTTAAGCCCACTGTAGTAGTTATGGGTACTAGTTAAGGCAAGGGTACTAGTTAAGTGTGCTAGTTAAGGCAAGGGCAGTATTTAAGGTTACTAGTTCAGGCAACAGTACTAGTTAAGGCTACTAGTTAATTCAAGGGTACTAGTGAAGACTACTGGTTAAGGTAAGGGTACTAGTTAAGGTCAGGTTGGTAGGTAAGGCTACTAGTTAAGGGTACCAGTAAGGCAAGGCTACTAGTTAAGGCTACTAGTTAAGGCAAGGGTACTAGTTCAGGGTACTAGTAGGCAAGGGTACTAGTTAAGACTACTTGTTTAGGCAAGGGTACCTGTTCATATTACTAATTTAGGGTACTTGTCAAGGCAAGGATACTATTCAAAGCTAGTTGTCTAGGCTACTGATCTATGCCACTAGTCTAGCTGACTAGTCCAGCTGACTAGTCTAGGATACTACTCTAGCCTTCTCTTGTCTACTCTACAGTAGTTCACTTTCGTCTACCCTAGTCTACCCTATCATAATCTACCCTATCCTAACCTATTCTAATCGATTTGATTCAATTCAAAGCATTTCGATGCGATTAGACGCAATTATTCTTGAATTGGCTCGATTCGGCACCATCAGCTCGATTCAGCTCAAATCGCTTCGCTTCAGCTCGTTTCGACTCGATTCGGCTCAATTCAGCCTTATTAGGCCCTATTCGGCTTAACTCGACTCTTTTCTATTTGTCTCTATTTGGCTCCATTGGAATCCATTCTACTCTATTCTGTTCTACCCTACCCTGCTCTAATCTATTCTAATGGATTTGATTCGACACGACTCAAAGCATTTCGACGCGATTCATCTCGTTTTGTTTCCATTTGGCTCGATTCGGCTAGAATTGGCTCTATTCAGCTATGTCCTGCACTATTTGACTCTATTCGACTCAATCCTACTCTACTCTTCTCTACTTTACTCCTCTGCTCTACCTTACTGTACTATATTCTATTCTTTCTGTACTGTTCTGTTCTATTCTATTCTACCCTCCCTGTCCCTACCCTACCCTTATCTCATCTATGATTCGATTCGACGCATTTCCACGCGATTCGACGCCATTAGGCTTGAATCAGCTCGATTCAGTTCTAATCGGCTCGATTTGGCTCCATTTCACTCCATTTGGCTCGATTTGGTTTGAATTGCATCGATTCTGCTGGATTTTGCTTGATTAGGCCTTCTTTGGCCCTATTTGGCCCTATTCTGCTCTATTCGACTCTTTTCTACTCCATTCGTCTCTATCCGTCTCTATTTGACTCCATTCTATTCCATTCTACATCATTCTACACTATTCTCCTCTATTTTATTCTACCCTTCCCTACCCTAATCTATTCTAATTGATTCGATATGATTTGAAACGAATCGAAGCGATTCAATGCGTTTTGTCTCCATTAGGCTCAATTCAGCTATGTTCTGCAATATTTGACTCTTTCTATATTCTGTTGTATTCTTTCTATTCTGTTCTGTTCTCTCCTATTCTGTTGTACTCTATTCTATTCTACCCTACCCAACCCTACTCCACCCCACCCAAACCTACCCTACTTTAATCTATTTGATTCAGTTCGACGAGATTTGACAGGATTTGATGGGATTTGATGAGATCCGAAGGCATTCGACGGGATTCGAAGAGTTTTAATGAGATTCCATGCAATTCAACTAGATTCAGCAGAATTCTATGAGATTTGACGCAATTCGAAGTTATTCGACGTGATACAACGCGATTCGCCTTGATTCGATGACATTCGACGCAATTTGACGCAATATGAAGCGATTCGACCCGGTTTGATGCAAAATGATATCATTGGATGTGACTCAACATGATTTGATGAGATTCGACGCTATTCGGCGACAGTTGGTGCGATTCTGCTTGATTCAGATCGATTAGGTGCGATTCGGCACTATACGGCTCTTTTTCGGCTGTATTCAGCTCCATTCACCTCTATTCGTCTCTATTCGGCCTGTTAAGCTCTATTCGAACCTACTCTTTTCCAATCTATTCTATTCCTTCTAATCTGTTCTAATCTCTTCTATTCTATTCTACCCTCCCCTCCCCTACTCTAATCCATACGTTTCGATTGGATTTGACACATTTAACGTGATTCAACACGATTAAGCTTGAATCTGCTCAATTCAGACCTATTTGGATCTATTTGGCTCAATTAGGCTTCATTTGGCTCGTTTTGGCCTCAATTGCTTCGATTCTGCTCGATTTGGCCTTATTTGGCCCTATTCTGCTCTATTCGACTCTTCTACTCTATTCGTCTCTATTTGACTCCATTCTACTCCATTCCTTTTATTCCCCACCATTCTACACTATTCTGCTCTACCCTACCCTACACCTCTCTAATGTACTCTAATCGATTTGACGCGATTCCTCTCATTTCATCTCCATTCGGCTCTATATATTTTTTCTATTATACTCTATTCTACTCCTCTCTATTCTATTGTATTGTTTCTATTCTGTTCTATTCTATTCTACTCTATTCTACCCTACCCTATACAACCCAACTCTATTCTATTCTAATCCATTTGATTGGATTTGACTCAACCCATTTTGACATGATTCGGCTTGATTCAGCTCTATTTGGCTCTGTTCAAATCTATTCTACTCTACTCTATTCCCCTCTACTCTACTCTAGCCTACTCTTTTCTGTATTCGTTCTGTATTGTTCTGTTCTATTCTGTTCTCTTCTATTCTATTCTGTTTTATTCTATGCTACTCTAGCCTATTCCACCCTACCCTATCATACCTGAACCTCCCCTACTCTAATCTACTCAATTCGATTCAACAAATTGTGACGCGATTTGGGTCGAATAGGTTCAATTCGTGTCCATTCAGTTCCATTTTGCTCGAATAGTGTCGATTCAGCTTGATTAGGCTCGACTCGGCTCCGTTAGGATCGATTTGCTGGATTCGGCTTGACTTGACCCAATTCAGCTCGATTCGGCCCTATTCAGCACTATTTGGCTCTATTCAGCTCTTTTCTACTCTATTTGACTCCTTTCGATTCCATTGTACACCATTCTACTCCATTCTACACTATTCTAATCTACCCTACTCTAATTTACTGTAATTGTTTTCGATGGGATTTGACGTGATTTTTCTCATTTCGTCTCCATTTGGCTCGATTCAACTCTATTTCACTCTGTTCTACTCTACTGTACACTATTCTGCTCTGCTCTACCCTTTTCTACTCTATTCTATTGTATTCTTTCTATTCTCTTCTACTGTGTTCAATTCTATTTTACTCTATTCTATCCTACCCTACTCTAATCTATTCTACTGGATTCGATTCCATGAATTTCGATGCGATTTGGCTCAAATCGGCTCTATTGCACTCCATTCATCCCCCTTCTGCTCAAATCGGTTTGATTCAGCTCTGATTGACTCCATTCGGCTCGAGTCAGCTCTAATAGGCTCTATTCAGCTCTATTCGGCTGTATTAGACTACTCAACTCTATTATCTCTTTTTGACTCCATTCAACTCCATTCTACACCATTCTAATCCATCCAACTCTAGTCTTCTCTATTCTATTGTCTTGTACTCTACCCTTCTCTAGTCTATTCTAGTTGATTGGATTTGATTTGACTTGAATCGATGGGATTCAATGCAGTTCGACAGGATTCGACGCAATATGTGACGATTCCGAAGGATTCAGCGCGATTCCTCTGGATTTCTATCGTTTTGGCTCTTTTTGGCTCTATTTAGCTGGATTTGGCTCTATTTGGCAATAGTCAACTTTATTCTACTCTATTCTTCTATACTCTACACTACTCGACCCTATTCTATTCTTTCAGTTCTGTTCTGTTCTTTCCTGTTCTGTTCTACTGCATTCTATTCTACCCTACCCTACCCTAAGTTACCCTACTATAATCTGTTCTATTCTATTCAACACACTTGAATGGGATTCGAACTGATTGGGGTTGTATCGGCTCGATTCAGCTCCTTTTTGCGCCGTTAAACTCAGTTCGGTTCTACTTGGCCCTTTTCTGCTGTTTGCTCTCTTCGGCAGTACTCAACTCTATTTGACTCTAGTCTAGTCTACTCTTCTCTATTTTTTCTGTTCTGTTCTGTTCTACTCTATTCTATTCTACCCTACCCTACCCTAACCTTACCTGCCCTACACTAATCTATTTGATTTGAATCGACACATTTCAATGTGATTCAACATGATTCTTCTTGATTCACCTCGAATTTGGTCGATTCAGCTACATTCAGCTCTGTTTGGCTCTATTCAACTCTATTCTACTGTACTCATCTCTACTTAATTCTATTCTATTCTTTCTATTGTGTTCTGTTCTGTTCTATTCTAACGTCTCCTACCCTACCCTCCTCTACTCTAATCTATTCAAGTTGATTCAATGCATTTCGACGCGATTCCATGTGATTAGGTTTGAATCGGCTTGATTTAGCTCTATTTGGCTTGAATCGGGTCAATTCGGCTCGATTCTGCTCGATTCAGCATAATTAGGCTTGATCCAAACTTATTCGGCCCTGTTCGGCTCTATTCAACTATTTTCTACTTTATTCATCTCTATTTGGCTCCATTCGACTCCATTCCACACCATTCTTCTCTGTTCTACTCTATTCTACACTATTCTATTCTGTTCTACCCTAAAAAAAAAACCCTAATCTAATCCATTCTAATCGATTCGATTCATCGTGATTTGTCTCGTTTCCTCTCCAGTCGACTTGTTTCAGTTCAAATTGGATCTATTTCTCTCTATTCTTCGCTACTTGACTCTTACTCTTCTACTCAACTCTATTCCATTCTACTCTTTGTATTCTCTTCTGTTCTACTCTATGCTACTCTATTCTATTCTTCTGTACCCTACCCTACCGAATCCCAGCCTAACCTACACTACTCTAATCTGTTCAATTTAATTCGATTCCATTAATTGACCCCATTTGTCACAATTTGACAGGATTCGGTGAGATTCCACGAGATTCAACAAGTTTTGGTGGGATTTGATGGAATTCGATGAGATTTGATGCAATAGGATGCGATTAGATGTGATTTGGCTCGATTTAGCTTGGCTCATTTTGTTTGTCTCTATTTGGCTCATTTCAGCTCCATTTGGCCCCATTCAGCTCGATTCTGGTCGATTCGACTCGATTTGGCTTGATGCGGCTCTATTCGGCTTGATTCGCCCCATTGGCTCTATTCAACTCTTTTCTATTCTACTCATCTCTGTTCGACTGCATTAGTCTCCATTCCACACCATTCTCCTCCATTCTACCCTATTCTATTCTACGAAACCCTACCCCACCCTACTCTAGCCTAATCTAGTCTGTTTTTTATTCTCGCTTTCTATTTTCTCTATTCCATCCTATGCTACTCTACGATACCCTACACTAAACTAACCTACCCTGACCTATGCTGTTCTATTCTATTTTCTCTGTTCCACCGTATGCTACCCTACCCTATACTACTGCACCGTACCATACCCTACTACGTAGGGGTACTCAATAAGGGTGCTAATTAAGGGTACTACTTTGGGCAAGGGTACTACTTAAGGCAAGGGTGCTAGTTCAGGCTACTAGTTAAGAGAAGGGTACTAGCTAAGGCTACTAGTTCAGGCAAGAGTACTAGTTAAGGCTACTAGGTAAGGTAGGGTTACTAGTTAAGGCAAGGCTACTAGTTAAGGCACAGGTACTAGTTAAGGCAAGGGTACTTGTTAAGGGTACTGGTAATGCAAGGGTACTAGTTAAGACTACTTGCTAAGGCAAGGGTACTAGTTAAGGCTATTTGTGAAGGGAAACCTACTAGTTAAGGGTACTAGTTAAGGGAAGGATAGGAGATAAGGCTACTTTTAAGGCAAGGCCACTAGTTCAAGGTACTACTAAGGCAAGGGTACTAGTTAAGACTACTAGTTAAGGCAAGGATACTAGTTCAGATTACTAAATTAGGGTACCTGTCAAGGCAAGGGTACTATTCAAGGCTAGTTGTCTAGGCTACTGATCTATGCCACTAGTCTAGCTGACTAGTCCAGCTTACTAGTCTAGGCTATTACTCTAGCCTTCTCTTGTCTACTCTACTGTAGTCTACTTTTGTCTACCCTATCATAAACTACCATACCCTAACCTCTTCTATTCTAATCGATTTGATTCGATTCAAAGCATTTTGATGCGATTAGACGCGATTATGCTTGAATTGGCTCGATTCGGCACCAGCAGCTCGATTTGGCTCGAATTGCTTCGATTCACCTCGTTTCAACTCGATTCAGCTCGGTTCAGCCTTATTTGCCCCTATTCGGCTCGATTCGACTCTTTTCTACTCTACTTGTCTCTATTCGACTTGGTTTGACTCCATTCTACTCTATACCATTCTACCCTTCCCTACTCTAATCTATTCTAATGGGTTCAATTAGACGCGATTCAAATCAATTCGAAGCGATTTTTCTCATTTTGTTTCCATTTGACTCGATTCGGCTAGAATTGGCTCTGTTCAGCTATATCCTGCACTATTTCACTCTTTTTAACTCTATTCGACTCAATCCTACTCTACTCTACTTTACTCCTCTGCTCTACCCTACTGTACTGTATTCTATTCTTTCTATCCTGTACTGTTTTATTCGATTCTATTCTAAGCTCCCCACCCCTCCCCTACCCTACTCTAATCTATGTGATTCAATTCGATTCGACGCATTTCCACAAGATTCTACCCGATTAGCCTTGAATCAGCTCGATTTGGTTCGAATCAGCTCGATTCGACTCCATTTCATTCCATTCGGCTCGATTTGGCTCGAACTGCATCGATCTTGCTGGATTCTGCTCGATTAGGACTTCTTTGGCCCTATTCGGCCCTATTCTGCTCTATTTGACTCTTCTACTCTATTCATTTCTATCCATTTCTATTCAACTCCATTCTATTCCATTCCACACCATTCTACACTATTCTCCTCTATTCTATTCTACTCTTTCCTACCCTAATCTATTCTAATTGATTTGATTTGATTGGACCCGATTCAACGTGATTCAATGCGATTCATCTTGTTTTGTCTCCATTCGGCTCAATTAGGCTATGTTCTGCACTATTTGACTCTATTCTCTGTTGTATTCTTTCTATTGTGTTCTATTCTGTTCTCTTCTATTATGTTGTACTCTATTCTATTCTACCCTACGCAGCCCTATTGCACCCCACCCAAACCTACCCTAATTTAATCTATTTGATTCAGTTCAACGCAATTTGACAGGATGCGACGGGATTCGACAAGATCCCAAGGCATTCGATGGGATTCGAAGAGTTTTGATGAGATTCCATGTGATTCGATGTGATTCAGCAGAATTCTATGAGACTTGACACAATTCGAAGTTATTCGATGTGATACAATGCGATTCGCCATGGATCGATGACATTCGATGCAACTGGACTCGATATGAAGCGATTCGACCTGGTTCGACACAAAATGATGTGATTGGACGTGACTAGACGTGATTCGATGCGATTCGAGGCTATTGTGCGACAGTCGGTGAAATTTTGCTTGTTTCAGATTGATTAGGTGCAATTCGGCATTGTATGGCTCTTTTCAGCTGTATTCAGCTCCATTAGGCTCTATTTGTCTCTATTCGGCCTATTCGGCTCTATTCGAACCTACTCTTCTCCACTCTATTCTATTCCTTCTATTCTACTCTACTCTATTCTATTCTACCCTACCCTGCCCTTCTCTAATACATACGTTTTGACTGGATCTGACACATTTAACGTGATCCGACCCGATTAAGCTTGAATCTGCTCGATTTGGATCGATTTGGCTCTATTTGGCTCAATTAGGCTTCATTTGGCTCGTTTTGGCTTGAATTGCTTCGATTCTGCTCGATTCGCCTTATTCGGCCCTATTCTGCTCTATTTGACTCTTTTCTACTGTATTCATCTCCATTTGACTCCACCTACTCCATTGTTTTCATTCCCCAGCATTCTACTCTGTTCTGCTCTACCCTACCCTAACCCTACACCTCTCTAATTTACTGTAATCGATTCAACGCGATTCCTCTCATTTCGACTCCACTCAGCTCTTTTCAGCTCTATTCAGCTCTGCTCTATTCGGCTCTACTCTATTCTACTCTTCTCTATTCTGTTGTATTGTTTCTATTCTGTTCTGTTCTATTCTACCCTACCCTATGCTACCCAACTCTAATCTATTCTAATCCATTTGATTGGATTTGATTCAACCCATTTCAACACGATTCGGCTCAATTTGGCTCTGTTCGAATCTATTCTACTCTATTCCCCTCTACTCTACTCTAGCCTACTCTTTTCTGTATTCGTTCTGTATTGTTCTGTTCTATTCTGTTGTCTTCTATTCTATTCTGTTTTATTCTATGCTACTCTACTCTATTCCTCCCTATCCTACCGTACCCGAACCTCCCCTACTCTAATCTACTCAATTCAATTTGACGAATTTTGACGTGATTTGGGTCGAATCGGTTCGATTCATGTCCTTTTGGCTCCATTTCGCTCGAATAGTGTCGATTCAGCTTGATTAGGCTCGACTCGGCTCCATTAGGATCGATTTGCTGGATTCGGCTTGACTTGGCTCAATTCAGCTCAATTCAGCTCTCTTTGGCCCTATTCGTCTCTATTCGGCTCTTTCCTACTCTATTTGACCCCATTCAATTCCATTGCACACCATTCTACTCCATTCTTCACTATTCTACTCCACCCTACTCTACTGTAATTTATTTGATGGGATTCGACGCTATTTGTCTCGTTTCGTCTCCGTTTGGCTCAATTCGACTCTATTTGACTCTGTTCTACTCTACTCTACACTATTCTGCTCTGCTCTACCTTTTTCTACTCTATTCTATTGTATTCTTTCTATTCTCTTCCTCTATGTTCAATTCTATTCTACTCTTTTTTATCCTACCCTACTATAATCTATTCCACTGGTTTTGACTCCACGTACTTCGATGGGATTCGGCTCAAATTGGCTCCATTGCACTCCATTCATCCCCCTTCGGCTCAAATCAGTTCGATTCATCTCTAGTCAGCTCCATTCGGCTCTAGTCAGCTCTATTCAGCTCCAATATGCTCTGTTCAGCTCTATTCGGCTCTATTAGACTACTCAACTCTATTATCTCTTTTCAACTCCATTCCACACCATGCTTCTCCGTCCGACCCTATTCTTCTGTATTCTATTGTCTTGTACTCTACCCTTTTCTAGTCTATTCTAATCGATTGGATTTGATTTGACTTGAATCGATAGGATTCAATGCAATTCGACGGAATTTGACGCGATATGGCACGATTCCACAGGATTCAGTGCGATTCTTCTTGATTTCTATCGCTTTTGCTTTTTTTGGTTCTATTTGGCTGTATTTGGCTCTATTAGGCAATAGTCAACTCTATTCTATACTCTACACTACTTGACCCTATTCTATTCTTTGTTCTGTTCTACTGCATTCTATTCTACCCTACCCTAAGTTACCCTACTGTAATCTGTTCTATTCTATTCAACACACTTGAATGGGATTCAACCTGATTCAGGTCATATCAGCTCGATTCAGCTCCATTAAACTCGATTCGGTTCTATTTGGCCCTTTTCCTCTCTATTCGGCTCTTTTCAGCAGTATTCGACTCTATTTGACTCTAGTCTAGTCTATTCTTCTCTATTCTTTCTGTTCTGTTCTATTCTACTCTATTCTATTCTACCCTACCCTACCCTAACCTTACCTGTTCTACACTCATATATTTGATTCGATTCGACACAATTCAATGCAATTCGACACGATTCGTCTCGATTCACCTCGAATTTGGTTGATTCAGCTGCATTCAGCTCTGTAAGCCTTTTTCTGGTTCTATTCAATTCTGTTTGACTCTATCTTATTATGCTCGACTCTATTTAATTCTATTCTATTCTATCTATTGTGCTTTGTTTTGTTCTATTCTAACCTGTCCTACCCTACCGTCCTCTACTCTATTCAATTAGATTCAATGCATTTTGACCAGGCCAGGGTAGTAGTTAAGGATACTAGTAAAGGCAAGGTTACTAGTTAAAGGTACTAGTAAGGCAAGGCTACTAGTTAAGCCTACTAGTCAAGGCAAGGCTACTAGTTAGTTCAAGGGTACTAGTTAAGTCAGCTAGTTAAGGCAGGAGTACTAGTTAAGGCTATTAGTTAAGGCGAGGGTACTAGTTAAGGCAAGTGTACTAGTTAAGACTACATGTTAAGGCAAGAGTACTAGTTAAGGCTAGTTGTTAAGGCAAGGCTACTACTTAAGAGTACTAGTTAAGACAAGGGTACTAGTTCTTGCTACTTGTAAAGGCCACTAGTTAAGGGTACTAGTAATGTAAGGGTACTAGTTAAGATTACTGGTTAAGGCAAGGGTACTAGTTCAGGTTACTAATTTAGGGTACCTTTCAAGGCAAGGGTACTATTCAAGGCTAGTTGTCTAGGCTACTGATCTATGCCACTAGTCTAGCTGACTAGTCCAGGTTACTAGTCTAGGCTATTACTTTAGCCTTCTCTTGTCTACTCTACTGCAGTCTACTTTCGTCTACCCTAGTCTACCCTATCATAAACTACCCTTCCCTAACCTCTTCTATTCTAATCGATTTGATTCTATTCAAAGCATTTCTATACGATTAGACGCAATTATACTTGAATCGGCTCGATTCAGCATCATCAGCTCGATTCAGCTCGATTTGGCTCGAATCGCTTTGATTCAGCTCGTTTCGAATAGATTTGGCTCTGTTCATCCTTATTTGGCCCTATTCGGCTCGATTCGACTCTTTTCTAATCTATTTGTCTCTATTCGACTCCATTTGACTCCATTCTGCTCTATTCTGTTCTACCCTACCCTACTCTAATCTATTCTAATGGATTCGATTTGACACAATTCGAAGCAATTTGACACGATTCGTCTCGTTTTGTTTTCATATGGCTCAATTCAGGTAGAACTGGCTCTATTCAGCTATGTCCTGCAGTATTTCACTCTATTCAACTCTATTCGACTTAATCCTATTCTACTCTTCTCTACTCCTCTGCTCTACCCTACTGTACTATACTCTTATTCTTTCTATTCTGTACTGTTTTATTAGATTCTATTCTACCCTCCCCGCCCCTCCCCTACCCTTATCTCATCTATTTGATTCAATTCGATTTGATGCATCTCCACAAGATTCGACGCGATTAGGCCTGAATCAGCTCGATTTGGTTCAATTCGGCTCGATTTGGCTCCATTTCACTCCATTCGGCTTGATTTGGCTCGAATTGCATCGATTCTGCTGGATTCTGCTCGATTAGGCCTTCTTCGGCCCTATTCTGTTCTATTTGGCTCTTTTCTACTCTATTCGTTTCTATCCGTCTCTATTTGACTCCATTCTATTCCATTCCACACCATTCTACACTATTCTCCTCTATTCTATTCTACCCTTCCCTACCCTAATCTATTCTAATTGATTCGATTTGATTTGAAACGAATCAAAGCAATTCAATGCGTTTCGTCTCCATTCAGCTCAATTCAGCTATGTTCTGCACTATTTGACTCTTTTCTACTCTATTCTATTTTGTTGTATTCTTTCTATTCTGTTCTGTTCTCTCCTATTCTGTTGTACTCTATTCCATTCTACCCTACCCAACCCTACTGCACCCCACCCAAACCTACCCTACTTTAATCTATTTGATTCAATTCGATTCAGTTCCACACGATTTGACGGGAATCGATGGGATTCAACGAGATTGGAAGGCATTTGACGGGATTTGAAGAGTTTTAATGAGATACCATGCGATTTGACGTGATTCAGCAGAATTTTATGAGATTTGACACAATTCGAAGTTATTCGATGTGATACGATGCAATTTGCCGTGATTCGACGACATTCGTTGCAATTCGACACAATATGATGCAATTCGACCGGGTTTGACTCAAAATGATATGACTGTACGTGATTCGATGTGATTCGACGCTATTCAGCAATAATCGGTGCGATTCTCCTTGGTTCAGATCGATTAGGTGCGATTCGGCACAATACGGCTTTTTTCGGCTGTATTCAGCTCCATTCAGCTGTGTTCGTCTCTATTCGGCCTATTCGACTCTATTTGACGTCTACTCTTTTCCACTCTATTCTATTCTATTCCTTCTATTCTGTTCTAATCTCTTCTATTCTACTCTATTCTACCCTCCCCTTCTCTAATCTATACGTTTCGATTGGATTTGACGCATTTAACGCGATTCGACGTGATTAAGCTTGAATTGGCTCGATTCGGATAGATTTGGCTCTATTCGGCTCAATTATGCTCCATTCGGCTCGTGTTGGCTTCAATTGCTTCGATTCTGCTCAATTCGGCCTTATTTGGCCCTATTCTGCTCTATTCGACTCTTTTCTACTCTATTCGCCTCTATTTGACTCCATTCTACTCCATTGTATTCATTCCACACCATAATACACTATTCGACTCTATTCTGCTCTACGCAACCCTACACCACTCTAAGTTAGTATAATCGATTTGACACGATCCCTGTCATTTCATCGCGATTCGGCTCTATTCAGCTCTGTTCAACTCTACTCTATTATAGTCTACTCTTTGCTATTCTATTGTACTGTTTCTATTCTGTTGTATTCTACTCTACTCTACCCTACCCTACCCTACCTGAATCTCCCCTACTCTAATCTACTCAATTCGATTCAACGAATTTTGATGAGATTCGGGTCGAATCCATTTGATTCGTGTCCATTCAGCTCCATTTGGCTCGAGTAGTGTCGATTCAGCTTGATTAGGCTTGATTTGGCTGCATTAGGCTCGATTCACTGGACTCGGCTGCTTTTGGCTCATTTCAGCTCGATTCGACCTTCCTCGGCCCTGTTCGGCTCTATTCAGCTCTTTTCTATGCTATTCGACTCCATTCGATTCCATTGCACACCATTCTACACTATTCTAATCTACCCTACTCTAATTTACTGTAATCGATTCGATGGGATTCGACGTCATTTGTCTCATTTCCTCTCCATTTGGCTCAATTTGACTCTGTTCTACTCTACTCTACACTATTCTGCTCTGCTCTACCCTTTTCTACTCTATTTTATTGTATTCTTTCTATTCTCTTCTACTGTGTTCAATTTTATTCTACTCTATTCTATCCTGCCCTACTCTAATCTATTCTACTGGATTCGATTCCATGCATTTCAATGGGATTCGGCTCAAATCGGCTCCATTGCATTCTAGTCGGCTCTGTTCTTCTCTAATAGGCTCTATTCAGCTCTATTTGGCTGTATTAGACTGTACTCAAATCTATTATCTCTTATCGACTCTGTTCAACTCCATTCTACACCATTCTAATCCATCCTACTCTATGCTTCTCTATTCTATTTTATTGTACTTTACCCTACTCTAAAAAAAAAATCTAGTCTATTCTAATTGATTGGGTTTGATTTGACTTGAATCGATGTGATTCAATGCAGTTCAACGGGATTTGACGCGATATGGCATGATTCCGTGGGATTCGGCCTGATTCATCTTGATTTCTATTGCTTCAGCTCTTTTTGGCTCTATTTGGCTATATTCGGCAATATTCGAACTGTTCTACTCTACTCTTCTATATTCTACTCGACCGTATTCTATTCTTTCTGTTCTGTTCTATCCTGTTCTGTTCTACTACATTCTATTCTACCCTACCCTAACTTACCCTACTGTAATCTATTCTTTTCTATTCAAAACACTCGAATGGGATTTGACCTGATTCGTGCCGTATCTACTCGATTCAGATCCTTTTTGGCCATTAAACTCGATTCGGTTCTACTCAGCCCTTTTCCACTCTATTCAGCTCTTTTCGGCAGTATTCAACTCTATTTGACTGTAGTCTACCCTACTCTATTCTTTCTGTTCTGTTCTAGTCTCCTCTATTCTATTCTACCCTACCCTACCCTAACCTTACCTGCCCTACACTAATCTCTTTGATACGATTCGACACAATTATATGCGATTTGTCATAATTCATCTCGATTCACCTCGAATTTGCTCGATTCGGCTGTATTCAGCTCTGTTCAGCTCTTTTCGGCTCTATTCATCTTGATTTGACTCTATTCTACTGTACTTGGCTCTACTTAATTCTATTCTATTTCTATTGTGTTCTGTTTTGTTGTGTTCTAACCTCTCCTACCCTACCCTCCTCTACTCTAATCTATTCAATTTGATTCAAGGCATTTTGACGCGATTCCATGTGATTAGGCATGAATCGGCTTGATTTAGCTCTATTTGGCTTCAATCAGGTCAATTCAGCTCGATTCAGCATAATTAGGCTTGATTCAACCTTATTCGGCTCTGTTCGGCTCTATTCAACTCTTCTACTTTATTCATCTCTATTTGGCTCCATTCGACTCCATTCCACACCATTCTACTCTGTTCGACTCCATTCTACACTATTCTATTGTATCCTATTCTGTTCTACCCTACCCTACTCTAATCTATTCTAAACGACTCGCTTCAATGTGATTTGTCTCGTTTCCTCACCATTCGACTCGATTCAGCTCGAATTGGATCTATTCATCTCTATTCTGCACTACTCGGCTCTGACTATTCTTCTCTACTCAACTCTACTCCATTCTACTCTTTGTATTCTCTTCTCTTCTACTCTATGCTACTCTATTCTATTCTTCCATGCACTACCCTACCAAATCCCAGCCTAACCTACACTATTCTAATGGGTTCAATTTAATTCGATTCCATTCAATTTCGACCTGATTTGACACAATTCGACGGGATTTGGTGAGATTCGACGGGTTTTGGTGGGATTTGATGGAATTCGACAAGATTCGATGCAATAGGATGCGATTAGGTGAGACTTGGCTCGATTTATTTCTGTTCATTTTGTTTGTCTCTATTTGGCTCGTTCCAGCTCCCTTCGGCTACATTCAGTTCGAATGTGGTCAATTCGACTCGATTCGGCTCGATTCGGGTCTATTTGGCTCTATGCAACTCTTTCCTAATCTATTCATCTCTGTTCGACTCCATTAGACTCCATTCCACACCATTCTACTCCATTCTACACTAGTCTATTTTACAGAACCCTACTCCACCCTTCCCTATCCTAATCTGTTCTTTTCTACTGTTGTATTCTATTCTCGCTTTCTATTTCCTCTATTCCATCCTATGCTACTCTACCATACCCTACACTAAACTAACCTACCCTGGCCAATGCTGTTCTAGTCTATTTTCTCTGTTCCAGCATATACTATACTACCCTACCCTACGCGACCCCACCACACCATACCCTACTACTTAGGGGTACTCAATAAGGACACTAATTAAGGGTACTAGTTGGGGCAAGGGTACTACTTAAGGCAAGGATGGTAGTTTGGGCTACTAGTTAAGGCTAGGGTACTAGTTAAGGTTACTAGTAAAATCAATTGTACTAGTTAAGACATCTAGTTAAGGCAAGGCTATTAGTTAAGGTAAGAGGACTAGTTATGGCTACTAGTTAAGGCAAGGGCAGTAGTCAAGCCTACTAATTAAGGCAAGGGTACTAATTAAGGAAGGGTACTAGTTAAGACTGCTAGTTAAGGTAAGGTTACTAGTTGAGGCCAGGTTACTAGTTGAGAATATTAGTTAAGGGAAGGCTACTAACTAAAGGTACTAGTAAGGCAAGGGTACTAGTTAAGACTACTAGTTAAGGCAAGGGTACTAGTTAATACAAGGGCACTAATTAAGGCTACTAGTTAAGCAACAGTAGTAGTACAGATTACTAACTTAGGGTACTTGTCAAGCCAAGGGTAGTATTCAAACCTAGTAATCTAGGCTACTGGTCTTTGCCACTAGTCTGGCTGACTAGTCCAGCTTACTAGTCTATGCTACTTCTCTAGCCTTCTCTTGCTGACTCTACTGTAGTCTACTTTCATCTACTCTTGCCTACCCTATCATGAACTACCCTACCCTAAGCTCTATTGTAATATATTTGATTCGATTTGATTCAAAGTATTTCAATGACATTGGACGCAATTATGCTTGAATCAGCCCTATTCGGCTCGATTCGACTCTTTTCTACTCTATTTGTCTCTATTCGACTGCATTTGACTCCATTCTACCCTATTCTATTCTACCATACCCTACACTACTCTAATCTATTCTAATGGATTCGATTCGACGAAATTCGAAGCAATTCAACACGATTCATCTCGTTTTGTTTCCATTTGGCTCGATTCGGCTAGAATTGGCTCTATTCAGCTATATCCTGCACTATTTAACCCTATTCAACTCTATTTGACTCAACTCTGCTCTACTCTTCTCTGCTCTACCTTACTGTACTATATTCTATACTTTCTATTCTGTCCTGTTCTATTCTATTCTACCCTCCTCTCCCCTCCTCTCACCTATTTGATTCGATTTCATCCTACGCATTTCCACGCGATTCGAGGCGATTAGGCTTGAATCAGCTCGATTTGCTTCGAATCGGCTCAATTTGGCTCCATTTCACTCCATTCGGCTCGATTTGGCTCTAATTGGGTCGATTCTGCTGGATTCTGCTCGATTAGGCCTTCTTTGGCCCTATTCTGCTCTATTCGACTCTTTTCTACTCTATTCATCTCTATCCGTCTCTATTCTACTCCATTCTATTCCATTCCACACCATTCTACACTATTCTCTATTCTATTCTACCCTTTCCTACTCTATTCTAATTGATTTTATTTGATTTGACCTGATTCAACACAATTCGTCTCGTTTTGTCTCCATTCGGCTCAGTTCGGCTCTGTTCTGCACTATTTGACTCTATCCTTCTCTACTCTATTCTATCCTGTTGTATTCTTTCTATTCTGTTCCGTTCTGTTCTCTCGTATTCTGTTGTACTCTATTCTATTCTACCCTACCCAACCCTACTGCACCCCACCCAAACTACCCTACTCTAATCTATTTGATTCAATTCAATTCAGTTCGACGCGATTTGACAGGATTTGACGGGATTCGACGAGTTCTGAAGGCATTCGACGGGATTCGAAGAGATTTGACCAGATTCTATGCTTGATTCAGCTCGATTAGGTGCGTTTTGGCACTATAGGGCTCTTTTCGGCTGTATTCAGGTCTATTCGTCTCTATTCGGCCTATTCGGCTCTATTCGACCCTACTCTTTTCCACTCTATTCTATTCCTTCTATTCTGTTCTAGTCTCTTCTATTCTACTCTATCCTCGTCTACCCGTCTCTAATCTATATGTTTCGATTGGATTTGATGCATTTAACACGATTCGATGCGATTAAGCTTGAATCGGCTCGAATCGGATCGACTTGGCTCTATTCAGCTCAGTTAGGCTCCACTCGGCTCATTTTGCCTTGAATTGCTTCGATTCTGCTTGATTCGGCCTTATTCAGTCCTATTCTGCTCTATTTGACTCTTTGCTACTCTATTCATCTCTATTTGACTCCATTCTATTCATTTTAGACCATTCTACACTATTCTACTCTTTTCTGCTCTACCCTACCCTACACAACTCTAATTTAATCAATTTGACATGATTCCTCTCATTTCATCTCCATTCGGCTCTATTCAGCTGTATTTGACTCTATTATACTCTAATCTACTCTTCTCTATTCTGTTGTTTCTATTATGTTCTGTTCTATTCTACTCTATTCTACCCTACCCTATAATAGCTACCCAACTCTAATCTATTCAAATCCATTTGATTAGATTTGATTCAACCCATTTTGACGCGATTCGGCTCGATTTGGCTCTATTGGAATCTATTCTATTCTACTCTATTCCCCACTGCTCTACTCTAGCCTACTCTTTCCTGTATTCGTTCTGTATTGTTCTGTTCTACTCTATTCTGTTTTATTCTATTCTACTTGACCCTATTCTACCCTACCCTACCATACCCGAAACTCCCCTACTCTAATCTATTCGATTCAATTCCACGAATTTTGACCCGATTCAGGTCGAATCGGTTCGATTCGTGTCCATTTGGCTCCATTTGGCTCGAATGGTGTCAATTCAGCTTGATTAGGCTCGATTCGGCTCCATTAGCCTCGATTCACTGGATTCGGCTCGATTTGGCTCAATTGAGCTCAATTCGGCCCTCTTCGGCACTATTCGACTCTATTCGGCTCCATTTGATTCCATTGCACAGTATTCTACTCCATTCTACACTATTTTACTCTACCCTACTCTAATTTGCTGTAATTGATTCGATGGGATCTACACAATTTGTCTCGTTTCATCTCCATTTGGCTTGATTCAACTCTTTTTGACTCTGTTCTATTCTACTGTACACTATTCTGCTCTGCTCTACCCTTTTCTACTCTATTCTATTGTATTCTCTCTATTCTCTTCTACTGTGTTCAATTCTATTCTACTCTATTCTATCCTACCCTATTCCAATCCATTCTACTGGATTCGATTCCACACATTTCAATGGGATCCAGCTCAGAATGGCTCCATTGCACTCCATTCATCCCCCTTCAGCTCAGATCGGTTCGATTCAGCTCTAATCAGCTCCATTCCACTCTAGTCGGCTCTATTTGGCTCTAATACACTCTATTCAGCTCTTTTTGGCTGTATTAGACTCTTCAACTCTATTATCTCTTTTTGACTGGATTCAACTCCACTCAAGTCCGTTCTACACCATTCTACTCCATCCTACTCTATTCTTCTCTATTCTATTGTATTGTACTCTACCCTACTCTAGTCTATTCTAATCGATTGGATTTGATTTGACTTGAATCAATGGGATTCAATGCAATTCTATGGGATTTGATGCAATATGGCACGATTCCACGGGATTCAGAGCGATTCGTCTGGATTTCTATTGCTTTGGCTGATTTTGGCTCTATTTGGCTCTATTTGGCAATATTCGAGTCTATTGTACTCTACTCTTCTATACTCTACTCAACCTTATTCTTTCAGTTCTGTTCAGTTCTATGCTGTTCTGTTCTACTGCATTCTATTCTACCCTAACCTACCTTAACTTACCCTACTGTAATCTGTTCAATTCTACTGGACACACTTGAACGCGATTCGACCTGATTCCGGCCATAACAGCTCGATTCAGCTCCTTTCCGCTCCATTAGACTCAGTTCGGCTCTACTCAGCTCTTTTCCGCTCTATTCGGCAGTATTCAACTCTATTTGACTGTAGTCTACTCTACTTTGTTCTTTCTATTCTGTTCTATTCTACTCTATTCTATTCTGCCTTACCCTACCCTAACCTAGTTTGCCCTACACTAATCTATTTGGTTCGATTCGACACATTTCAACGCAATTCGAAATGATTCGTCAGGGTTCACCTCGAATTTGATCGATTTGGCTGTACTCAGCTCTGTTCGGCTCTTTTCAGCTCTATTCAACTCTATTTGACTCTATTCTACTGTACTCGACTCTGCTTAATTCTATTCTATTCTTTCTGTTGTGTTCTGTTGTATTCTAACCTCTCCTACCCTACCCTCATCTACTCTAATCTATTCGATTCGATTCAATACGTTTTGAAGCAATTCCATGTGATTAGGCTTCAATCAGCTTGATTTAGCTCTATTTGGCTTGAATCAGGTTAATTCGGCTCGATTCTGCTCGATTCAGCATAATTAGACTCGATCCAACCTTATTCGGCCCTGTTCGGCTCTATTCAACTCTTTTCTACTTTATTCTTCTCTATTTGGCTCCATTTGACTCCATTCCATACCATTCTACTCTGTTCTACTCCATTCTACACTATTCTACTCTATCCTTTTCTGTTTTACCCTACCGTAATCTAATATATTCTAATCGATTCAATGCATCACGATTTGTCTCGTTTCCACTCCATTAGCCTTGATTCAGCTCAAATTGGATCTATTCACCTATATTCTGCACTACTTGACTCTGACCATTCTACTGTATTCAACTTTACTCTATTCTACTCTGTATTCTCTTCTGTTCTACCCTATGCTCCTCTATTCTATTCTTCTGTGCACTACCCTACCGAATCCCAGCCTAACCTAACCTACACTACTCTAATCTGTTCAATTTAATTCAATTCTATTTAATTTGACCCAATTTGACACAATTCGATAGGATTTGGTGAGATTCTATGAGATTCAATGGGTTTTGGTGGGATTTGATGGAATTCGTTGAGATTCGATGCAATAGGATGCAATTAAGTGCGATTTGGCTCGATTTAACTCGGCTCATTTTGTTTGTCTCTATTTGGCTCGTTTCAGCTCCAGTAGGCTACATTCAGCTCGAATCTGGTTGATTCGACTTGATTCGGCTCGGTTTGTCTCCATTCGGCTCGATTCAGCTTGATTCTGCCCTATTTGGCCCTATTCTGTGCTATTTGGCTCTATTCAACTCTTTTCTACTCTATTCATATCTGTTTGACTTCATTAGACTCCATTCCACACCAATCTACTCCATTCTACACTATTCTATTCTACAGAACCCTACCCCATCCTACCCTATCCTAGTCTGTTCTTTTCTATTCTGTTGTATTCTATTATCCTTTTTTATTTTCTCTATTCCATCCTATGCTACTCTACCATACCCTACACTAAACTAACCTACCCTGACCTTTGCTATTCTACTCTATTTTATTCTATTTTCTCTGTTCCACCATATGCTACCCTACACTATGCTACCCCACCGTACCATACCCTACTCCTTAAAAAAAAAAGGTACTAATTAAGGGTACTCAATAAAGGTACTAATTAAGGGTACTCGTTTGGGCTAGGGTACTACTTAAGGCAGGGGTACTAGTTCAGACTACTAGTTAAGGCAGGGGTACTAGTTAAGGCTACTAGTTAAGGCAAGATTACTAGTTAAGGCCAGGGTGCTGATTAAGGCTACCAGTTAAGGCAAGGCTACTAGTTAAGGGTACAAGTTAAGGGTACTAGTAAAGGTGAGGGTACTAGTTAAAAGTACTAGTAAGGCAAGGGTACTAGGTAAGGCAAGAGTACTAGTTCAGAATACTAATTTAGGGTACTTGTCAAGGCAAGGGTTGTATTCAAGGCTAGTTGTCTAGGCTACTGTTCTATGCCACTAGTCTAGCTGACTAATCCACCTTACTAGTCTAGGCTACTACTCTAGCCTTCTCTGGGCTACTCTACTGTAGTCTACTTTCGTCTACCCTTGTCTAGCCTATGTTAAACTATCCTACCCTAACTTCTTCTGATCTATTCGATTTGATTGGATTCAAAGCATTTCGATGCGATTGGACGCGATTATGCTTCAATCGGCCCTATTAGGCTCGACTCGACTGTTTTCTACTCTGTCTCTATTCGACTCCATTTGACTCCATTCTCCTCCATTCTGTTCTACCCTACCCTACTCTAATGGATTCAATCTGACGTGATTTCAAGCAATTCGACGCGATTCATCTCGTTTTGTTTCCATTGGGCTCGATTTGGCTAGAATTGGCTCTATTCTGATATATCCTGCACTATTTGACTCTATTTCAGCTCAATCCCACTTTACTCTCCTCTACTTTACTCTCCTCTGCTCTACCTACTGTACTATATTCTATCCCTTCTATTCTGTCCTGTTCTATTCTAGTCTACCCTCCCCACCCCTTCTCTAATCTATTTGATTCGATTCAATTCGATGCATTTCCACGCGATTCGACGCGATTAGGCTTAAGTCAACTCGATTCGGTTCGATTTGGCTCCATTTCACTCCATTCGGCTGTAGTTCGGTCGAATTGCATCAATTCTGCTGGATTCTCCTCGATTAGGCCTTCTTTGGCCCTATTCAGCCCTATTCTGCTCTATTCAACTCTTTTCTACTCTATTCATCTCTGTCCGTCTTTATTCGACTCCATTCTATTCCATTCCACACCATTCTACACTATTCGCCTCTATTCTATTCTACCCTTCCCTACCCTAATCTATTCTAATTGATTCGATTTGATTTCACCCGATTCGAAGTGATTCAACGCGATTCGTCTTGGTTTGTCTCCATTCGGCTCTGTTCTGCACTATTTGAATCTATTCTATTCTGTTGTATTCTTTCTATTCTGTTCTGTTCTCTCCTATTCTGTTCTACTCTATTCTATTCTACCCTACCCAACCCTATTGCACCCCACCCAAACCTACCCTACTTTAATCCATTTGATTCAATTCGATTCAGTTTGTGGTGATTTGACAGTATTCGATGAGATCCAAAGGCATTTGACGAGATTTGAAGAGATTCCATGCAATTCGACGTGATTCAGTAGAATTCTATAAGATTTGATGCAATTCGAAGTTATTCAATGTGATACGACGCTATTCGGTGACGGTGCGATTCTGCTTGATTCAGCTCGATTAGGTGAGTTTCGGCACTGTACGGCTATTTTCGGCTCTATTCAGCTCCATTCAACTCTATTTGTCTCTATTCAGCCTATTTGGCTCTATTCGACTCTATTCGACCCCACTCTTTTCCACTCTATTCCTTCTATTCTGTTCTAATCTCTTCTTCTCTACTCTATTCTATTCTACCCTACCCTTCTCTAATTTTACGTTTCGATTGAATTTGATGTATTTAACGTGATTCGATGCAATTAAGCTTGAATCGGCTCGATTCGGATCAATTTGGCTCAATTAGGCTCCATTCGGCTCGTTCTGGCTTGATTGCTTCAATTCTGCTCAATTCGGCCTTATATGGCCCTATTCTGCTCTATTCGACTCTTTTCTACTCTATTCGTCTCTATTTGACTCCATTCTATTCATTCCACACCATTCCATTCTACACTATTCTGCTCTACCCTACCCTACCCTACACTACTCTAATTTACTCTAATCGATTCGACGCAATTCCTCTCATTTCATCTCCATTCGGCTCTATTCAGCTCTATTATACTCCAGTCTACTCTATTGTACTCTAGTTTACTCTTCTCTATGCTATTGTATTGTTTCTATTCTGTTCTGTTCTCTTCTACTCTATTCTACCCTACCCTATGCTACCCAACTCTAATCTATTCTAACCCATTTAATTGGATTTGATTCAACCCATTTTGACACACTTCGGCTTTATTTGGCTCTGTTCGAATCTATTCTACTCTACTCTATTCCCCTCTACTCTACTCTAGCCTACTCTTCTGTATTTGATCTGTATTCTGTTCTCTTCTATTCCATGCTATTCTATTCTACTCTATTCTACCCTACCCTACCCTACCTGAACCTACCCTACTCTAATCTATTCAATTCGATTGGACGAATTTTGACGCGATTCAGGTAGAATCAGTTCCATTCGTGTCCATTCGGCTTCATTTGGCTCGAATAGTGTTGATTCAGCTTGATTAGGCTCGATTCGGCTCCATTAGTCTTGATTCACTGGATTCAGCTCGATTTGGCTCAATTCAGCTCGATTCGGCCCTCTTTGACTCTCTTCGGCTCTTTTCTACTCTATTTGACTCCATTCGATTCCATTGCACACCATTGTACTCCATTCTACACTATTCTAATCTACCCTACTCAAATTTACTGTAATTGATTTGATGGGATTTGACGCAGTTTGTCTCGTTTTGTCTCCATTTTGGCTCAATTCAACTCTATTCGACTCTGTTCTACTCTAGTCTACACTATTCTGCTCTGCTCTACCCTTTTGTACTCTATTCTTTCTATTCTCTTGTGCTGTGTTCAATTCTATTCTACGCTATCGTATCCTACCCTACTCTAATCTATTCTACTGGATTTGATTCCTCACATTTCGATGCGATTCGGCTCAAATCGGCTCCATTGCACTCCGTTCATTCCCCTTTGGCTCAGATCAGTTCGATTCAGCCTCTATCGGCTACATTCAGCTCTAGTCGGTTCTATTCGGCTCTAATAGGCTCTGTTCAGCTCTGTTCAGTTCTATTAGACTCTAGTCAACTCTATTATCTGTTTTGACTCCATTCGACTCCATTCAACTCCATTCTACACCATTCTACTCCATCCTACTCTATTCTTCTCTATTGTATTGTATTGTACTCTAGTCTATTCTAATTTATTGGATTTGATTTGACTTGCAACGATGGGATTCAATGCAATTCGACACGATTTGGCACGATTCCACGGTATTCAGAGCCATTCGTCTTGATTTCTATCACTTCAGCTCTTTTTGGCTCTATTCGGCAATATTCAACTCTATTCTACTCTATTCTATTCTTTCAGTTCTGTTTTGTTCTATCCTGTTCTGTTCTACTGCATTCTATCCTACCCTACCCTAACTGACCCTACTGTAATCTGTTCGATTCTATTGGACACGCTTGAACACGATCCGAACTGATTCGGGTTGTATCGGCTCAACTCAGCTCCTTTCTGCTCCATTAGACTCGATTCGGTTCTACTCGGCCCTTTTCCACTCTATTCAGCTCTTTTGAGCAGTATTTGATTCTAGTCTACTCTACTCTTTCTGTTCTATTCTACTCTATTCTATTCTACCCTACCCTACCCTACCCTAACCTTACCTGCCCTACACTAATCTATTTGATTCAATCCGACACAATTCAACTCGATTCAACATGATTCACCTCGATTCACCTCGAATTTGGTCAATTCGGCTGTATTCAGCTGTTTGGCTCTATTCAACTCGATTTGACTCTGTTCTACTGTACTCGACTCTACTTAATTCTATTCTATTCTTTCTATTGTGTTCTGTTCTGTTGTGTTCTAGTCTAACCTCTCCTACCCTACCCTCCTCTACTCTAATCTATTTGATTCGATTCAATGCATTTTGACGCGATTCCATGTGATTAGGCTTGAATCAGTTTGACTTAGCTCTATTTGGCTTGAATCATGTCAATTCGGCTCTATTCTGCTCCATTCAGCATAATTAGGCTCGATCCAAACTTATTCAGCCCTGTTCGGCTCTATTCAACTCTTTTCTACTTTATTCGTCTCTGTTTGGCTCCATTCCACTCCATTCTACTCTGTTCGACTCCATTCTACACTATTCTATTATGTTCTACCCTACCCTACTCTAATTTATTCAATCGTATTCTTCTGTGCCCTACCCCACCAAATCCCAGCATAACCTTCACTACTCTAATCTGTTCAATTTAATTTGATTCCATTCAATTCGACCCGATTTGACACAACTCGATGGGATTCGGTGAGAAAAACACAAGATCCGACGGGTTTTGGTGGGATTTGATGGAATTCGACGTGATTCAATCCAATAGGATGCGATTAGGTGCGATTTGGCTCGATTTAGCTCGGCTCATTTTGTTTGTCTCTATTTGGCTCGTTTCAGCTCCATTCAGCTAGAATCTGGTCGATTTGACTCGATTTGGCTCGATTCGGCTCTATTCAGCTCGATTCAGCCCTATTTGGCCCTAACCGGCACTATTCGCCTCTGTTCAACTCTTCTAATCTATTCATCTGTTTGACTCCATTAGACTTCATTCCACACCATTCTACTCCATTCTATTCTATAGAACCCAACCCCACCCTACCCTATCCTAATCTAGTCTGTTCTTTTCTATTCTGTTGTATTCTATTCTCATTTCCTATTTTCTCAATTCCATCCTATGCTACTCTACCATACCTCACACTAAACTAACCTACCCTGACCTATGCTGTTCTATTCTATATTCTCTGTTCTACCGTATGCTACCCTACCCTATGCTACCCCACTATACCGTACCCTACTACTTAGGGGTACTCAATAAGGGTACCAATTAAGGTTACTAGTTCAAGTAAGGGTACTACTTAAGGCAAGAGTATTAATTCATGTTACTAGTTCAGGCCAGGGTACTAGATAAGGGTACTAGTTAAGGCAAGGAAACTAGTTAAGGCTACTAGTTAAGGCAAGGGTAGTAGTTGAGACTACTAGTTAATGCAAGGGTACTAGATAAGACCAGGGTACTAGTTAAGGATACTAGGTAAGGCAAGGGTAATAATTAAGTGCACTAGTAAGGCAAGGTCACTTGTTAAGACTACTAGTTAAGGCAAGGGTACTAGTTAAGTGTACTAGTAACTCAAGGGTACTACTTAAGACTACTAGTTAAGGCAAGGGTACTAATTAAGTCTACTAGTTAAGGCAAGATACTAGCTCGGGGTACTAGTCAAGGCAAGGGTACTAGTTAATGCAAGGGTACTAGCTAAGACTACTAGTTAAGGCAAGGGTTCTAGTTCAGATTACTAATTTAAGGTACTTGTCAAGGTTAGTTGTCTAGGCTACTGATCCATGCCACTGGTCTAGCTGACTAGTCCAGCTTACTAGTCTAAGGCTACTACTCTAGCCTTCTCTTGTCTACTCTAGTCTAGTTTCGTCTACTCTAGTCTACCCTATCATAAACTACCCTACCCTAACCTGTTCTAATCTATTCGCTTTGATTCTATTCAAAGCATTTCGATGCGATTGGACGCGATTACTCTTGAATCGGCTCGATTCGGCACCATCAGCTCGATTCAGCTTGATTTGGTTCGAATATCTTCGATTCAGCTTGTTTCGACTCGATTCGGCTCGATTCAGCCTTATTAGGCCCTATTGGCTCGATTCGACTCTTTTCTACTCTATTTTTCTCTATTCAACTCCATTTGACTCCATTCTACTGCATTTTACTCTATTCTGTTCTACCCTACCCAACTCTAATCGATTCTAATGGATTTGATTCGACGCGATTCAAAGCAATTCGACTCGATTCGTCTTGTTTCGTTTCCATTTGGCTCTATTTGGCTAGAATTGGCTCTATTCAGCTATATCCTGCACTGTTTGACTCTATTCAACTCATTTCTACTTTACCGCTCTCTGCTCTACCCTACTGTACTATATTCTATTCCTTCTATTCTGTCCTGTTCTATTCTAGTCTACCCTCCCCGCCCAACCCCTACCCTTCTCTAATCTATTTGATTCGATTCGATGCATTTCCACGCGATTCGACGCGATTAGGCTTGAATCAGCTCGATTCGCTTCGAATCGGCTCGATTTGGCTCCATTTCACTCCATTCGGCTCGATTTGGCTCGAATTGCATCGATTCTGCTGGGTTAGGCCTTCTTTGGCCCTATTTGGCACTATTCTGCTCTATTTGACTCTTTTCTGCTCTATTCATCTCTATCCGTCTCTTTTCAACTCCATTCTATTCCTTTCCACACCATTCTACACTATTCTCCTCTATTTTATTCTACCCTTCCCTACCCTAATCTATTCTAATTGATTCGATTTGATTTGACCTGATTCGAAGTAATTCAACGCAATTCGTCTCGTTTTGTCTCCATTCGCCTATGTTCTGCACTATTTTACTCTATTCTACTCTACACTATTCTGTTGTATTCTTTCTATTCTGTTCTGTTCTCTCCTATTCTGTTGTACTCTATTCTATTCTACCTTACCCAACCCTACTGCACCCCACCCAAGCCTACCAACTTTAATCTAGTGGATTCAATTCGATTCAGTTCAATGAGATTTGACAGGATTCGACGAGGTCCGAAGGCATTCAAAGGGATTCAAAGAGATTTGACGAGATTCCATGTGATTCGACGTGATTTAGCAGAATTCTATGAGATTTGATGTAATTTGAAGTTATTCGACGTGATATGATGCAATTCGCCATGATTCGACGACGTTCAACACATTTTGACGCGATACGAAGCGATTCGACCTGGTTTGATGCAAAACGAGGTGATTCAGTGCGATTCGACATGATTCTACTCTATTTGGGGATGGTCAGTGAGAGTCTCCTTGATTCAGCTTGATTAGGTGCCATTTTTCGACTGTATGCTGCTCCATTCAGCTCTATTCATCTCTATTTTCTCTATTCTGCTCTATTCGACTCTATTTGACCCTACTTTTTTCCACTCTATTCTGTTCTAATCTCTTCTATTCTACTCTACTCAATTCTACCCTCCTCTAATCTATACGTTTGGATTGGATTTGACACATTTAATGCGATTCGATGTGATTAAGCTTGAGTCGGCTCGATTCTGATCAATTTGACTCTATTCAGTTCAATTAGGCTCCATTCGCCTCGTTTTGGCTTGAATCGCTTCAGTTCTACTCGATTCCACCTTATTCGGCCCTGTTCTGCTCTATTCGACTCTTTTCTATCCTTTTCATCTCTATTTGACTCCATTCTATTCATTCCACACCATTCTATTCTACTCTCTTCTGCTCTACCCTACCCTAAAAAAAAAAACACCACTCTAATTTACTCTAATCGATTTGACGCGATTCCTCTCATTTCGTCTCCATTCAGCTCTCATTTCGTCTCCATTCGGCTCTATTCAGCTCTATTCGACTCTATTATACTCCAGTCTACTCTGTTGTACTCTAGTCTACTCTTCTCTATGCTATTGTATTTTTTCTATTCTGTTCTGTTCTATTCTACCCTACCCTATGCTACCCAACTCTAATCAATTCTAATCCACTTGATAGGATTTGATTGAACCCATTTCGACGCGATTTGGCTCGATTTGGCTCTATTTGACTCTGTTCGAATCTATTCTACTCTACTCTATTCTCCTCTACTCTACTCTAGCTTATGCTTTTCTGTATTCTTTCTGTATTGTTCTTTACTATTCTATTCTGTTCTACGCTATTCTACTCTACTCTATTCTACCCTACCCTACCCTACCTGAACCTCCACTACTCTAATCTATTCAATTCAATTCAACGAATTTTGGTTCGATTCAGGTCGAATCGGTACGATTCGTGTCCATTCGACTCCATTTGCCTTGAATAGTGTCAATTCGGTTCCTTAGGCTCGATTCGGCTCCATTAAGCTCAATTCACTGGATTCGGCTCGATTTGGTTCAATTCAGCTAGATTTGGCCCTCTTTGGGCTTTTCGGCACTATTCGGCTCTATTCTGCTCTTTTCTACTCTATTTGACTCCATTCGATTCCATTGCACACCATTCTACTCAATTCTACACTATTCTACTCTACCCTACTCTAATTTACTGTAATTGATTCAATGGGATTCGACGCGATTTGTCTCGTTTCGTCTCCATTTGGCTCGATTCAACTCTGTTCTACTCTACACTATTCTGCTCTGCTCTACCATTTTCTACTCTATTCTATTGTATTCTTTCTATTCTCTTCTACTGTGATCAATTCTATTCTACTCTATTCTATCCTACCCTACTCTATTCTGTTGGATTCCATTCCATGCATTTCGATGCGATTTAGCTCATATCAGCTCCATTGCACTCCATTCACTCCCCTTTGGCTCAAAAAGTTTCGATTCATCTCTAATCGGCTCCATTCGACTCTACTCAGTTCTATTCGGCTCTATTCAGTTCTATTAGACTCTACTCAACTCTATTATCTCTTTTCGACTCCATTCAACTCCATTCTACTCTACTGTTCCCTATTGCATTGTATTGTACTCTACCCTATTCTAGTCTATTCCGATCGATTGGATTTGATCTGAGTTGCATCGATGGGATTCAATGCAATTCGACGCGATACGGCACGATTCCGTGGTACTCGGTGCCATTCGTCTTGATTTCTATCGCTTCGGCTCTTTTTGGCTCTATTTGGCTGTATTTGTCTCTATTCGGCAATATTCGACTCTATTCTACTCTACTCGTCTATATTCTACTCTACTTGACCGTGTTCTATTCTTTCGGTTCTGTTCTGTTCTATCCTGTTCTCTTCTACTGCATTCTATTCTACCCTACCCTACCCTAACTTACCCTAATCTGTTCAATTCTATTGGACACACTTGAACACGATTTGGCCTGATTCAGGTCATATCGGCTCGATTCAGCTCCTTTCCACTCCATTAGCCTCGATTCGGTTCTACTCAGCTCTTTTCCTCTCTATTCGGCTCTTTTCGGCAGTATTTGACTCTATTTCACTCTAGTGTACTTTATTCTTTCTGTTCTGTTCTAGTCTATTCTATTCTACCCTACCCTAACCTTACCTGACCTACACTAATCTATTTGATTCGATTCGACACATTTCCACGCGATTCGACATGATTCGTCTCGATTCATCTCGAATTTGGTCAATTCGGCTGTATTCAGCTCTTTTCATCTCTATTCAACTCGATTTGAGTCTAATCTACTGTACTCGACTCTACTTAATTCTATTCTTTCTATTGTGTTCTGTTCTATTCTAACCTCTCCTACCCTACCCTCCTCTACTCTATTCAATTCGAGTCAATGCATTTCGACACGATTCCATGTGATTAGGCTTGAATCGGCTTGATTTAGCTCTATTTGGCTTGAATCGGGTCAATTGGGCTCGATTCTGCTCCATTCAGTGTAATTAGGCTCGATCGAAACTTATTCAACCCTGTTTGGCTCTATTCAACTCTTTTCTACTTTATTCGTTTCTATTTGGCTCCATTCGACTCCATTTCACACCATTCTACTCTGTTCGACTCCATTCTACACTATTCTATTGTATCCTATTCTGTTCTACCCTACCCTAATCTGTTCTAATTGATTCGATTCATTGTGGTTTGTCCCGTTTCCTCTCCATTCAACTCGATTCAGCTCAAATTGCATCTATTCATCTATATTCTGCACTACTCGACTCTGACTATTCTACTCTACTCAACTCTACTCCATTCTACTCCTTGTATTCTCTTCTCTTCTACTCTATGCTACTCTATTCTATTCTTCTGTGCCTTACCCTACCGAATCCCAGCCGAACCTACACTATTCTAATGGGTTCAATTTAATTCGATTCCATTCAATTCGACCTGATTTGACACAGTTCGACGGGATTCGGTGAGATTCCACGAGATTCGACGGGTTTTGGTAGAATTTGATGGAATTCGAAGAGATTGGATGCAGTAGGATGCGATTAGGTGTGATTTGGCTTGATTTAGCTCAGCTCATTTTGTTTGTCTCTATTTGGCTCGTTTCAGCTCCATTCAGCTCGAATGTGGTCAAATCGACTTGATTCGGCCCAATTCGTCTCCATTCGGCTTGATTTGGCCCTATTTGGCCCTATTCGGCGCTATTCAGCTCTATTCAACTCTTTTCTACTCTATTCATCTCTGTTCGACTCCATTAGACTCCATTCCACACCATTCTACACTACTCTATTCTACAGAACCCTACCCAACCCTACCCTGTCATATTGAGTCTGTTCTTTTCTATTCTGTTGTATTCTATTCTCGTTTTCTATTTTCTCTATTCCACCCTATGCTACTCTACGATACCCTACATTAAATTAACCTCCCCTGACCTATACCATTCTATTCTATTTTATTCTTTTTTGTCTGTTCCACCGTACGCTGCCCTACACTATGCTACCTCACCGTATCATACCCTACTATTTAGGGGTACTAAATAAGCGTACTAATTAAGGATACTAGTTTGGCCAAGGGTACAACTTAAGGCAAGGGTACTAGTTCAGGCTACTAGTTAAGGTCAGGGTACTAGTTAGGGCAAAATTTCTAGTTGACTACTAGTTAAGGCAAGGGTACTAGTTAAGGCAAGAGCACTAGTTAAGACTACTAGTTAAGGCGAGGCTATTAGTTAAGATTCAGCTTGATTTGGCTCAAATCACTTTAATTCGGCTCTTTTTGACTCGATTCAGCTCAGTTCAGCCTCAGTCAGCCCCATTCGGCTTGATTCGGCTCTTTTCTACTCTATATTTCTCTATTCGACTGCATTTGACTCCATTTTATTCCTTTCTACTCTATTCTGTTCTACCCTATCCTACTCTAATCGATGCTAATGGATTCGATTTGACGCGATTCAAAGCAATTCAATGCGATTCGTCTCGTTTTGTTTCCATTAGGCTCAATTCGGCTAGAATTCGCTCTATTCAGCTATATCCTGCACTATTTGACTCTGTTCGACTCAATTCTACTCTACTCTTCTCTGCTCTACCCTACTGTACTATATTCTATTTTTCTATTCTGTACTGTTCTATTCTATTCTACCCTCCCCACCCCCCACCCTTCTCTAATCTATTTGATTCAATTCGATGCGACGCATTTCCACGCGATTCGACGCGATTAGACTTGAATCAGCTCGATTCGCTTCAAATCGGCTCGATTTGGCTCCATTTCACTCCATTCGGCTATATTTGGCTCGAACTGCATCGATTCTGCTGGATTCTGCTCTATTAGGCCTTATTTGGCCCTATTCTGCCTATTCAACTCTTTCCTACTCTATTCATCTCTATCCGTTTCTATTCGACTCCATTCTATTCCATTCCACACTATTCTCCTCTATTCTATCCTACCCTTCCCTATCATAATCTATTCTAATTGATTCCATTTGATTTGGCCCGATTCGAAGCGATTCAATGTGATTCGTCTCGTTTTGTCTCCATTCGGCTCAATTCGGCTATGTTCTGCACTATTTGACTCTATTCTACTCTACTGTATTCTATTCTGTTGTATTCTTTCTATTCTGTTCTGTTCTGTCCTATTCTGTTGTACTCTATTCTATTCTACCCTATCCAACCCTACTGCACCTCACCCAAACCTACCCTACTTTCATCTATTTGACTCAATTCGATTCAGTTCAATGTGATTTGACAGAATTTGACAGGATTCCAAGAGATCCGAAGGGATTCGAAGAGATTTGACCAGATTCTATGCAATTCGATATGATTCAGCAAAATTCTATGAGATTTGACGCAATTCAAAGTTATTTGACGTGATACAATGCGATTCGCTGTGATTCAACAACATTCGACGCGATATGAAGCGAATCGGCCTGGTTTGACGCAAAACGATGTGATTCGATGGTATTCGGCGACGGTGCGATTCTGCTTGATTCAGCTCGATTAGTTGCGATTCAGCACTATGCGGCTCTTTTCAGCTGTATTCAGCTCTATTCATCTCTATTTGGCCTATTTGACTCTATTCGACTGTATTCGACCCTACTCTTTTCCACTCTATTCTATTCTATTCCTTCTATTCTGTTCTAATCTCTTTTATTCTACTCTATTCTACCCTCCCCTCCCCTTCTCTAATCTATACATTTCTATTGGATTTGATGCTTTTAAAGCGATTCGACGCGATTAAGCTTGAATCGGCTCGATTTGGATCGGTTTGGCTCTATTCGGCTCAATTAGGCTCCATTCAGCTCCTTTTGGCTTGAATCGCTTCGATTCTGCTCGATTCGGCCTTATTTGGGCCTATTCTGCTCTATTCGACTCTTTTCTACTCTATTCGTCTCTACTTGACTCCACTCTACTCCATTCTATTCATTCCACACCATTGTATGCTATGCTACTCTATTCTGTTCTACCTTAACCTACACCACACTATTTTACTCTAATCGATTCGACGCAATTCTTCTCATTTCGGCTCTATTATACTCTAGTCTACTCTATTGTACTGTAGTCTACTCTTCTCTATTCTATTGCATGATTTCTATTCTGTTCTATTTCTATTCTGCCTTGCCGTGCTGTGCTGTTCCCTGCCATGCCGTGCCCTGCCATTCCGTCCCCTCCGCTCCCCTCCCCTGCTCTGCCCTGCCCTGATTTTCAGCGCGAATTGGCATGAATCAATGCAATTTTACCCAATTTGATGCCATTTGGCGCGATTCGACTTGATTCGACTAGATTCTATTCTATTTTTCTAATCTCTCTGTTCCACCCTTTGCTACCCTACCCTACCCTGCCCTAATCTTTTCTATTCTATTCTCTGTATTCCACCCTATGCTACTCCACCATATGCTACCCTAGCATGTGCTACACCTACCCTACCCTATCCTACCCTACCATACCCTACCCAATGAGTCAAGTCTACTAGTCAGGGCTAATTTCACTCAGCATAATGCCTTCCAGATTTGTCCATGTTATGAAATGTTTCACAGATTCATCACTGTTCATTATCAATGCATAATGTCCCATTGCGTGACTATGCCATAATTTATTCATCCATTCATCTGTTGATGGGTACCTTAGTTGCTTCCATCTGCTTGCTATTGTAAACAGAGTTTCAGTGAACATGGGTATGCATATATCTGTTCGCGTAAAGGCTCTTATTTCTCTAGGATATATTCCAAGAAGTGGGATTGCTGGATCATATGGTATTTCTATTTCTAGCGTTTTTAAGGAAGTGCCAAATCAATTTCCAAAGTGGTTGTACCATTTTACTTTCCCACCAGAAGTGTATAAGTGTTCCAATATCTCCACAGCCTCTCCAACATTTACTGTTTTGTGTCTTTTGGATTAATGCCAGCCTTGTTGGAGTGAGATGAAATGTCATTGTAGTTTTGATTTGCATTTCTCTAGTGACTAATGATCTTGAGCATTTCCTCATGTATCTGTTAGTTACCCTTCTTTAGTGAAGTTTCTGTTCATACCTTTTACCCATTTTTTAAATTAGGTTATTTGTCTTTTTGTAGTTGAGTTTCTGCAGTATCACGTAGATTTTAGAGATCAGGCACTGATCAGAAATTTCATAGCTAAAAACTTTTTCCCAGTCTGTAGGTAGTCTTTTTACTCTTTTGATGACGTCTTTGAATGAGCATAGGTGTTTGATTTTTAGGAGCTCCCAGTTATCTAGTTTTTCATCTGCATTTTTAGTAATGTTTTGTATACTGTTTATGCCATGTATTAGGGGTCTTAACGTTGTCCCTTTTTTTCTTCCAGTGGGATGCAGACCCCAAATTCTCATAAAAAGACCAGACGTAACAGTCTGACTGAGACTAAAAGGACCCCAGTGGTCATGGCCCCCAGATCTTCTCTTGGCCCAGGACAGGAACCATTCCCAAAGCCAACTCTTCAGACAGGGATTGCACTGGACAATGGGTTGGAGAGGGATGCTGGAGAGGAGTGAGCTTCTTGGATCTGGTGGACATCGGAGACTATGTTGGCATCTCCTGCCTGGAGGGGAGATGAGAGGGTGGAGAGGGTTAGAAGCTGGAGAAATGGACACAAAAATAGAGAGTGGATGGAGGGAACACGCTGTCTCATTAGGGGGAGACCAATTGGCAGTATGTAGCCAGGTGTATATAAGTTTTTGTATGAGAGACTGACTTGATTTGTAAACTTTCACTTAAAGCACAATAAAAATTAAAAAAAAAAGATTGGAAAAAAAGTCTGTGAGTCATCATCAAGATACTCCATTCGTCTCACCCTTTCAGGAGCAAGGAAGAATGAAGAAAACTAAAAATACAAGGGAAAGATTAGTCCAAAGAACTAATGGACCACATCTACCATGGCCTCCACCAGACTTAGTGCAGTAAAAATACTTGGTGCCTGGCTACCACCACTGGCTGCTCTGATAGGGATCACAATAGAGAGTTTTGGACACTCCTGAAGAAAAATGTAGAAAAATATTCTAACTCACAAAAAATACCAGACTTACTGGCCTGGCAGATTGCAGAAACCCCGAGTGTATGGCCCCCAGGCACCCATTTAGCTCAGTAAAGAAGTCACTTCTGAGGTTCACCCTTCACCCAAAGATTAGACAGGCCCACAAAACAAAATGAGACTAAAGGGGCACAACAGCCAAGGGGCAAGGACTGGAAGGCAGGAGGCAGCAGGAAAGGCAGCAATAGGGATCCCAAGCTTGAGATGGGACAGTGTTGACATGTTGTGGTGTTGGTAACCAATGTCATAAACAATATATGTATTAGTTGTTTAATGAGAAGCTAGATTGTTCTGTAAACCTTCATCTAAAGTACAATAAAAAACAAAGGTGGAAACAATCCAAGTGTCTATCAAAAGATATTGAATATGCAATATGTGACATAAAGATACGTGTGATATGTTGCAGCCATAAAGAGTGACGATGTTCTATTATTTGTAATAAATTGATGGACCTTGAATAGATTCTTCTGAGTGAAATAACTGAAATCCCAAGAACAATTACTGCATGATCCCACTTATATGAAAATCTACAGTAAGCAAAATACACTGTAGATTAAAGGCTAGGACGGTTGGAGGCAAAAAAGCATGGGGAGTAATTGTTAAAAACAAAATAACAGCAACAAAATGAATATTCCTAACCAAATGAAAAGGAACCTACAAAATATTGTACTTAAACTAGGTGATATTTTACTATACAAAGGCAAGCCAACCACCATTCTGCCAACAAAAGAGCACATAAAAACTATAAAACGGAGTCGTCATGTTGGAAATAACATACACAGCAGGCTGGTTAGGCTACAAGTAATCCATCTGTACTACAGAGAAGCAGTCACTGGATCATTCCAGAAAGAGGTGGCAGTATATTTTTGGGCAGTAGAATCCACTAAAAGGAAGGAGACTCAACATAAGGTGCAGCAATCCTTGGGTGGGTACAAGTGAGGTAGGAGGCCTGTGTGGAGTCAACTGGGGTCCATAATGGTCACCTGATACCCTATGGTGTGTTTGTAGCTGCACATTAAAAAAATAATCATGGGGGAAAATAAAGAAGGTCAGGTCACCCTATCAGAAAAACAGAACGCTAACATGAGCTTCCCAGTGCCAGCAGCATCCTAATGGCTTCAGAAAAGAAAGGAGTCAGGAAACTAAGAGTCATTTCTATTCACGGGTGGGCTTCCCCATGCTCTCTAGATCCACCCTCCCCACCCTCTCTCGGGGCCAGTGCTTCCCCCTGCCCTCCCTTGTCACTTATCTGACCCTAACCCTTGCTTTACTTCTTCCACTCCCACCGAACTGGCACCAAGCCTACCAGAGAAAGTGGAGATCAGCACCAAGAGATGAGACACACCACAGAAAGTGAATACATTCTCTCCTTGGGGTACTAAGGCCTCCTGTGACAGAAGAGACAAGGGGTGTGTCTGGGAAGCCCTACTACAAGAGGGATCTGGCATATTCTTCCAGATTGTTCAAGGAACACACACCCAGTTCCTCATGTCCGTTACCTGTCAGTTCCCCTGAGGCACCAGAGTGAGGCCCAGCCCCACATACCTGCTCAGATTTCACTGAGACCTTCACCTGGATCTCAGGTCTCCCAGCACAGGAGCACATCAGAAGGTTCACACTGCCCACAGCGACGGTTGGAGAAATTCTGGCTGTGAAGGTCTGTATCTGGCTGTTTTTCAGCCAACTGAGGACCCCTCAACTCAGGGTTCTTGGGGCCCTCTCTTCCCAGGCCCAGGTACTAACATTACATTTTCCAGCTCCTGGTTACTGGTGCTCTCTGACTCTAGAAAGGCTCCCCAGCTCTGAGGGGCAGCCTTTTGGTGGGACTCCCAAGCCAGGCTTGCCACAGGTGCACCTTTCTTACCAAAGTGACCTCTTTCATTTTTACAACTTTAAGGGGGTCTTTTGCAGCAGATCTGCCCAACACAACACGTCCTTTGATGTCCTGATTGCCGCTTCCTTGGTTACTGAATGTTGATGAAAGGGTCACGAAATCCTTGACAACTTCAAATATGTCTCTATTTCCTTTGTTAGTCCAGCGTGACAATTTTCATTTTCTTTATGTACAGGTGTGATTCACATTGAAGCTGTGATCTTTGAACTTCATCAGGTAGTTCTTAAAGTTTTCTTCATTTTCAGCATGCGAGTTTGTGTCGTCTTCATATCCCAGGTTGTAAATGACACTCCTGCAATCCTGATATCCCATTCTTCTTCATATACTCTGGCTTGTCAGATTATTTGTTAAACATAGAGATTGAAAAATTACGATGAAAGGATACAATATTGCTACACCTTTTTTCCAGGAACACATGGAAGGGCCTACTTCCCCCAAATGCCCCACTCACAATCTCTGATAAAGTACCCCAATGATGTCTAAGTGTTCTTGCATTCTAATGACACACAGGCACATACACAGATACACACACACTGACAAGTGTTGTAAATATTTATCAATTCACTCTCCACTGGGAATGCTGCAAGCCTTGATTTGTAAAGGATGGCAATTTACCTGATACAAATAATCCCACCACGGCACATTTCAAGGTGCCAGCCTGATGTCATTTGTCCACAATTGGGCACATATATGCTCCATCTACTATCCCAAGTTAACAGGAACTGATTCCAGCATAACTGATCCACTTTCTTATGAGTATGTACACACTCCACCTGCACCATGAGAAGAACCCTTAACTCCCACCCCTAATATGTAAACCAAATATCGCTATATACTTTCAGAACACACAACTCACAACTCCTGAACAAACACATACAAATACTACCCATACCCTGAATATATATACAAAAAAAAAATACATACCACCTTTTACTGCCTAGAGTTTTACTGAAAATCTATGGTGAATATTCACAGCCATTCCTACAACTATATATGTGCTCTCCACACTTGCTGAACAGGCACATGTACAACCAAGAGTACCCATACATACTCAGTGACCACTGTACACACAGTCAAACTATCTATCACCACCAAGGTCAAAATGCCACCCTAATACAGACCGACACAAAATTCCACATCTCTAAAACACATATAATACACAATTCCCAAAATGCATGCACAATTTATATAAACCCTCTCAGTTTCCAAATATACATACTTAACCTCCTACATCCTCCAGAATAAACACCCTAGAAAACCAATGAAACCAAATACAAACACAGCCACATACAATCTATATTATAAATATATATAAATACACCACACAAACACAGAAAATGCACATACAAATGATACCACCAAATTCTGCAAGAATTAGACCAGAATAGGCACAAAGAGGAACTCTGACTGCTTTCATACAGACAAAACCCACATACACTCACCCAAAACTCAACCATGGGTGTACGCCCCACACATTCAGAGATGCAGATAAAACTCTAAAATACCGCCAATCCTAGCACTCTAGCTATTATACACACACAACCTACACCCCTACATGCCCAGGTGTGCACAAATACCAGACGCCACACATATGCACACACACAGACACAAATATCCCTAATTCCTCAAAGTACACATGACCCAAAACACTATAGCACATCTCTAGAACATAGCCTCACTTTCCCAACATCCACATATGCCCAAACACACATAGACATACCCCAACATTCTCCAAAGAAATACAGGTAGAATACTCCAAGAATAATTCACGCATCCACTCATGACTTACACACACCAGTATATACTCCCCACGCACAATGAAATAGCTCTTACACATCCTATAGAAATACACTGAAACCCCATTCCAGGTCCCATATCCCACGTTTCTCAAAATCTCACACATAACAATATCAACATGCCTCTAGTATATGTAAATACAATTCCCCACTCTCTGTGCAAATACAGAACCCCATCTTTTCGTCATATACACCCATCCTCGTTTCCCAGAAAATACCATACTCCCTACTGAAAAATATTACACATAGCCCTAGAAAATAGTCATCTAAACTGCCATGCCCCTTCATGAAACACACAAACTCATTACATATACAGCTGTCCTCATACCCCAATTATAGCCTAAAGTATCCAGGATACTAAACCTATGCTAAAATATGACGCTATATCTTCCAGTACTAATGTAACCTCACAATGCCTGCCTATACATAATCCAACAATTCAAAATACTCAAACAGAAATCAATCCCCAATTTTCCAGAATACAGAATCATAGAAACCCCAGAATAAACATGGAAGGATGCATGTGCAACTCCAGAAAAGCACCCAAAGCAACACAACCATACGACATGCCCTGAGTACACACCAGTGACTCTCCCTCATTCCCCAAATATAGAAAAAAAACTGGTCCTATACCCAAACTAATATACACAGGTACACTCCCTCAAATGCTCCAAAGGAAAGCAGAGAAACACATTCCAAACCTGCCATTATGTACATGCAAAGACCCAAAATTCATGGCAGAAGAGCCAGACCTAAAGTGTTCCCCTGAGCCACAATTTGTAAACAGCTCACCTCCAAGTCTTCGAGTGCACATGCTTATATCTCATGTCCTGCACACTCCCACAAAAACACACTCATATTGAACCCCAAATATTCATGTAGACACCACCAATCCACACACTTAATACAAATACAAACTTCCCGAGAACCCATTCAACATATACACAACCTCCAAACTGTGAATTCATATAAACATATTTCTAACAGAGCCCGTATATGGGAGTAAAGCATAGTAGCAAAATTACTAAGGATGAGTTTGAGTAGCCTTTACCTTTGTTTGTAAGAGAATTGACAGGAGAAAGTGGAAGAGCAGTACACTGCTGTCTGCAGGGTCTGAGGTCTTGCCCTCGACAGCCCTGCCCAGCTCAGCCACTAGACCTACCCTTAGGAACCCTGCCATTCCCTGCTCATGCCTGCATGTCTCCCTGAAGAGGACCTTCCGCAACTGTTGCCTGAGGCCTTTAGAGTGCAGAAGTTCCTGTCCCAGGAGAGGGTGCGCATGTGTGACCTCCTAAAGCAAGGCGGGAATGGGATCACCTGAGTCCTGCTGGTGCATTAGCTAAGTGCTAGGGCTGCTAACCAAAAGGTCACCAGTTTGAATCCACCAGCCATTACTTGGAAACCCTGTGGTTTCGTTCTACCCTGTCCTATAGGGTCGCTATGAGTTGCTATCGACTGTAAGGCAATTGGTTTATGGAGAGCAGTGCAGGAGCAGAATACAGAGCATCTGGGGCTCATTCTGAGGCTTCTTGGAAAGCAGGCTACACCTCCTCACCCGGAAGCTCCACGTTAGCCCTTCCGCCAAAGGAGGATGTTTGAAGCCACCACTCATGCTTTGTAAAAATTGTGGTCATTGCTGTTTTGTGCCATGGAGTCGATCCCCCCTCACAGAGACCCTATAGGGCAGAGTAGAACTGCCGATTGGGGTTTCCTAGGCTGTAATCTTTATGGGAGCAGATTCCCTGCTCTTTCTTCTCTAAAGCCAGAGCCTCAGTTGCTGGGTATTTGGTTAGCAGCCCAGCGCTTAACCTTGCACCATCAGGGCTCCTTACCTAAAGCATACCCTTTGCCATGTAGTCCATTCCGAGTTACAGCAATCCTATAGGACAGAGTAGAACTGACCCATAGGGTTTCCAAGGAGTGGACAATGGATTTGAACTGCCAAATTTGGGTTAGTAGTCAGGCTCTTAATCACTTGGCACCGCTTAAAATACAGTATCCTCGAATTGGGAATAGTGCTCTTACACATTTAGATACACTTTGGACCACATTCGTTTCTTCTTCTGAATGGACTTTCAAAAAATACTGTTTCTTTTTCCTATTCACTTTGAAAGTTCTTTTACACAACGGCACGGCCAAAGAATTTTAGACCTGGGAAACACTGTAAGATATGCTTTCTTCTGACTCCATTCTTAGGTTTTTCCTACTGTATTTATTGTCACACAGTATTTTTCATGCTGCATTTATTTAATACATAGACATTTCACAATAAATATTGATGTACCAAGGTTTTGTCTGAAATGTACTTGTTACCTTGACTAAGACAGTTGAGGGGCAGGTCCCAGAAAGTAGCCCCTGGCCTCGCCTAGGTCCTTGCTCCTCACAAGCTGAATGGCTTAAGATGCATCCTTAGCATATACAAGTCGGATAATAAAATTTATGGAACTTTTATTCTAAAATAAATATTTATGGAGTGAAAACAACTCCATTTACAATAGCATCTAAGAGAATAAAATATATAGGAATAAACGTACCCCGAGATGTAAAAGGCTTCTACAGTGAAATTATAAAATACAGCTGAAAGATACTAAAGAAGGCCTAAATAGATGGAAAGACATTCTGTGCTCATGGATTGGAAGACTTAATATAATCAAGATGTCAGTACTACACAAAGTGATCTACAGAGAGAACAAAACCCTAATCAAAATTCCTACACCATTCGTTACAGAAATGGAAAAAAAAAATCCTCATTTTTCTATTTAAAGACAAGAGACCCCGGATGGTGAAAGCAATTTTGAAAAAGAATGAAGTAGCAGACCTCACATTTCCTGACTTCCAATCATATTACAAAACTACAGTAGATCAAAGCAGCCTGGTACTGGTTAAATGACAGACACACAGACCAAGGCAACAGAATTGAAAACCCAGAAATAAATCCAAACCTCTATGGTCAACTGATTTTCAGCAAGTGAGCCAAATCCATTTAAAGGAAAAAGAGTAGTCTCTTCAACAAATGGTGCTGGCTAAACTGGATTTCCCCAAGCAGATAAATAAAACAAGAACCATACCTCACACCATACACAAAAATTAAATCAATATGGATCAAAGACCTCGATTTAAGCCTAAAACCATACAGTTCTTAGAAGAAAATATAGGAGTAAACCTTTTTGGACCAAACTAATTTTCAATGATAGATTAGCAAACACAATAATGAATGCACAAGCATCAGATAATATGTAAGTGGGACCTCATAAAAAGTTAAATACTTATGCTCATCAAAAGACAATAAAAATAGAGAAGAGACAGCCTACAGGCTGGGAAAAATTATTTGGGAAGGATATAAGTGACTGGAGTCTAATATCTAAAATATATAGCAAACTTCTACAACTTAATAACAAAAAGACAAATAACCATATAAAAACTGGCCGAAGAACATGAAAAGACATTTCACCAAAGGGAATATTCAAATGGCCAACAGACACATGAGAAGATGCTCAACTTCATTAGCCATCAGGGAAATGCAAATCAAAACCACAATGAGATACCATTTCACTCCCACTAGGATGACTAAGATAAAAAAAAACACTAAAAAAAATGGAAAATAACAAGTGTTGGAGGTGTCCTGGGGAAATCTGAACCCCTCGTCCATTGCTGGTGAAAATGCAAAATGATACAGCCATTTTGCAAAAGAGCCTACTGGTTCCTCAAAAAACTGGAAGTGGAGCTGCTATATGACCCAGCAATTCCACTGCAGGTATATGCCCTAGGAATCTGGTAGAAGTGACACGAACAGACATAAGGATACCTTTTTCATTGCAGCACTATTCACAGTAGCAAAACGATGGAAGAACCTAAGTGCCCATCGATCGATTAATGGATAAGTAAACTGTCATACATTCGTACAAGGAAATACTACTCAGTAATCCAGGAGTTCCCGAAACACCTTGGAACATGAAGGAACCTGGAGGACATTACCTTGAGTGAAATAAGTCAGTCACAAAAAACAAATATTGTATGTTATTACTTTTTTGAAATGATATGAACAAATAAAAATATATAGAAAATAATGCTCATTAGTGTTACCAGAGATGGGGTGGGGGAAAATGAAAATTCACTCACTAGATAGTAAACACTTGTTATTTCTGGTGATGGAAAAAGTAACACCAAATGAGAGTGAAATGTATACAGCTTGATGAAGGCAAACCATGTCAGTAAAATGTACACAAGGAAAAAGAACTTGTTGGTGATAGCATGTAACACACAATTTTGAAAGATAAGCAAAAACAACCAAAAAATATATATGTGAGTATATATATATATGCATGTAGGCATATATGTGTATAAGTATATATAAGTATACATAAGTGTGTATATAGGTGTAAACATGCACGCATATTAATATATATAATAAATCACATAGAGGAAATAGTAATAAATATTTCTTAGATATAATCAAACACCTCACGGAATTGTTTTTCTGGATTTGAAGTGTTAGGACCAGGGTCTCGCGGAACATCTTCGTCCACTGGCATGACATAGTTCATAAAGTTATATTTTACCTCTTAGTTTGCTGAATAGTGTCTGGGATTTCAAAAGCTTGATAGCGGCCTTCTAAGTTACAACTATTGGTCTCTACTACTCCTCTGCAGCAAAACAGAATGTAGAAAGCCAAAGACTTAAAGAAACTTGTCTACAAGACAAATAGTCTACAGAAACCACGGCCTCATCTGCCCTGAGACCAGAAAAACTAGCTAGTGCCCAGCTATCACTACCATTCCTTGTGATTAGGGCCACAATAGATGGATTATGACAGAATGGGAGAAAAATGTAAAACAAAATCTCAAATTCATTAAAAAAAAAAACAAAAACAAGTTTACTGGACTGGTTCAGATTTGAGGACTCCCCAAAATCACTGCCCTGAAATACTCTTCAAATTTTGAACTGAATCAAACCCCTGAGGTCACCTTGTACCTGAATAACAGACTGGCTCCCAAAATAATGAACATCACCTGTAAACACTGTGCTCCTTAAAAATCACCTATATGGGACCAAACGGTCAACAATTTAAACAAAGATGAGAATGTCAGAGTCAGGGAAATGAGATTATAGGAAACAGAAAAACCAGAATGTAAATAAGGACAATGTTCAAGAATTGCGAAGAATGTAACCAATGTCACCGAACAAATTGTGGAGAAATTGTTGAATGGGAACCTAAAACACAGTAAAATATTATTTTTTAAAAAGTAACACGCTTAGAACAGACGGCGGTGGTGCTTGCACAACATGATGAACACAGTGTCACTGAATTGTGCATGTGAAGAAGGTGGGAATCACACGTGTGTTGTTACATATATATTGACCACAATAAAAAGAAAATTTAAAATATTTATGGAATCAAATAAAGCTCCAGGATTCGTTATACTTTCTGATATATAAGACCTAAGCAAATACACTCCCATTTAAGAAATGCACGCTTACTCCAAATCCAAAGATTGCTGCTTAAGAGGCCGTTCCTAAAATGAGAAATAAACTCGATTGACATGTGAACCCTCTCAAGCTTGCTCTTTGTAAAACCCCTGATTCCAGACTTAACCTCCCAGCCTTCCTACCAGACAGGGCAGACAGCTGTGCTGCCTCTAAAAAGGAAGAAATCCATCACCCAAGGGTCAGTTTTGCCTCAGGCAGCCCTGCTGTTCATTCAAACATCCCAGGCTGCCTTGCAATAAGAAATGTTTGATTTTCACATCACCTGCCTTTGGCACTTCCTACTACATTGTATTTGCATTTTTACATGCACTATATCATTCTCTCAGTGTCCCCTGGCTCTACAAATCTTCTAGGAATGAATGTAAGAGATCTCCTAAGGAAAAGGTCCTCAATATATGTACTTCAGTTTACTTTTTCTTCTGTGTTGTGATTAGGAATACATGGCAGCCCGTGTTATTTCCTTAATGCCTACACACTAGGTAATGTGAAAACAACATTTGGTTGCCAAGACAAAGGTGCCGGGAGAAGAGCTGTCACTGAAGAAGCTATCTGGAACTGTCTGACTTTTGAAATAATTATGTACAATTATTGAATTATATTCATTGTCAGAAATACAAACTTAAACACAAATATAAAATAAAATAACCTGAGAAATAACAAGAACCTACTTTTGGTCATGGAACTAGAGGCTGCTGGCCTTCCTTTGAGGCTGTGGAGCTTATCCGGAAAGAGGATCATGAGTAAGGCTGGTCATGCTGGAGCTCCCAGAGCTTTCAGTAGTGGACAGGAATTTTGGGACACAAGGACTGCTTCCTAAACAATGATGCATACTGTTGTAGGTGAAAACATCACAAAGTTTAGTGAGAGCAAAAAGAGTTTTTTTCGGCATACATTCAAAGAGGCAAAAGTTGAAAAGCAGCCAAGCATGCTGGCAGAGCCATGTCTGCCCAAGTCCAAGGAAATATTACAGAATAAGCAAGAATGGGAAAATGGACAAGCATGCTGCCACAGCCATGCCTATCTGAGTCCAAAGAACATTACGAAGTCATCTGTATATATTAACACTACCACATGGGCAAAACCACTGAAAGCTTCACCTGTTCACAGGTTGGCTAGAAATTGTGATCCTACATTGCGAACTGTCTCTCTCAACAATCATTGGTACAGGTTTCAGTATTGACAGTTAGGCAGGTCTTCAATGGTCCAACAAATTTCTATCCACTAAATGCTAATAGAAAAAGATAAGAGTGGAAAGTCTTTTCTGTTCTGGCTTTTCCAAAAGGCTCCCTAAAAGATATTTTCCAAGATTATCTTAGCTATTGTCTTCATGCCTCGGGGCACAGTTGATGTGTCCTTGCGAGTCCTTGCAAGCCCTTGTGAGCCCAGCTTCAGCTGGGTCACCTTTTCTGTACTCAAGGAGAGGGAATAATGACTCCAATATTATTTCCTAAGTCAATACACGCACTGTGTGCATACACACTCGAAACACAATGGAACTTCTGAGACAATCCTAATTTCAAACACTGAGTTTCCTTGTTGTCATATGTACCCCAGCCTTCATTAGACAACGTTTCCCAAATTTTGTTCATGAAGTATTGGTGCCCTTGTAATAATGCAAGAACCTACCACCTTGAGCTAAGGAGCAGGGTGAGTTTAGGGGCACAAAAGTAGATACGTTGATAAGAAGTCTAGAGTACAGCCTTTGTGCTGTCGATAAGAGAAAGAACCCACAAATGGCCCTAAGAGGTTCATACCACTTGTGTTGGCAATGTAATTTGAAGGAAACAGATGGTAGTGTTTTTGTTTGTTTGTTTGTTTGTTTGTTTGTTTGTTTTGTAGCATTTTGCCTGTCAGGTCCCCTTCAGGAATGTCTCCTCATCCCAACATGCCCTCCGCCCCTCCCCCACCGTAGAATGTCTTGAGTCCTACATTCTACTCCTGTCTAGATTGAAACTTCTCCCTCCTTTCCTTGGATCTCTGAACATCTGTTGGAGCCAGATCATACTGAGTCCAGGACGTGGCGACTTCACATGCTGAAGCTTGCCAGACAGCTGTGGTCAGTGACCAAGCCTGTGGAGATGACTTCAGCAGGAGGTAAGTTGGTGGGGAGGTGGTGTGTTGTGTTATCAGACCCTGCCACCCCCTCAACCTTTGGAAATTCAAATTTGACGCTTCCCTTGGGGACAAGCTCTCTGAGCAGAAGTAAGGAGTAAACTCTTGATACCACCAAGGACATCCCACCAGGGGAGAATGAAGAGGCAGATGGGAAAAATGAAACAGGATGTTGGCAAAAAAGGAAAGGGGTTTTATGCCGTGCATCATGAAAAGAAACACTAGGTAACAGATGGCGAAACCACTCTTTTGAAGGCTCAGTCCTTCAAGAAAGTCTGGAGGATGTCTTTCACTTTAGAAGGTCCATTCCCTGCTATTGAGCTTGCTGGGGGCATTTCAGACAGAGTGGATGTCAACCCTGTTCCATGTGTTGGAAAGAGCATATGAGGATGGCAGGGTGTCTCTCAGGAATTCCTGAGACAGTCTCTGAGAGTCAGTGACACCTTGGGTCTCTTACTTCTGGGTACTCAGAGGCCTGGGGGTCTGGTTGAACTGCTCACAAGTTCTCTACTGGGAAACTTCTCAACTGGAGGGAAGGAACATAAAATTCACTGCAGGGACTTTTCCAATATTTACCATTTCCTCCTTCCATACTGCCACTCATCACTTGAGATTCATTGCGCTGATTCCCAGTGACCAGGCAGGGAATTCGGATGACCTAACACCTGGTTGCCTTTCCTCCACCTCCATTTGCACTTTTCCTTTGTCACAACAGCAACTCCAGTGCTGGGACCGAATATGACCATGAATCCTGGTGCCTCCACGTCTCCTTTCACTGCACTGCTCTTTCCCTAGCCCACTCTTGCACCCCCACACCAAACACCCTGGGAGCAGGACCCACTAACCATTACGACTTTATCATGCTCTCACCCTGCACTGCATGTCACTGTTCCAGTGTTCCTATTCCCTGTTAACTGTGTTTTTCTAAAGACAGAAAGAGTGTCCTTGTCTTCACTTGGACTAGGACATTAACACAAAACAACAATAATATTTGTATCTGCTATCATTTGCTGAATATTTCATGCGAGATTTTTCTCAGTGATTGTTAAAGATACAGTTAAATGTCAAAATTATCTCATGATTTGAGACCATTCCCGTTGTACATATGGGGAACAACTCATCCAAGGTCACGAGTCAGTAAGAGGAACCCAGGTTGGTTCCAAAAGAAAAAAAAGCCGGTGTTGTTGGGTTAATTCTGACTCATGGTGATCCCAAGCATTTCACAACAGTGTTCCATGGGGTATTTAGTGATTGAGTTTCTTAAGGAGATCACCAGGCATTTGTTTCAGGAAACCTCTGTGTAGGCTCAAACTACCAACCTTTCGATCACTAGCCGGATCCTTATTCCTTTGTGCCGGGGACTTCCCATGGTTTCAAATTGTATAGTCTTTTACTGTTACAAATAAGGCATTGACACAGTTAAAAAAAAAAAAAAAGAATTCTTTCCGTTGCAATTAATCTCCTCTGAAGTGTAATTTGCATGCAATGGAACTTGCCCGTTTCAATTTATAATTTAAATACCATCGTGTAACCATCATCCAACCAACATTTAGAGCATGGATTCTGCATCACCTCACTGTTGTCTTTCAGGTACTTAGTGAGGAATAGCTTTAGGCTCTGCTGATTTTGGCAGTCACCATTCGGAGGCCACAAGGTAGAGCTGGTGAGAAGCCCCTGAGGACTTCTTATATTTTTGAACAGGAAGAGGATTGACATCTGTCTCTGTGATGAGACCTCTTTACCCATGGTCTCATTAAATGGCTGTGTGGGGAGTTCTTATTATAAAAAGACACTTCCACACTATTGATGAGCACTGTGATGTTGGGAAAGTAGCTTCATTCAGAGAACATGCTGGCCCTACCCATCTCCCAAAACTGTGATGCTATGGACTCTGCTACCTTGACCCTCCTTGTGCCCTTGATGGCAGCCAGGGCACAGCCAAGCATGCTTCACTTTTCTCCATCATAGGAGGACTTGATTCTTCAGGGTACATTCTCTCTCCAACCCATGACATAGATCTCACAAAAATGAGCCCCAGATCTCCCAGCTCTGTTCATCACCAGCCCTTCTGGCAATCTCCTTCATGCAAACCTGATGTGGAATTTTCAGTCCTGGGTCAAGATGCTGAGAATCTCCTATTACTCTCTCCTAATTCCCAGAATTCATGTCTTACCACTTACAAATTCAGTAAAACAGAGAAAAACAAACACGCAAGAACTCAAGAATATCTACCAAGTCTGTATAACATAAATATTGCAAACACACAGGGCTCTGAATATACAAAACAATTTTAGAAAAGAAGAAGAAAGTATGGGGCTCACACTTCAAGATTTAAAGTATCACTACAAACACACAGTAAACAAAACAGTTTTGTACTGGCATTAGGATAGACATAGAGACTAAAGGAATAGGGTGCCCAGAAATGAATTCATACATCTTTGCCGAATTTGTTTCAACAATGATGCAAGCCCATTCCATGGGAAAAGAATAGTCTCTTCAACAAATGATGCTGGGACAACTGGATCTCCACATGGAAAAGTATGAAGTTGGACACATACTCTACATCAAATACAAAAATTAACTCTAAAAGGATCAATGACCTGAATATGAGAGCTAAAACCATAAAACCCTTAGAAGTATAACCCAGAGTTATATTTTAGGATTTTTTCCCACATCTTCGTAGATATGACACAGGAAACAATAGATAAATTTCTCTTGGTGAATATTTAAATCTTTTGTGCACCAATGAGCATTATCGAGAAAGTGGAAAGTGAAGACAACTACTGATTGTGAGAATGTACTCGGAATCTCTACTCTGCTTAAGGGTTTCATATCCTGATATATAGACTGCCTAGAGCTAAATACAAAAACACCAACAACCCATCTTAAAAAATGGACAAAAGACTTTAAGGCATTATTCCAAAGAAAATATACAAATCGCCAGTAAGCACATGAAAAGATGTTCAACATTATCAGTCAGTGGGGAAATGCAAATCAAAATGACAGAGAGGTATCATTCCTTATCACATCGATGGATGTTGCCAGAATAAAAACGAACAAACAAGGAAAAAAAAAAGATTTGGTGAGGATATGGACAAACGGGGAGTGCATTGCTACTGGGGATATGATGTGCTGCAGCCACTGTAAAATACACTTTGGTGGCTCCTCAAATAATTTAACACAGAATTACCATATGCCTTGTAATTCCACTCCTAGGCATGTACACAAATGAACTGAAAGTAAGAAAACAGGTACTTGGACACTCACGTTCATTGTAGCATTATTCACTGAATGAAAAAGGTGGAAACAACCCAAGTGTCCATCAAAAGATGATTGGATAAGCAAAACATGACAAATACATACATGCAATATTATGCAGCCACAAGAGCAGTGGAGTTCTATTACTTGCAATAAATGGATGAACCTTGAAAACATTGTTATGCATGAAGTAACTGAAATCCCAAGAACAATTATTGCGTGATCCTACTTACATGAAAATCTACAACACGCAAAGATAGAGAGCAGATTAATGGCTAGGAGAACTGAAGGCACAAAGCATAGGGAGTCATTGCTGAAAACAAAGCAACAAGAAAAAGAATATTCAAAACCAAAGGAAAAGAAACCTATGAAACCTAGCATGAATTATTAAATATTGTATTTAATATAAAATTTGTTTCAACAATGATGCAAGCCCATTCCATGGGCAAAGAATAGTCCCTTCAACAAATGATGCTGGGACAACTGGATCTCCACATTTTATATTGTAAAATATGTGGTATTTTACAATATAAAAGAAGGCCAACCACCATTCTGCCAAAAAAAGAGTACATAATTACTACAAAGTACGGTCATCATGTTGGGAATAATGCTACACTGAACATATAAAGCAGACTGGCCAGGCTACAAGGGATCCATTTGTAGTACAGAGAAGAAGTTACTTGATCATTCCAGAAAGAGGTGTCAGTACACTTTTACGCAGTAGAATCCACCAAAAGGAAAGAGAGTCGCCATAAGGTGCAGAAGTCCTTGAGTGGGTACAAGTGAGGTAGGAGGCCTATGTGCAGTCAACTGGGGTCCATCATGGTCACATGACACCCTCTGGTGTGTTTGATGTTGCACACGACATGGTGGAAAATAAAGAAGGTCAGATCACCCTTTCAGAGGAAGAGGACGCTGAGATGAAACCTGCAGGATTGGTTTTCTGGATTTTAAGTTATTAGGACCAGAGTCTCATAGAACATCTTGGCATGATATAGTTCATACAGTTATGTTTTATATCCTCATTTGCTGAGTAGTGTTTGTGGTTTTAAAAGCTTGTGAGTGGCCTTCCATGATACAACTGCTGTTCTCCACTCATCTGCAGCAAAAAGCAATGTAGAAAACCAAAGACTCAAAGGAGAAACTTGCCTACAAGACAAAGTCTAAACAAACCTCGAGCTAATCTACCCTGAGGCCAGAAGAACTAGATGGTGCCAGATACCACTACCATCCCTTGTGATCAGGGCCACAATAGATGGATTCTGATAGCATGGGAGATAAATGTGGCACAGAATTTCAACTCATCTAAAAAAATTGGGGGGGGGACCAAGATGGCTGACTGTGCAGAAGCTCGAGCTGACCCCTCTTGCAACAAAGATTCAGAAAAACAAGTGAAGCAATTACATACATGGCAATCTAGGAACGCTGACCATCAAACTGAGAACTAGGGAATTGACCTGAGTAATAGGGAAGTGAGAATCCGCGTACTGAAGGAGGGTGCAGTCCCGGAGTCAGGTGAGCTTTTCCCCAGCCCCGAGGCCTCAGGGGAATGAGAAACCGCTCGCTGAAGAAGCGACCAGTTCCAGAGCCAGGCAAGCCACGTCCCAGACCTGAACCCTTGCGGAGTCTTGGAAGCAGAGCTATGGAGATGATCGTGGCTTCCTGAGACAAGGCAAACAGGGATGCAGTGCTAACCCCCTGGGCAATCTCCACAGAGACCTAGCCCATGCACACGGGCTACACACTCCTCCGGAATCTCAGATAAAACTGTCCTCACCAAACAAGAGAAGTGAGTTTATCTAATTTACTATCTCCGATCTAACTGATCCCTCCCCTCCCTGCCCCAGCCGGCTTCATTAACATTGGAATTCCCTGGGCCAGAGATTGAAGTGCTTTGCAGGTTTTTTTTTTTCTAACCCATTCTCCTGGCCTGGAAAAGCAGCAACTAACAATCAGATGAAAAATCCTTTCCTGATTTCTCTAAACTGGAATAGCATTACAGAACAAGCGCCATTCAGGCATAAGAGCTCCACAGTCTTTGGCTTTCACCCCTACCTGGAACCAGGTGGCTATTTTAATGCAAAGGCAATTCTTTTAGAGATCAGCTGTAATTGTTGTAGCTGAGCAGTGGGAAGGCAAGTTTTGGACCACTCTACCTATTAAACAGAGACCTCACTGATCTGTAGCATGGAACTGAGGGCTGAGGCTCCATCCACACCACCTAACCAGCTGCTAAAGGGGTTAGAGGATAGCAATGCCTACCAATTTTTAGAGGTACAAGCATTGGGTGCCTAAGGTACAGCTGCAGAGCCCACCCACCAGACCACTCTAGAGAACATAGATGCTCTTTCCTCACTGGCACTTGGGGGAAGGCTGTCCACACCCTGCCCTCCTCAGAGTGTGACCCCCTGCCGTTACAAGAAACCAGTACATACAACCATCACCACTACTCCTCTAAGTTAGTAGCAGAGAGCCTACACCACACACTAGCTGACCCACTATCAGAACACCTGAGCTGATTCTATTCAAGCATAGTGAATGGACACATCGGCTCATATACTGGGTAACAGCTCAAACCAGCTGGTAACAGGAATAAGCAATTCAAAAGCTCCAACAATTAAGTTAGCTCATTCTAGTAGTCCATCTGGGTGCATTGAAACAAAACAAAAGAAAACAAGAAGATAAGACTCAGCAAGCAAATATAAAATAAATCATTACAATAACTCATAGATGGCTTGGAGACAGCAGTCGATATCAAATCACATAAAGAAGCAGACCATGATTGCTTCTACAAACCCCCAAATCAAAGAATCAAAATCTTTCCCAAATGAAGATACATTCCTGGAGTTGCCAGATATAGAATATAAGAAACGAATGTACAGAATGCTTCAAGACATCAAGGATGACCTCAGAAATGAAATAAGGCAATCTACAGAAAAAGTCAAGGAACACACAGATAAAGCAGTTGAAGAAATTGAAAAGATTATTCAAGAATGTAGTGAAAAATTAATAAGCTGCAAGAATACACAGAGAGACAGCATTCAGAAATCCCAAAGATTAACAATAAAATTACAGAATTGGACAACTCAATAGGAAGTCAGAGGAGAAGAATCGAGGAATTAGAATGGAGAATGGGAGAGTTGGAGGATAAGTCAATTGACACCAATGTAATTGAAGAAAAATCAGATAAAAGAATTAAAAAAAATGAAGAACCCCTAAGAATCATGTGGGACTCTATCAAGAAGAATAACTTGCATGTGACTGGAGTTCCAGAAAAGGGAAGAATAACAGAAAATACAGAGAGAATAGTTGAAGATCTGTTGGCAGAAAACTTCCCTGGCATTGTGAAAGATGAAAGGATATATATCCAAATGTTCATCGAACCCCATACAAGACAGATCCCAAAAGAAAATCACCAAAATAATTATCAAATGTGCCAAAACCAAAGATAAAGAGAAAATTTTAAAAGTAGCCAGGGATAAACAAAAAGTCACCTACAAAGGGGAATCAATAAGAATAAGTTCAGACTACTCGGCAGAAACCATGCAGGCAAGAAGGCAATGGGATGACATATATAGAGCTCTGAAGGAGAAAAACTGCCAGCCAAGAATCATATGCCCAGCAAAACTCTCTCTCAAATAGAAAGGTGAAATTAAGACATTTACAGATAAACACAAGCTTAGAGAAGTTGCAAAAACCAAACCAAAGCTATAAAAATTACTAAAGAAAATTATTTGGTCAGAAAATCAATAATATCAGATACCAACACAAGGTCACAAAACAGAACATCCTGATATCAACTCAGATAGGGAAATCACAAAAACAAAATAAGATTAATGAAAAAAAATGATCAAAACAGGGAATCATTGATGTCTTTATGTAAAAGATGACAATAATCAAAAAAGAGGGACTAAATACAGGAGGCATAGATCTTCCATACGGAGAGGAAACCAAGGCAATATAGGATGATACAAGTTAGGTTTTTACTTAGAGACATAGGGATAAATATTAAGGTAATCACAAAGAGGTCTAACAATTCCATACTTCAAAAAAAAAAAAAACCAAGACAAACATAACGACTCAGCAAAAACAAATTCAACTGCTATGAAAATGAGGAACACACAATTTACAAAGAAAAACTTCTCAGCACAAAAAAAGGAAAGGGAAAAATGAAATTGTCAACAACACACAGAAAAAGGCATCAAAATGACAGCACTAAACTCACACTTATCTATAATTACGCTGAATGTAAATGGCTTAAGTGCAACAATAAAGAGACAGAGTGCCACACACTGGATAAAACAACATGATGCGTCTATATGCTGCCTACGAGAGACATGCCTTAGACTTAGAGACACAAATAAACTAAAACTCAAAGGATGGAAAAAATATATCAAGCAAACAACAATCAAAAAAGAGCAGGAGTGGCAATATCAATTCCTGACCAAATAGACTTTAAAGTTAAATCCACCACAAATGATAAAAAAGGACACTACATAATGATTAAAGGGACAACTTACCAGGAAGATATAACCATATTAAATATTTATGTACCCAATGACAAGGCTCCAAGATATATAAAACAAACTCTAACAGAATTGACAAGTGAGATTAGACAACTCCACAATTATAGTAGGAGACTTCAAAACACCACATTCAGTGAAGGACAGGACATCCAGTAAGAAGCTGAACAAAAACACCGAAGATCTAATTGCCACAACCAACTAACTTGATCTCATAGACTTATACAGAACACTCCACCCAACAGCTGCAAAGTATATTTTTTTTCTAGTGCACGTGGAACATTCTCTAGAATAGACCACATATTAGGTCATAAAGCAAACCTGTACAGAATCCAGAACATTGAAATATTACAAAGCATCTTCTCAGACCATAAGGCCATAAAAGTAGAAATCAATAACAGAAAAACTAGGGAAAACAAATCAAATACTTGGAAACTGAACAATACCCTGCTCAAAAAAGACTGGGTTATACAATACATTAAGGAGGGACTAAAGAAATTCATAGGATGCAATGCGACTTAAAACACTTCCTATCAAAACCTTTTGGACACAGCTAAAGCAGTGCTCAGAGGTCAATTTATATCAATTAATGCACACATATAAAGAGAAGAAAGAGCCAAATCAAAGAACTGTCCCTACAACTTGAACAAATAGAAAGAGAGCAACAAAAGAAACCTTCAGGGACCAGAAGAAAACAAATAATAAAAATTAGAGCATAATTGAAAAACAACTGAAAGAGTTAACAAGCCCAAAAGCTACTTCTTTGAAAAAATCAACAAAATTGATAAACCATTGGCCAGGCTGACTAAAGAAATACAGGAAAGGAAATAAATAACCCAAAAAGGAAATGAGGTGGGCCATATCACAACAGACACAACTGAAATTAAAAGAATCACATCAGATTACTATGAAAAATTGTACTCTAACAAATCTGAAAATCTAGAAGAAATGGATGAATTCCTAGAAACACACTACCTACCTAAACTAACACAAACAGAAGTAGAACAACTAAATAAATGCATAACAAAAAAGAGTTGGCTTCACTGCAGAGTTCTACCAAACTTTCAGAGAAGACTTAACTCCACTACTACTAAAGGTATTTCAAAGCATAGAAAAGGATGGAATACTCCCTAATTTATTCTATGAAGCCAGCATATCCCTGATACCAAAACCAGCTAAAGACAACACAAAAAAGAAAATTACAGACCTATATCCTTCGTGAACATAGATGCAAAATCCTCAACAAAATTCTAGCCAATAGAATTCAACAACATATCTAAAAAATAATCCACCTCAACCAAGTGGGATTTATACCAGGTAAATAAGGATGGTTCAATATTAGAAAAACAATTAGTGTAATCCACCATATAAATAAAACAAAATACAAGAACCACTTTATTTTATGAATTGATGCAGAAAAGGCATTTGACAAAGTCCAGCACCCATTCTTGATACAAACTTTCAACAAAATAGAAATAGAAGGAAAACTCCTCAACATAATAAAGGGCATTTACACAAAACCAACAGCTAACATCATCCTTAATGGAGACATTCTAAAAACATCCCCCTTAAGAACGGGAACCAGACAAGGATGCCCCTTATCACCACTCTTATTCAACATTGTGCTGGAGGTCCTAGCCAGAGCAATTAGGCTAGATAAAGAAATGAAGGGCATCCAGATTGATAAGGAAGAAGTAAAAATATGTCTGTTTGCAGATGACATGATCTTATACACAGAAAACCCTAAAGAATCCTCAAGAAAACTACTGAAACTAATAGTTCAGCAAAGTATCAGGTTACAAGATAAACATACAAAAATTATTTGGCTTCCTCTACACCAACGGAAAGAAGATTGAAGAGGAAATCATCAAATCAATTCCATTCACAGTAGTCCCAAAGAAGATAAAATACTTAGGAATAAATCTAACCAGAAACGTAAAAGACCTATACAAAGAAAACTATGAGGTACTACTACAAGAAACCAAAAGGGACATACCTAAGACCTAAGTGGAAAAACATACCTTGCTCATGGATAGGAAGACTTAACGTTGTAAAAATGTCTATTCTACTAAAACCCATCTATATATGCAATGCAATTCTGATCCAAATTCCAGCAGCATTTTTGAATGAGATGGAGAAACAAATCACCAACTTCATATGGAAGGGAAAGAAACCCCGGATAAGTAAAGCATTGCTGGAAAAGAAGAACAAAGTGAGAGGCCTCACTCTTCCTGATTTTAGAACCTATTATACTACCACAGTAGATAAAAAAGACTGGTACAACAACAGACACATAGACCAATGGAACAGAATTGAGAATCCAGATATAAATCCATCCACATAAGAGCAGCTGATATTTGACAAAGGCCCAGTGTCAGTTAATTGGGGAAAAGACAGTCTTTTTAACAAATGATGCTGGCATAACTGGATATCAATGTGCAAAGAAATGAAACAGGACCCGTACCTCACATCATGCACAAAAACTAACTCCAAATGGATCAAAGACCTAATCATAAAGTCTAAAACGGTAAAGATCATGGAAGAAAAAATAGAGACAACGTTAGGAGCCCTAATACATGGCATAAACTGAATACAAAACATTACTAAAAATGCTGAAGAGAAACCAGATAACTGGGAGCTAATAATAATCAAACACCTATGCTCATCTAAAGACTTCACCAAAAGAGTAAAAAGACCATCTAGAGATTGGGAAAAAATTTTCAGCTATGACATCTCCGACCAGAACCTGATCTCTAAAGTCTACATGATTCTGCTAAGACTCAACCACAAAAAGACAACGCAATTAAAAATGGGAAAACAATATGAACAGACACTTCACTAAAGATGACATTCAGGCAGCTAACAGATACATGAGGAAGTGCTCTCGATCATTAGCCATTAGAGAAATGCAAATCAAAACTACAATAAGATTCCATCTCACTCCAACAAGGCTGGCATTAATCCAAAAACACAAAATAATAAATGTTGGAGAGGCTGTGGAGAGATTTCAACACTTATACACTGCTGGTGGGAATGTGAAATGGTACAACCACTTTGGAAATCTATTCAGCGCTTCCTCAAAAAGCTAGAAATAGAACTATCATAGGACCCAGGGATCCCACTCCTCGGAATATATCCTAGAGAAATAAGAGCCTTTACACTAACAGGTATATGCACACCCATGTTTATTGGAGCACTATTTACAATAGCAAAAAGATGGAAGCAACCAAGGTACCCATCAAAGGATGAATGGATAAATAAATTATGGTATATTCACACAATGGAATAGTACACATCGGTAAAGAACAGTGATGAATCTGTGAAACATTTCATAACATGGAGGAACCTGGAAGACATTACGCTGAGTGAAATCAGTCAGTTGCAAAAGGACAAATATTGTATAAGACCACTATTATAAGATTTTGAGAAATAGTTTAAACTGAGAAGAATGCATTGTTTTGTGGTTATGAGGGGGGGAGGGAGGGAGGGTAGGAGAGGGATATTTACTAATTAGATAGTAGATAAGAACTACTTTAGGTGAAGGGAAGGACAACAGTCAATACAGCAGAGGTCAGCACAACTGGACTAAACCAAAAGCAGTTTCCTGAATAAACTGAGTGCTTCAAAGGTTAGCGAAGCAGGGGCAGGGGTTTGGGGACCATGGTTTCAGGGGACATCTAAGTCCATTGGCATAATAAAATCCATTAAGAAAACATTCTGCATCTCACTTTGAAGAGTGGCTTCTGGGATCTTAAATGCTAGCAAGCAGCCATCTAAGATACATCAATGAGTCTCAACCCACCTGGATCAAAGGAGAATGAAGAACACCAAGGACACAAGGTAATTACAAGCCCAAGAGACAGAAAGGGCTACATGAACCAGAGACTACATTGTTCTGAGACCAGAAGATCTAGATGGTGCCTGGGCACAACCGATGACTGCCCTGACAGGGAACACAGTGGATGACCCCTGAGGGAGAGGGGAACAGTGGGATGCAGACCCCAAATTCTCATAAAAAAGACCAGACTTTATGGTCTGACTGAGACTAGAAGGACCCTGGTGGTCATGGTCCCCAGGCCTTCTGTTGGCCCAGGACAGGAACCATTCCTGCAGCCAGCTCGTCGGACATGCATTGGACTGGACAATGGGCAGTAGAGGGATGCTGGTGAGGAGTGAGCTACTTGGATCAGGTGGACGCTTGAGACTATGTTGGCACCTCCTGACTGGAGGGGAGATGGGAGGGTAGAGGGGCTTAGAAGCTTGCGAAATGGACACGGAAAAAGAGAGTGGAAGGAGGGAGCAGACTGTCTCATTAGGGGGGAGAGTAATTGTGGGTATGTAGTAAGGTTTTTTTTAGCAAGGTGTATAGGAAACCCTGGTGGAGTAGTGGTTAAGTGCTACAGCTGCTAACCAAAAGGTCAGTGGGTTGAATCCACCTAGGTGCTCCTTGGAAGCTCTACGGAATCGACTCAATGGCAGTGGGTTTAGTTTTGGTAGCAAGGTGTATATAAGTTTTTATCAGAGAGACTGACTTGATTTGTAAACTTTCACTTAAAGCAAAATAAAAAATATATATTTATCATCAAATACAAAAAAAGAGGGGGGCAAAAAAAAAATTTTTTTTTTTTTTACTGGACTGGTTCACACTTGAGGACTCCCTGAAATCACTGCTTTGAGATACTCTTCAAACTTTGAACTGAAACTAATCCCAGTAGCGAAATAACAGATTGGCTCACAAAATAATGAATACCTCTCATAAGTAACGTGCCGCTTTAAAAAAATCATCTATATGAGAGCAAATGGTAAACAATTACTTTAAAACAAAGATGAGAATGTAAGAGTCAGGGGAAGTAGATTATTGGAAGGTTGCAATTGCCTATCTAGGATACAACTATTGGTCTCTACTCCTCCAGAATAAAAGAAAGAAAGAAACCAAAGGCTCAAAGAAGAAACTAGTCTACAGGACAAATAGTCTACATGAGCCATGACCTCATCTACCTTGAAACCAAAAAAAAAAAAAACTAGATGGTGCCCGGCTACCACCTCCGACCATTCTTATCAGGGCCACAGTAGATGGACCCTGATAGTATGGGAGAAAAACGTGGAATAGAACCTCAAATTCATAAAAAACTAAACAAAAACCAGACTGGTTGAGAATGGAGGACTACTGTCCTGAGATACTCTTTAAACCTTGAGCTGAAACTAGACCTGAGGTTATCTTTTAGCTAAATAATAGATAAATAGGCTCCTAAAATAAAGAATACCAGCCATGACGACTGTGATCCTATAAAAAATCATCTTTATGGGACCAAATAGTCAACAATTACTTTAAAACCAAGGTAAGAATGCAAGGAGGCAGGGCAACTAGATTAATGAAAGTGGAACAACCATAACAGAAATATTGAGAATGTTCACGAATCATGAAGAATGTACCCAATGTCACTGAACAATCTGTGCAGAAATTGTTGAATGAGAACCTAAACTGCTATGTAAGCCTTCACTAGAAACATGTTATTATACTAAAAAGAGTATTTTCTAATTTCCTTTGTGATTTCTTCTTTGAACCAAGAATTATTTGGAAGTACACTGTTTAATTTTCTACTATTTGGAAAATTTATAGATATTTTATTGTTATTGGTTTCTAATTTCATAGCATTGTGGTCAGATAACATACTCTATGACGCCGATCCTCCTGAATGTATTGAAAGCTGTTTCAGGGCAGTGGCATAGTGGTTAAGGGATGCAGCTGCTAACCAAAAGGTCAGCAGTTTGAATTCACCAGTGGCTCCATGGAAACTTCATGGGGCAGTTCTACTGTCTGATGGAGTCACTATGAATCAGAATTGACTCAACAGTATAAGGTACTTAAGGTCCCCTGGTGGTACAATGGTTAAGCACTCGGCCGCTCACCAAAGGCTTAGAGGTTCAAATGCACCAGCCACTTTGTAGGAGAAAGATGTGGCAGCCTTCTTCCATAAGACTACAGCCTTGGAAACCCTATGAGGCACTTATACCCAGTACTAGGGTCGCTATGAGTCAAAACTGACTCAATAGCAATGGGTATCTAAAGTCCTCAGGTGGCACAAGTGGTTTGCTTTTGTCTATTAACCTAAAGGTTGGTGGTTCAAACCTACCCAGTGGCACCACAGAAGAAAGGCCTGGCAATCTGCTTCCATAAAGATTAGAGCCAAGAAAACCCTATGAAACAGTTCTACCGTAACACATGGGGTCACCATGAGTTAGAATTTGGGTTATACGGTCTAGTTTGATG